>NC_057686.1:10366917-10409850 GCF_014466175.1 Vespula pensylvanica
CTCTCTCTCTCTCTCTCTCTCTCTCTCTCTCTCTCTCTCTCTCTCTGTTTTCTTAATCAAACAATCACTTAACATTTCAGAGTTTATATGAGTTTCAATCTTTTGAAGCACAATTTTGAAAGTTCAAGGAGAATATAGAAGAAGATAACGAATAGTCACACCGTTGAGGAAGAGTTCCATTGAATAATTTTTCAATTAGGTTGAAGAGTTAAATTATTTTGAAAATGTATGGAGAGACAAAGAAGACGTGTTGATTTGGAAATATTGCCTTGACACTCGATTCCTACTTCCCTTCTTCCTTAATTATTGACGATATTAATGACGGTTTGGCTGCGATAACATTCCTTTGTTCTTTTTATATTTTTCCATCTCTCTTTCCTACGCAAGTATTCGCTATATTAGATAATGTGATTTTGATAAAGAAACTATCGCAAAAATAGCTTATTTTAAAGATTTGGCAAATAGTTTAAAAAAATTCTCACGATCATGCCGCAAAAAGTATTATTTATTTATTTTTTTGGAGCGTGTATATATACTTTTTATTTACTTTTCTCTCCTGATTCAGAAAAAAAAAATATTTTAATTTTTCATTACAACGATTTGTCACGATATTCGCGTGTATTTTCATCACCATTTCTTTTATTAACGTTCTTCGTGGAGTAACGATTCGATTAAAAGTTAGAACATTTGAAAAACCAAAAAAAAAAATATAACATAAACTTATGATCAATCAATTTGCGCCACACACGTCCATCTTTTGCATTATACGCTCGGTTATTTAACTTATTTCTTATATTCCATTATCACGTTTCGTTAATATTAATTTCTTCTCTATAATAATGAGAATTAAATTACGGCAATTAAGCAACGAGAGTTAAATACGTATCTTTACTCTGATTTTTTCCCTCTTCTTTTTTTTTCTTTTATGTTGTTGTTCCTATTACTTAAAAATTACGGAATAAGTATGATTTTTGTGGAGAACACAATGGTTGGCATATTTTATTAATTCATTAAAAATATCATCTTTCTCTCTCACTCTCTCATCTTTCTCTCGAAAGTCACTATTTTTAATACTTCTCCTACGCGATGGCCTTATTTCGAGTTAGACTTTAATTAATTAAATAATTAATTCAATAGTTATCGACATCTTAATTATTGATATTATAATCATATTTGACGTGTCTCGAACTTACAACATTTGGTTCCCTAACAGAGACATCTCTATTATATAATATATTGCGTTTACGATTAATTAAAAACGAGAGTAAAAGTAAAGTCTTTCTTACCCAGTTTCCGGATGAAGATAATTGCGGAATTAATTTATATTACATTTGTACAGAGAAATTATCCCTTATATTGATAATTAGTCGATCTACATTAACGATATCGCGTTTATTTCGCCAACTCCTTAAGCCTTGACGATGTCTTCAAGAACATGGCCGCGAAGTGTTTTGCATTTGGAAAGTACGCATTTATAAATAAAAAAAAATATATAATAATAATAAAACAAATACAAGTTAAATATAATTTGAGAACGGCAAGACATTTGGATACGTAAAAAATATTCATTTTTTTTTTTTTTTTCATCGAAACTCCGCGAACACTATGTTCTTCGTTCTCCGACAAAGGCGTTTCCTCATTATCTAAATCAGCTTCTCACGATTAGTCTCATAATAAATTGATCATTTTCTATTCTTAGGCACAGACAAAGAGAGAATTTCATTTAAACTAGACCGTTTAAAAAGTATTCACGAGTATACCACCATCGTTAACGAGAATAAAAACTTATGACGAGACATTCACCTAATCAGTCGTATCTTTGAGAAAAATTTCTACGGTTCTGTGCACTCGTTACGTGCATGACTTAGTCTCTTGTGTACGATAGTAAAAAGTGTAAAGTAATTAATTATATTCCTTGTTTATTTATATACGTACTCCCTTTTTTATTTCTTTCTTTTTCGCGCGTCGCACTCGCACAACAATCATGCTCTCTCTTGCTCTCCTAATATCCTAAAAAAAAGACAAAAAAAAGGACAAAGAAATAATAATAATTAAAAAAATTTTTAACTCGTCCGTTTCAATATCTTCTATATAATCGTTTAAATCAGTATATCTATATAAAACAAATATTTAAGCTCATTCTTAAAAAATTGATTGAGTTCGTTGAGATCTCGATTCTCTTTTATAAAACTTAAACTATAGTTTTTTTCTTGATTTTTAATTAAAAAATGTGCCATTTTATATTTATAACGAGTAGCCTCGATAAAATGCTATAACCGCGGATATTGATTATGTTATTATTTATTATTATTATTATTATTATTATTATTATTATTATTATTATTATTAGTATTATTATTATTATTATTATTATTATTATTATTATTATTAACGTTACGTATTCTTAACACGAATAAGTGTGTAGTTAAAAAATGATAAAATATAGTTCTCAAGATATATTGTATAAGTGATTAAACAAATTAACGCGAAAGTACGACTTTTTTTCGATCCTAATTAGTAATTAAGGGAACGGCAACAAAACGAAAAGAGCTGCAATGTTTTACTCTTTCTCTCCCTCTCTTTCTCACACACAGATACACATAGACTGTCTCTCTTCTTCATCTTGTTCGTCATGACGTATTTGTAAAGCATCGATCTTTTCTGGTCGGCAATACAGGATTTTTATATGTAAATATAGTAATAGTAGTAGTAGTAATAGTATACAGTAACTAGTAACTACAACAGTATATAAAGAATCTTTTACCGATCACCAATTATATAATTAAGCTCTCGAGTGTCTCGACAATATTTCCAGATCAAACGGAATCGCGGATGAGAGAATGTAGAAGTATACACAGTTAAGAATGTTTTTTTGTAGATTATTTTCAAGGATCTTTCCTTTCCATTCCTTTCCTGTTTCATAATAAGAACCCAAAGACGCAATAAACAAGGATGTGTATGTGTGTTTGGTATGTCACTCTATATACCTATGTGTACGTGCATGTGTATCATCTATAAATTGACTGATTTAGAAGCATTGACTGAATTGTAAACTCGAAGATGAAAAATAGCAATTAACGAGAGTTAAAAAAAAAGCAAAACAATAAAAAATAAAAAATGAAATTGATCTTTTACAATTTTTCACGTTTCAAAAATCCTTTGAGATTAGAGGAGGTGAAAGCATCGTATCGGTTAGTATTCGTCTGTATTTTTTTTCTCTTTTGTTCTTTTTTCACGAAAATAAAAAAAAGATTAATAATTCCACGTCAGGTGATCATCGAGTCGCGGATATTTAGTCATGTTTATCGAGACGATCGTCACTTTCCCGTTATTTTTTTTTAAATGCAACAGATAACCTATGGTATCGAGGAATTCATTAATATATCGGGCTTGCACATTCGTTTACTTATTTTTTTTTATATTCGTCAAATGCGCACACATTTTACGTACTGCAGTCTGAAGATCGTATTGATCATTTAAATCGCTAATTAAACATTACCTTTAATTCCTTAATTAGTGTGTATCCGTAATAACAATCCTATGTAAGTTTCGCTTATCCCGCGCCTGGACGTACCAGCTAGTGTTTTATTTTATTTTTTTTCTTCTTTAATAACCATTATTACATACTACGCAAAATTGTAAATTATGGATTAAGGCTCGTTTATGGTGCTTATTCTCGATCCCCACCCTCTTTCCCATCTCTCTCAGATACTATACCGACCATTACTGTTTTCATTCTTTTTCTTTTCTTTTTTTTTCTTTCATATCGTATTTTCTTTAACTCCTATCACGCAATTCCTCATATATCTCAAACATCCCTTTCTTGTAGCGCCGATATCAACTACGGATTTTTACGATTAAACTAACTAGCACTTAATCGAAAACATTTCTTTCGGGTCCCGAATGACTTAGAGGCTGACTTATTTAAAGAGAAACATCTAATCGCGAACTAGGGAGACACTGTCCTAATGATTATGAGGTTTTGAGATCTCTCTCTTTCTTTTTCTATGGATTTGTGTATTTATTTACGTGCGTACGTGCCTGTGTGTATGTGTGTGCGCGCGTGTGTGTGATGTGTGTAGATGAAATCTTTGTTTGACGCGTGTAGACTTTCTTTCGTATTTGTTTCTTATTCTTTACTTTCATGACTTTGGCGACTTAATTACTTAAAACTTAATTAGACGAAAATTTCGCGCGCGCCTTCGTCAATCGGCGTTTTCCTTTTTCTCATTCTTCGGACTTTCTCTAACCTTTTTAATTACGATTCTCCTAAATTATCCAGAAGTATTATTAACTCACAGCCGCACAACGGGAAGGGAGATCGTCGTAGATAGAAACGTACATGTAGTAAGTATAAGTATAACATTAGTACGAGCACGATTTTTCAAAATGTTTCTATTTATCTCTCTTTTCCTTATTCATTAATAATGCGTTTTCTCGTCGCGTTACGTCGTCCTCTTTCGATTTTCAAATATGACCATAATCGACTATTCCCGTTTCTATCGCAACGTAGAATAACGCGTATCGTAAAATATTTTGTTTATTTCTTTTTTTTTCTGTATGATTAAAAGGTGAAAAAGTAGAATAGTTTGTCAACACGATGGTATTTCGACATGGTAACTTTTATTTATGTCGATGATGATTAGGAACTTCTGGATATAAAACTGAAAAAGTTCAAAATCGATCCCTCTCCCTTCCTTTCTCATAAAAACTCGCTCTAAAATATTCTTGCACGAAGATTATCATTTATTATCGTATATGAGGTATATTCGACGACGAAGTTTTAAAAAAAAAACCTTAACACGTTTCCTGTACTCTTCTTTCTCTTTCTCCTACGATCATCATCCGTTTAATACTAGAGAAGTGTTAAGCTTATAGTCATCAGTACAGTACGTTTAAACATATTATTATGTATATATGGAACACGTAATCAGCAGCAAGCATTCCTGCCCTTTGATTTATCTTGAAGTACATACTGTGAAGTACCCTTGTTAACTTTGATACGATACTCTCGTGTTTTTATGTATCTGTGATAATTACAAAAAAAAAAAAAGAAAGAAAAACGAATGGAGTATTTATATATGCATACTGCGTAGATGTGTGTATGTGTGTATAGATTGAACTCATGTAACATGAGTATCCTGAAAAATTGATGAAAATATTGACTTATAAAAATGTAATATAATCAATTAGGTTTTATTATGTTATTCTAAATTGTTTGAATAGTAATTGAAAGAAATTTTATTTTTGATCACGTTACATGATTCACTCTGTACATATACATGTGTGTTCGCGCATAGATAATAAGGGGCTTATCGTTAATCATTCTCTTTCGTATTTTACTATTGCATTGATCTCTAATCCGCGCTTTTAATTCAGTTTATTTACCTGTGTATCTGAGTGTATATTTTTGTGGGTTCTTGTATGTATATGTATGTGTACTCATATTTCCATTCGCTTGACCCTAAAATCTGACTGCTTTGCTAACGGATGATCGTTTGTACAATTTTACACTTATTTACTTATTTACTCTTTATACCGAACGTAGCTTTAATTATTTTATACAATAGAACAACTAAACGGTACGTTTTTCATATAAACATGACTAAAAACACGCGTTTTAAGATTCTCGACGTGACGTGGCAAGATCAACACGAAATCTTTTCTTCTTATTTTCTTTTCGTTTATAAAAAATTTTCTAATGGAAAAGTTCATCGACAAATAACGTTGTCAACGAATAAATGAATATTTAAAACTGCTACAACGCCAATGAATGCATGCAATCGAAATTTCTCTTTTTCTCTTTGATTCATATTCATATTTTTTTCTCTTTTTCACTTCTAACTTTACACTCTCGATTATTCTGTTCGCTTTCAATTTTTCACATAACCTCTTCCTCCTTTTCCTCTCGACTCTCACTCAAACTCTCCTTTACCTTTTTCATTCATAAGAAAATAACTAGATTCGATTCGATTGATCGAACCCTATTTTTTTCTCTTCTTTCTCAGTCGAAGTATTGTTTTTTTTCGTACTCCCACGACTTTCACCTCCTCTCGTTTAAGGATCCAAAATTTATGTATTCATACTGCGAAATGCTTTTTTTGTTTTCTTCTTTTCTTCAGAAAAAAAAAGAAAAGGAAATAAAAATTATGTATCTTTGTTTGATTGTATGAGATTGGATGAGTGTTATTATGTGTGTGTATCGTGTGTTACATATACGTATATATCCACATATGCGTACACGATAGATTCGTGCATGCAATGTACAGATCTCTTGAGAAAAAAAACAAACAAAAAGAGGAGAAAAATTGTTAATGCTGTTATCAATTACGTATATATACGTACATGGGTACGTACCTATGCGTATATATGTAGATGTATATATACATAAAAATGTACTTTAAGAAACGTACATTCACACGAGCAAGCTTAAAACTGCGTGTTACATACATATATGTTGTGATGAATAGACATATACATTGTTAAGAATAGCATGTAAATATGTGTACTGTCTTCTTCTCAACATACCTCGTACGTGTGTGATTTTAATAGTCGTCTTAATCGATCGTTAATTATTATGTTATAAGGTCGTCGCGACAAATTGCGATTTCTTATTATTAATTTTTTTTCGTTTTTTTTTTTTTTCTTTTGCGTATCATGTCCATCGTTTTTGTTTTTGTTTTCTGTTTGCTTTAATTCTCATAATCATTAAATCATGAAACGATACCTCCTACACATATCCTTTCCATACTATTGTTTCTTTTTTTTCTTGTTTCTTTATACTACTCTCTTATACAACACTACAGAGTGTTTATCTTGAGACAAAAAACGAGAGATAGATAGAGAACAGAGACAATGCGCTCTGGCCTGTACTCGAACTATGTACTCTCTGTCTCCAGTTGCAGGGTATTCGACTCATCGTCATAGTTTTGCTCATTATCACCGGGGAGTGATATCTTTTTTCTATTTTGTTTATTTTCATCTTTTCTTTGTTCATTCGTTTGTTAACCACGTTACTATCGACTATTTTTCATTTATTAAGTTTTCTCTCATCGAGTGTTATAGGAAAATAACAGCGGAATAAAAAAAACAAGAGTCGAATACCCGGCTCCTTTTAAAATTACAGACAGACCATAAATAGCGGGCACTGGGAATAAGGCGAATAGAAAGCGTTGCGAGTATAGACTTGTTTCTCTTTTTTTTTCTTCTTTAAAGTATCATTGCTTTGAAACGAATGGGAAACATACGGCGGAACGGTGGTATATAAACCACGGGCTTTGCCATTCGCTTCAAAATTACGACTATACTTATTACTCATTGACTTTCATTATCTATCATTCGTCTACAACTATTCACTTTTTTTTGTAGCTTTGTTTTCTTAGCTCGTAGGGGGGCACACGACCTTACCAATACAACGCTAGAAGTTATAAATATATAAGTCATGTATTACAGTTAATAATTTCATTTATCATTATTATAACCATTATCGACTTTACGTTTATTAATCTTATACTTCACACTAAAAAACATGATAAAAGTAGATCGATAGATTCTTATTTCATGCGAGATAAAGCATTCCAACTGTAGGAATTCCATCCACTACATTAAAAACCTTCCGATCACACCCAACGAACGAAATCAAGATAGCGTATTTCTTTTATTTGAAATAAAGATTTTTATTTTAGTGGCTCTCACGTTGCAATTCAAAGATCTCCATTTCCCCTTTCCTCTTATACACAATTAGATACGTATTCGAACAATTTTATATTAATGTACACTTTCCCCCTCCCCCTCCCCTCCCAATTCTCAGATTTTATTTAACTCCATAATTCTCAGTTCGATTCGCTAATGCTACTCTCTTTCGACTTTGTCAAGAATCGCTATTCCTTCCTTCCTTCCTTCCTTCCCCTTCCCATTTTCTTTCTTAATTATTCCATCGTAATCTGTATGAATTTTTTCTGATACTTAAGTACATGTAAAATAGTGTGTGTAAATGCGTGCGTGCGTGCGTGCGGCATTTGTGTTACGTGTTTGCGTGTGTACGTGGCGTGCAACGTCTGTCATGTGTGTTATGTGTTTTTCTTTGGGTGGCTCGGTGTTCATGTACTGTCTGTACGCGAGTTGATTATTTTTGTTTTGTTTTGTTTTTTTTTTTTTTTGGCGTACACAATGTGTCACTAAATCGTTTAGCTAGTCTCTTTACGCAATATTATTTTCACACACTTAGCTGGGTGCACCTAACGTAAACATATTTTAGAATTTCTCTTATGTAAAACTCACTCATTAATATTCTAGGGTTTATTTATTTTTTCTTCTTTTACTATATACCTTTTTACGATAATAATTTACATTGTTCTATCAGACTCGCAGAGAAATCACTTTTATAATTATAATATAACCTCCTTAATTGCATCTATGTAAACGTAATTTAGAATATTTCATGTATATATGACACATATTTACGTCTTACATTATCGGTCAATCTCGATTTTTAATTTGTCTGTTTCTTATTTTAGCGCCATTTTCGGTAACACTTTTGTAACTTTGACGATCCTTTTATCGAATGCACGTGAGTAATTACTATGCTTTGTCAGTTCTTCATTGTATTTGTTATTGTTGCTGTTGATTTTTTTAATTTTTTATTATTTTATTTTAACTAAACGAACAAAAGAAAAGCATAATGCGATTAATCTATCTTTTAGATGTATATATACCGATGTCGTTTGAGAAAAAAATATTAAAAGAAAAGTGAAAAATAAAAGAATTAGTGTTTTCTGTGCTAAAAAAAAGAGACAAAATAAAAACGGGTCGATAATGAAAAACTTGGTACAATTTTAGAGAAGCAGGCTTTGACTGGCAGTGTGTTGTATAAATACAATATAATTAACGCCGATTTATATTAAACTCTAAATCAAATTATGATAATTACTAAGATTCGTTTAAAAAAAGAAATTTTAACATATGAAATAACGTTGATATACTACTATACGACGACGATAAAGACGACTACCTATATCTTGTGCTCGAAAAAGTACGAAAAAAAGAAAATGCCTATACTCTGTTCACTATACTAAACACAAAATGTATAATATTCTAGATTCGTTTAATAAAGATATGCACCTAACCATAAAAAGTATTCATAATTATGAATAAATTGTGTTTATCCAAGCGAGCGTTTAAAGATAATGAGAACATTTAAAATCCTACATAGCCATCGTATCGCTGCTTGTTAACAAGTGTTTATATTTTTTAAAAAAGCGACAAGACAACAACATATGCGTAATAATTTAAAGGCTTTATCGAGATACTGCAAGACGGTTATTAAGAATTTAACTGTTTATTATTTATTTATTTATTACGACCAGTCTTCGATGGGTGGAGCGTCAATTGTGAATATAACGTAAAGATACAAACATGTTTAACGCTCCCCGGAATTACTATATATATTTAAGAAAAAACTTCTTTTATTTAAATACCAAATACTCTTATTTATCAGCTAGTTAAGTCAAAAAGAAATAAAGAAAAACAAAACAAGTAAGAGAGAGAGAGAGAGATGAACTAAGTTGCATCATTATATTTTTTTTTAAATTTCATTCCTCGTTCGTAACATTACTACTAGATGACTTTATACAATTCATGTATACACTTAATTATCAATTACTTAAAAAAATTATGAAATGCAAAGAAAACTGAGACATCTATCCACCTATCTATATGTATATATGTATGTGTAAAAGAAAAGAAAAGCAAAGCTTTGATACTGTATTTGATCGTAAAAAAGAAAAAGAACAGTAAAAATGATCGAGCAATTATAAAAACTGATATTTTATGTACAATTACTTAGAAGAAATAATGATTTGCAATCTCTTTAGAAACCCTCCTCCTCCTCCTCCCTTCTCTAGCACTGTTCATCTAAAATAATTAAACTTTTTTTTTATCTCGCTAAGCACGAATCGAAAGTAATTTCATTTGTTAAATAAAAACCGATTAATCAATTTGATTGTGACCTTTTCCTCGTCTCTTTTTTCCTTCTAAGTTTAAGCAAAAAAAGAAAAAGTTCAAAAAAGATCAGTTCTAATCGAAAAAGCGTCGATCGTTTGACAATAATGGCTATATTTAGTCCTTTCCCATCGATATGATATTATTATTAGAACGTTAGATTCTTCGTTAGAAACTTTGCCAAGTTCTTTTCGAATACTGAGTGTGAAATAGGGATTTTATCTCCTGATGTCAACGTAACAAAAATACAAGAGAGAAAAGAAAAAAGAATGATAATATTGATAATTCATACAAAAATAAAAAAAAAGAAAAAAAGAAAAACAAACACAAACAAACACAAAAGGGACAGAAAGGAATATTTAAGAAGAAGACAAAAATTTGACGAACGTACGAATATATGCTAAAAACAAAAGAAATCAAACACACGAAACACGATACATGAAAGGAAAAGAAAGAAAAAAGAATGATAACAACCCTGAGAAGAAGCCGCAGTCCATACGAACAAAGACTGCGATAGCAAAACGGCTAGAATCAAAGTATTTTCCCTGTGTATTCTATCTAGAGTACTTTAGTTAGATGCATTGTCTCTCTGTGTATTTAAAATACTAATAATATTGCATTTAATATAAATATATCATCTGTTAAAGTTAGTAGCCATCATCAGTTATTCTCGCTAGTCATCGTGCTCGTAATTTCTATTTCGGTTATTGTTTCCTTCCATATGTTTAACTATTCCATCAACGTATCTCTAAAAATGTGTGTGCGCATGTATGTGTATACATACATACATACATACATGTATATAAATACACACACATATATATATACATATATACACACACATATATACATACACATAGTACGACAAAGGCAGCCGTTAATAACTTTGTTAATTTTTTTGCTTTGTTTATCTTCATCTTACAATTGTCATCTTTAATATAATTTATCTCATTTCTTTGAAACTCGTTAATGTATAATAAATTAATTATATATATATATATATATATATATATATATATATATACATACACACATATACATATATATATATATATATCGTGTATAACGATACAAACGAACGCATTGGTATATTCTTTTTTTTTCTTTTTAATACGTTTCTCCTATATAAATTAAATGATTATCGAATATAATATTTTCTCCTAACATCCTGCATACGTTTGACGATGTTCACTACGTATTTAAAGTTTAGGTAAAAATTCACGATAAGAAAAAACAGTAATAGTAGTAATATTTTAGCGATAATTGTAATCATAATTGATACCATAGTGGTTCCTCTTGTTTCGTATTTCATCATTATATTTACTTTATAAATAAGCCGGCATTTTTTTCAACCACAGATAAACAGTTTATTTATTATTTGCCACTCTCTTTTTCAGTATTTTTCTTTTTTACTATTACGTAACCTGTTATCTCATATTGATTAATCGCGGATTTATAGAAATTTCGTTTATTTTTTTATTAACTTATTTTTACTCGAGTGTGATACATAAATTGTGGCCTGTTCAACTGTTTCTCTTTTTTGCGCATTTAGGATGTAGATCTTAGGTGTTCTCTCGTGTATGTTGTATGTGTAAATTGAGTGTCGCGTGTATGTGTATATATGTGACGTGTGCGTGTGAATGTACTATGATTTTTTGGCATCTACCATAGTAGTTAATGTAAACTGTGGTGTTGCTGTTTGATTAAGCTTTTCACTCATCTATTTGTCTTTTTACTCGTTAAAATCAGTAAATGTATTATTGCGTTGATCCCAGAAGTTATACACGAGTCGCGTCAGGTGTTCTTTTCGATCGGAAAAAAATTAATCTTTCTTTTTCTCTATCTTGTCGCCTTCTGTATTCATATCGTATATTTTTTTATAAGACTACTATGTAAAATCTTAAAGAATTGTCAAGATCTCGTAGATACAATAAAAAAGAAACAAAAACAAAAAATAAACAAACTTATAATGAAACCGTTAACTTGCAAGAGAGTATGAACTTCTTTGTTAAATATATTTTATATATTATATTTTTTGCCGAAGCACGATAAATGCAATATTTTTTTGTTCTCTACTACACGTGCTTGTCCTGCACTCATATATTTGTGTATTATAAGAAACAAGGGAAAACACCGTCGCATAAGTTTATCTTAAATCAAAGAATCTTAATTCGCGTTTAAGAAATCCTGAAAATTTTATATTATCATTATTATTATTACCATTATTATTATTTATTGTTTATTATAATTATTATTATTATTATTATCGTTATTATCATTATGCGCTCAATAATTAGAAAAATATAAGCTATGACATGATTAACAATGCAACGTACATCTCAGTGATAAAGTTCAATCAAATTACTGAATCGTATAAGCGTAATTAAAAATAATCATATCATAACCTTTGACTACATTAGCGTAATACTTTAAATTTTCCTTGACAAAGATACAACGCGACCCGCCCGATACTGAACATGAACATTGTGGAGAGCACTCTTCCGAAATATTCCTTCTTTAGATCTATGGTAAATCCTACAGAGTAAATACAATTAAGTCATATATTTAATCAGGTAGACTTTTCAGATCGATGCCCCCCGTCGAGATAACCGTACGATTATAATACACCCTCCCTCCACCTTAGACATCATGATTTCATTCTAACAATCTAAAATTTAAACGCTCATAAGCATCATTATACATTAATTGTAATTATTATAAGACAGATGTAGTTAATGCAGTAATAATTGTAATAGCAATAGTGATGGTAGAATAGTAGTACTAGTAGTAGTAATAGTCATAGTAGTATAATAGTCGTAGTAGATCAGTAATAGTAGTAAATAGCAGTCATAGTGAAGTAGTAGTAGTAGCAGTAGTAGTAGTAGCTGTAGTAGTAGTAGTAGTAGTAGTAGTAGTAGTAGTAGTAGTAGTAGTAGTAGTAGTAGTAGTAGTAGTAGTAGTAGTAGTAGTAGTGTAGTAGTAGTAGTAGTAGTAGTAGTAGTAGTAGTAGTAGTAGTGTAGTAATTAGTATTGTAATTAGCAGTGATAATAGTACTAGTAATGTTATTGTGACAGTAGTGTAGGTAGTATTAGTAATAGTAATAGTAGTAGTGGTAGCAGCAGCAATAGTAGTAAGTAGTGGTAACAATGTGATAAGAATAGTAACAATAGTAGCACAGTAGTAATAATAATATAGACGTAATAATAATAGTAACAATAGTAAACGTAGCCTTAAACACGCCTAATAATTAACTATTATAAATTCACAAGATAAAAAATAAACCAGTTTATATATCTGGTAAAAAATTGGCCAAACAGAAGCCAGTCTGACGACCAACAAGTTCTTATAATACAATTTATAAAAATCCATGATTTTTTTTATTCCTGCCCTCTTCCTTCCAGACTGATATTTTTCAAATAATTGGAAGTAGAAGGGGACTAGATTCGGTAGGAAATATTTGAAAGCAAGAAATAGTAGAAAGAGAGGAACTGAAAAAATTCGCGTAGATACTACTAGTGATATGCCGTGAAAGTGGAAAAAAATGGATGCCTAAGAAGACTGCATCCTGCTATTAAAAGTTCAAAGATACACATACATCATATTAAAACATCTATTTTATTTTACACTATCTCTGTAGTACTTTAATAGGTAAGTCAGCCTGTGAACGTCTTACTTATTTAATTAATCACACGTTATTTTTGTATTTATCCAGTATAACAACTATTTAATAAATAGGAGAACGTGGAGGGATGGGTGTGTTGCACGAGCAAATCACTCGTTAACCTTCTGTCGAAGACCATAGTATAATATTACTTCTTTATCATGTTACCAAATAGTATTTATCATTTGTTACCGAATTTTCCGCCAGCATAAAGGAGATGAATAAGTACCAAACTTTGTGCTTTCCCCTGAGAAGATCCCGAATTAGATCTTATTCACCTCCATATATAATGCTACGGCAAGCAATACTAATTATCATTCTTGTATGCATGTCTGTACTTCTTTTCTTTTTTTCTTTTTCTTTACACTCGCTCTGTGTTTGGTTTTACTTATTCCACTCAATCTAATTTATTCTTAGTATACTTTAATATTTCGCTTTCTTTCTCCTATCCCAGTGCCATACATTATATACTCTTGCACCATGGGTATTACGATCTTTTCAATTCATTGTACTTTCTTATATATTTAATTAAATCAATTAGAAAATCGTTTTCGCGAGCGATCCATCTAATCAATACTTTTAATGATATAATCAAAACTTTATTGTTTTTTTATTTAATTTTAGGTAAAAATTTTCATTTGATTTTCCCTTTATGATATATATATATATATATATATATATATATATATATATATCAAAATACATCTATAAGATAATACTATTATTTATTATTGTAATGACACCGTACAATAGTATAGCCGATCGCTCGCGAAATAAACTAGATACGAGAGAGACATTCTTTGCACAGTGCTAATACCTTTCTATTGTTATAGTAAACGAGTTTGTATGTATTTACGATAATAAATAAATCTTTTCACTCAATCTTTCACAAAAAAATCTTATATCCAAATTGATTATACTTGTAAACGATTTTTGGTTTTGCGAACCAGTGCAATTGAAAAAAATTGAAATATGACATATATATGTATATATATAAAAAAAAAATATATATCAATATCAAATTATTTAGTTAAAACCATCAATTAGTGATGAAGTCATTCCTAGATTAACTATTAACTTTTCATCGTACATCAGAGAACTTTGATTACGTAACATGCTTGAAATAAAAGATCGTCCTTATTACAGGAACCTCAAATTAATTAAATAGGCACTATTACATAGATTAACAACTAAGATAGTACACCTCATATTGAATGTTAATAATATGTTTTCCTAATATACAGTCGTTAAACTCTAAGAATTACCAATGAAATCTCGATATTACAGCACACAAAGAAAATGAATGTCTCGCAGTATAGTTATGATGTTTTAACAGATACATATACTGTTCCTCAAATATGAAATAAGAAATAACCCACGAGCAAGGCCAAGCCATTCAGCGCATTTCTCCGTCACGGTTGAATTAAAATGGTCATGAGGTGGGCCACTCTTTGAAATCAAAGCCTTGCTGGCCGGGTTTAGGGGCGCTGGCGGCATACCCACCTTGGTTGCTTTCTCCTCCCGTATATGAACGTTGTTGAGGATAAGTGGTATCAGCATAATTACCATATGCGGAATAGCCACTGTAATCCGGTGTTTTAGCCGAACTGCTACTAGTTCCAGGTGCACCTGAGCCGGTAGTTTGTCGTGAATACATATCACCTGAAACATCCGTGTATCATATCAAATTATACAATTATCTCTTGGGCACGTGCATCTAATGACAAACAATATAATTTCTCTTTCTTTACCACCTAATTGAAAGCGATGTCAAATTATTCTTTTTGATCAGGTAAGAATATGTAATATTGAATATTTATTTTTGTCTTGCAATAATTATATTTATACTTTTTAGTTATACTACTTTAACATCGCTTTCTTGTTATCTATATGTCGATTTTATAAAATTTTTACACATAATAAGACACAAAAAAACTAAAATCAAGATATATTTGAAATACCTGTCTTTTGTGCATGCATATATTTCATAATTAGAAATATAATCATTTTATGAGCTAAGAATTTAATATTTTTCATTAACTGCTATGAAAACAAATATTGTCCTGCATCACAATAGGACTTAAGTAACATGAACATCTATTTCATACTATAAAAATGAAACTATTTCATACTACTTATAACTAAATAAATATTAACAAATAAAATATAATTTTGTTAAAAAATGACTTTGTAATACTTTGAGCATTTGAAAGTTTTTTAATCAAAAAGCCTACAACGTAAGCCTGCCTCTACAACTACGGCTTTAAAAAGAGTTGATATTTATCTTTTCAATAGCATTACACTAGCAATTATTAATATATATATATATATGTGTGTGTGTGTGTGTGTATGTATGTATGTATATATGCATGTATGCATGTTTATATGTATATATGTAAACATATACATATACACATGCATACACATAATACATATATACACATACACACGCATATATATGCTACTATAATAATTTGTGATTTATAATAATAAAGCAGGTTTATTGTTTTTTATTATATCAAGTATTAACTTCTTTTCAATTTCATATATTTATTATATTTTGCTCTTGCAGGATTCATGCTACTACATGTGACAACTTAAACATATATAATTAAAAAGAAATTGAAACTAATAAATATTAAAACGTATTAAATTAAATTTACATAGATAGCAGGGCATTAGGAATTTTAAGAATGTTTGGATACATTGTTAATAAATTTGTATCGAGTAAATGATATAATATGATACTGAAAATTAGTTAAGTACTTCGGATTTTTTTCATTCATACTTTATATAAGAATTATATGGTTATTTAGTACATTAATAATAATAATTAATGAATCGACCTACTACATTGAAACACATATATTTGAATAACACGTATCGAACGGGATAAAATATATGTAAATTCCATTCAATACTCAACATTTGATTAACAAACCACAGCTTAATTATTTCAGAAAAGACGAAAGGAAGCTTACGACAACGAAAAGTGAAAAATTAGTTCTAGAAAAAAAAGAAGAAAAAAAAAAGAAAAAAAAAGAAAATTCGTAATTTCAAATGAATGACTCATGAGGTAAAAATTTGGACGTTTATAGGATATAGGATTGGCACAAAGTTATGATTTACATAATTTTAGTAAGATTCAATTAGGTAAGAATGGAACCATCTGATGCCAAGGGTGGAAAGAGGAGAGAGTTTGTTTGACTGAGCTTGAAGACTCACCCTGCGGGCCAGAGGGGTTCGAGTTGGAGTTGGGCTGCGAGGAGTTGGGTTGAGGGGGCTGGGGTGGTGGCTGGGTCCCAGGAGGGGGCCCATTCTGTGGCATGTTCCAGGAGTTCCAAGAACCCCCGGGCCCGCCCCCCGCAGCCCCGCCAGTACCCGCCGTGGGCCCGTAGCCCCCTGAAGCGGCCGCCGCCGGCCCACCTGCGATCATCAACCACACAAAATATGTGTCACCGACCACCGTGTCACACCTCACCTTCTTACTTTTCAAATTACATGTAATTCATATCTCTTTTCTTTTCTTATTCATATGTCTACTAAAAAAATCTATCTCTACCTTCATTAATATTATTATGATATTTTCTAGATTCTTTTAAATGCTGATGCTTGATTCTCTTAAAATGTAATTAGAAAAGTTATACAATGCATAATGAAACTTTCATCTCATTCAAGATAAAAACTATTTCTTGAAATATTGCTACAAGTTTAGACTTTCTCTCTATAAATGTTCGATTATTTATTTATGATATGCGTGAAAAATTTATTATTGTTCATTCAAATCTTCACTTCTGTTATTTTGAAGAGATTAATCCCACCTTTAAAAGAAAGAATACAACACTATATTATTTATTAAAAATCTTATATAATCTATAAATATAATAATAATGAAGGGAGACGCAAGTTTACAAAAATAAAAAATTGAACAAAAAAAAAAATAATAAAAAAAATATAACGTAGGAATAAGAAGAGAATCAAGCATAATTTTGTAGATAAGATTATGAGGTTCAATATATCGGAAGTTTAGATATTTTAAGACGATGTTATGTCAATCCACACTTACTAATTTAAAAATAGTTATTAAATAAATAACTTAAATAACGGATAGTTCAATAATCATAAAAAAATTTATTTTATTATAACATTTATGTATTTGATTTTGTATGTATTTGAATTTATTTTAAATCAACGTAAATGCTTAATAAATCTATAATTTGTACGTGAAAATCAGTAAGACATAGGAATTAGGTTTGAAGTAGGATACTTTAGGAAAAGGGAAAACTTTTGCACCAGTTATTGATAAGAAAAGACTATAAAATAACTATTTATATTTCTACAAATTTATTAGTTTTAAGAAGAGATTAGCTTTCTGATAGGAAAAAAAAAAATGAAATTAACTGTATACTTTGTTCTATTATTAGATTTGTGAAGTCTGGATTAACATAACTTGTGACAATATTTTTATAAGAATATCAAAAATTTTTTACTTTTATGTTATTTTAACCTCCAGGGGGCATTAAAAAATATTAAGGATTTTGTACCACTATTTTTGGTAGTTAGCTCATTTTCTTATCTTTTTTATTTCATAAATTAACCTCTCCAAGCAGGATGGAAGGGGAGGGGACAGGATCGAAATTATGTTAACTTTTATAATTATGATTTTATTATCTTATCTTTATAAAATTATACAAATGAAATTGATGTTACTACATTAGAAACGAACATAATTAATCAAGCATTCTAATATAACTTTAATTAAAAAATGAAACTTTATAATTATATTATTTATAAACTTAATTGCATAGTAAAGTAACATTCATTTCATTTGTCCTTTGTAATTAAAAATATCTTGTAAAATTGAATTGACATTTCTTAATAATCAATAATCGATTTTAATTTTATATTCAGAAATATTTATCTTAAAGTAGTAGGCAAGTTGAGTTTGTGAAATTGTGAATATTAAATAACTATTATAACAACTATTTCCTTTAAAAATACTTTAAAAATTATTTTCTAATTAATTATCAAACAAATTCAACATACCTCTATACTTATCATAATTATTTAAATATTTAATTATATACCCTGAAACATAGCTTCTATCATACGTAATTTATTCCATTTGTTACTGATTGATTAATCACAAGATCAAATACTATAGTAATTAAATAAACCGTTATGTATATCAAATAGATCTATTTAGCATATTGATTTTCGAAAAGACTTTCCCGTATCGGTATATAGTAATAAAATATATAAATAAGAATATAAAGAATTATTAAATACTTTTTTAACTCACCATAACTTCCATAACCTTGAGTTGCTGCTGCAGGCTGGACATTATAACTGCTACCCCATTGATGCGGTGGCGGTGGTGGGATTTGCTGTTGTTGAGGTGGTCCTGGTGGTGCACCCCATCCTTGAGTATTATACTGAGTACTATATCCAGCATATCCACCAGTCTGAGGACTTGTACCCCAACCTTGATATTGTTGCATCATATTTCCAGGAGGTCCCATAGGACCACCCATCATAGGTCCACCCATCTGACCATTTGGACCACCCATAGGTCCCATATTCCCAGCCATACCCATTGGTGGGCCGCCTTGTTGAGGCGGACCCCACTGACCTTGATGACTATCATTCATTTTACTTGAAGAATCTCGAGGTTCAGCACGTTTAATTTCAACCTAGAAACAAGAGAGATAAATATTTTAAGTTAATATTAAATATACATATCCATATACATATATATAGATACTTTCTCCGTAATAATAACTTTAAAACAATTGATGTATTAGCAATGCAGCCATGATTTTATACAAGAAAAGATTAAAAAATATTGCTTATATTTCAGCTTAAAAAGTAATCGTTACCATAGTAATTAACTAGTAAATGATAACTATTAACCTAATAATAAAAGTACAAGTAGAGTACAGGTATTAATCAAGAGCTAGCAATACAATTTGTACTTAATGTATCTGCATAACATATACATAAATAATGCAGCATAGCTGATATTGCTTTAAAGTTGTATACTTATAATAAATCTACTTTAAATTATATGACAGTTTTGCCCGAGTTTGTATAAATTGTGAATAGCTTATACAACGCTTTGTAACATTATGATCTCTAAATATAAATTATTAATAAATAAACTAATAATTCCTTGTAATACATACATTATAATCTACTTATATTTGGAAAAGACTAATAATATAATATATGTGTGAGGATACACTAATGATAATGTAATAGTGATTAACAATAATACATTAGCTAAACAAAGATAATGAGAAGGTTATGACAATAACGTAAGAGTATTATACAGAATATTATTGAAATAATTTTCACTTAATCCTATATGAATTACCAATTTTCCATCAAAACTTTAACAAAATTTCATTTTCATGTATTACTCCGAAGATAATAAAAATTTTATATTAAGTTTAAAAACATAGATATTACTTCGATTAGTTCTAATATTACAAAACCTAATTTATATACATTTTCAAATCGTTTAATGATATATGATAAAAGTAAATTTGTGTGCTGAAAAACTAAACCTATTATTTGATTACAGAATCTTTTTAAATACGAAAATAATTTAAGTAAAAAAGTAATAATAGTATTTTAGTATTTAAATTCTTTTTCTTTTATTTTTTTCTACATCATTGTTTGATACTGCTTATCCCTTATTTCCTATGTAGTAACCTGTACTTTCTTATACTTCTCTTTGTTCTATAAGTTATTCTAATAAAATATATAGTATACTAAGTCTTCAATTTACGCATAACTTACTGCTGTATATATAACTTTACAGAGTATGTTACATATGACCGCATTATATACTAACAATTATTTCATCAATAGCTACCAGTTATAATAATTAATTTAATTATATTGAAGTATCACATTTTTGTGCGTATTATTTTTTTTTCTTTTTAATATTTACATATATTTGGTTGAGTTGATTTGTACCTGTTTTCCATTTAAGCTGACAAAATGCTCCGCAACGCATCGGTCCACAGCATCTTCATCCTCAAAACTGAGAAAGCCAAATCCTGTCGTCCAAATGTGAGAGAATATCAAAAAATGCCCGAAATATTTATGAAAAATAGTATTAGTCTTAAATACTTTCTAAAATGCGCTATAATGTACAACACTTATTACATGTAAATTATTAAGAGCATTGTATACATTATGATTGTGTTCTCCTATTGAAATATTTAAATAAACAATTATTTAAAAATTCTTGAATAACTGTTTTTTTTTTAATATATATATATTCTTACTTTACTATTAACGCAAAGTAGGATGTAATTATACTGATACACAAACAATTTTGATTCATAACAAAAACACATGAATTTATGGTGCTACATGTGTGAAAACTTTTGTTATATTTAAACATGCAAATATGCTCTAAAATTACAAGGCCAAGACTTACTTGTACTTAAGATCAAAATAAAAAATCTGTTAACGTACTTTTTGTTAATATTAAAGAAAAAATACAATGAGAAGTGCATTTCACAGTTCTATGAAATGTGTGTAGTTGTATTAAAATTTCATGATGGCTGATTTAAAGAAGCTATGTATTCATAACTTGTATCAAAATTTTTACAATTTTAGAAAATATTCATAAATGTAAATTTAAAAACATAATATGAATTTTTTAAATTTTAAAGTAAAATAATAGCACAAAGAAGAAGTATTAACGATATAAAAATTAAGTAAATTTCTACGCCATACAATTTTAATATATTTTGTTCATATAAATGAATGTAATAAAAGTATATGATAAAATAAGTGATGATGCTATAACAGTATCTAATAGTAAATCCAACTTATGTATCTGCAATTCAATATTTTTATAAAACGGAGTTGAAGTTATTCAACTATATAACAAACAAGTCAGATATTCTTTCCCAATTATAATCTCACAATGCGAAAGATTATTAATGAAATTGCTACAACATAATAAATACATATATTATTATTATGTGCAATTAATATATTCTGCTTCGTTCAAAATTATGTCAACTTCTTGAATGCAGCCACCAAAAATAATATCTTTAATAGTTAAAAAGAAATATATATATATATATCCTTACGACGTGAAAAATTTTATTCTTTATTCATTATTCATCTATTATTAGGAAAATGATTTAAACTATCAACCATATTAAAGTTACATATAATTGAAGAGGGTCGTATTACAATGATAGGTATGCATAATGCAAATAATTTTAGTAATATGTTGAGGAAACATAATAGTTTGGATGATATTCATAAATACTATTACAGTGAATAAGTATAATTAGATGAATGATTATTTTAATAGGCAATATGTGAAAAGGTGTCTATAATAAAAACAAAATTTACAAAACATCTTACCAACAGCTTAGATAACTTAAGTTATATTTAACTTACAGTAGCACAGCCTGACAAAGCCTTAAGCTACGCTTACTAACTCATATTGAGCAAAATATATGTATGTAGGTTAATTTAATTTAAAACATTGTAATATGATATAACATTTTGTAAAAATAGGATAATATAAATTGGCATGGGACTGTCACATTAAATGTTAATATGTAACAATAATTATGACTATACGTTAGACAGTTTCTAATATCAATAATCTTAAAGTAGTTCATAAGAAACATTATGCAAATTATATGAAAAATATTTAATTAGAAAATTTTAGATTAAAAAATTTGTTTTTAAATAAAGATACATCATCCACTTGCATACAGAGGATGTATTATAACTAAATTTTGTCCTATTAAATATACTACCCATAAATTTACCAATGATAATAATAGGTGTGCTGCATTCAAGTCAGAATTTTTGATCCAATGAAGTTTAATTTGATTATTAAAAATTATATATTTAATATCGTTTCAAAATATATTTTCTCTATGATCATTAAGTCAAAATAAAATTTATTTTCTCTGATATTATAGATTTAGTTTATAGATGAGTATATTACTAAATATTTCTCAAGAATTCTGACTATGAGTAAAAATATATAAATTATTTTTAATACGTTTTAATATATTCAAGCATTGGCTAATGCACTTTTCATAAAGTTTATGTCATCATATCACTCAACTATAAATTAATGATAGAGGTATAAAAAACATAAATAATTATTTCTTTTAGTATGGACAAAATAATAGAAAAATGAAAATGACTTGATGAGGAAGTCCTAAAAACTGAACAAAAATATAAAAGAATTAACTTAATGAAAGTCGTGAAAACCAGTGCTTGTTCGGAAAAAATAATCTTTGAAAATTGAAAGTATACTAACCTCTCGATTTCTTTTTTTCTTGATCATACATAATGACAACTTCCATAACCTTCCCAAATCGAGTAAAGAAGGACCTAAGATCAGTTTCTGTCACGTTACTTGGAAGGCCGCCAAGAAAAACTTTTGGAAAACCACCACTGCGTTTTGGTTTTTGTAAGGTACGTGGATTACATGGCTTTGGATCAATCTATATCAATCACATATTTTGTAAGAAAAGAATAATTCAGTGATATTGATTTATTTTATCAAATATGTATATTCTAATAATTCTTGACAAAATTTGACATTATTTGGATTAATCCTTCATAATGTCTATATAAAATAATTATTAAATTACTCACCGTACGTCCATCAAGTTGATGTGGTCCATTTTGAAGAACCAAAGGAACATTAGCAGGATCGCTAAATGTAACGAATCCAAATCCACGGCTTCGTCCAGATTCACTATTTTTCATAACAACACAATCAATTACTTCGCCATAACGACCGAAGTAACGTTGCAGATTTTCTTGCGTTGTCTCCCAAGACAATCCTCCAACAAACAGTTTTCTAAACAAGAAATACAAACATTAAAGATCTTTTGTAATGATAATAAAAAGCTATCATTTCTCTACTATCATTTATAAAATATTGCTCTTGCTGATAAAAGCTTAACTAAACAAATAATTTCACAATGATATAAGTATGAATATTATAAAACACGAATGAATATAATGCAAATATAACGGATATTTCATTAACCTAAATGCATATTTTCTGCAAAAATAAAAAGCTTAAGTCATAAAATTTATAACAACATCCATGATTGTGTATGCATTTGCGATAGAAGAGAATAAAAAATTAGAAAGAAAAATTTTATATAAAATGAAAACTGCAATCTTGCGCATAGGACGATGTTCTGGTTAGTATAATTTCATAAAACGTTAGTAAAAAAGAAAAAAAATTATGAGATGAGGAGGAAATCAACGCGCGCATATATGCATGTAAAGATCTGCCGAAAGAGCGGAATTTGGTGTACTGAACGAAGCCGGTAAGAGAAAACGAACGGCATATGTACCGGCGTTGACGAAACGGCCTCGAGATGCAATAGCCAAGGGACTTTCGTCTTTCGCTCGCTTATACTTCACGATGCAAGTAAAGAAAAAAGTTAAAGAGGAAAGGAAGATTTTGTCGGAGTACACGAATGTAGGATATTAAAACAAAAATACGTAAAATCGAAATCTCGATGTAACGTACATGAGAAAATTTTTTTCTCGAAATTTGTAAAGAGCAAAAAAATAAGCGATCGAAAAAGCAACGAGAGAATTGGCCACGATGCGCAAATGGAGTTCTCACGCAATAAACCCTATGGTCATGGTACGCGGCTTTCGACAATGAAACGACATTCGATTATATACATTTTATTTTCTACTTACCCCTTTTCGTCGTCGTCCATTTCGGTCTTCACTCTCATAATATTTCACTTAAAACTACTAGAATGCTGTTAGTTTTAGGGCGCGAATGGGAATATGGCACGATGCTTTAGCGCGGACAAGGGTAATGGCTCCCCACAATGAACGCGACGTCGAGAACAGAATGTAAACGTAACGAAGCGACGCGCGTCACTTCCGTCTCGCTCACTAGTCAAATCAGCAGCGTAATGACCGATGTTCTCAGGAGCGAACTAATCATTTCCGGTGCCCCTTTAACAATATTTGATTACGTTCGTATAAAATTTTTTTTAACTAACTCTTTAATCTATAACTTGCATTATTTCTAATTACTTTCATGCTAATATACTAATATATTGTTTGTTAAATAAATTTTATATTTTTTAGTCATTAAATAACTACAAGATTGAACAAATGTTGTAATTTCTACATCTTTCGTTACTTAGAATACTTACAATACTGTTAGAATTGCAGTTATTTAACGAAACGATATCAAATTCGTGAGTGAAATTTAATATCAGATTTCTTAGAGTTTTCTAATAAAATGTGACATTCGGACAGCGTTTGAAGCAATATCGTTTATAGAAAAATAAATGTGTTATTTGAATGACGTAGTTATCCTGGGTTCAACGATCTGTCGTCACATTAGCTGATTCCCGCCATTTTGAGAAAGGTCTCGCGGCAATTTGAATGTAAGATGTATTAAAGGCAACAAATAGGGTCAATAATCCTGTTTCTTTTGTCTTTGGAAAGTATGGAATTGTATGTATACACGCATATTTCATATTTGTCGACCTATTTACTTTACGTAGTAAGTAAAAAAACAAAGTTATTCCAAAATATACTTATTTTAAATTTGACAATCGAACAGTGAACATCTTACTAACATATAGCTTATAAAATATTTTTTATCTTATTATTTATGTAAGACAAAAACTATTTTTTAGTTGTTTTTATTTTTATTCATTTTATTTTATTCACAATTTAACTACATTCAAGAGCTATAAATTAATCCACACAAATATTCGATTGAATATAAAGGTTAATAATCTGTGGTTTAAAAGTTTATTGTAAAAAAATTATAATTTATGTTAATTCCTTTTTTCTAAGACTTCATTGTGTATTTGTTATATTTCGTTGTATAACTTGTCTAACGTAAAGTTAAAAAAAAAAAAACCCCGTTTATCATTTCAAGAATCTTTCTTTTCTTAAGTTGAAACATTGTTCAAATCAATATTTCTATTACTGCTTCGTCAATCTTAATTTCCTCATATCTCGCTCGATCGAAAATTGAGCGAAACCAATGAAAGATAATGTGAAATTTACGAAGCGTAAAGGTTGTTCAATTCACTTCTCATTTCGACGGAAGTTCCTGCTTTACGGACGCAGAACTATAGCACAACGTTTTGCACTATTCTTACTCCGTAGCTCGTAGTTGCAGTATCTATTGATGTACATGTTTAATAATGTATGTGTATTATGAACACACACTCAGAAAATTATATATTTAATTCAAATGCACGGATGCATTTATAACCGACAGTTATTTTTACATGGTACACACGTGCTCTTTAATAGGCTCCCATTTACGGCCTATCGTGTGTCGCATATAAGCGGCTATTATATCGTACATTTTTATAAGAATGTACATAGTGACTGTGAATTAAAAAATATTCTATCTGGTTTCTAAAAAATGTGCAAACAAACTAATTGTCGATCATTATAACGATATAAAGTTTGTCGAAAATTAACCTTCAATTATCAATTATCTATAAAATTTATCATACTATCATAAATATTATTTATTTTTTTATAGGATTATGAAATAGATAGTTTATTTATATTATACTAGAAAGAAGTCAAGTAAAACGATAAATATAGCATCTATAAAAATCTTCCTAACCTCGAAGCGATAACGCTTGGAATGTAAATGTATAAAACGTCGAATGATCTGCCTAACGGTAATATAACTCTTCGATCATCGACCGAAGAAGGTCAAAAGGGTGATTGAGGGCTTTTGAAGATTTCAAGGTTGTCGAGGTCAGGGACAAGGTAAAAAGCCTCCGGGACTCTCAAACCCAATAGTACGTTATAAATCAATTTAATAAAAGCACAGAGCGTTGTAAAGAGTATAATAATTATTCTTTATTATTATTCTCGTAATAATAATTAATTAATTATTTTAGGTTTTTATATAATTTAAGATGAAAAAAGTATAGAAAGGTTTCGTTCTTCAAAATACATATGACAAATCCTATTAAGAGTTTTTAAGTAATCATTTTCAAATATTACTCCTCAACATAGTTCTTTGAAGATAAGCGACTTTCTTCGTAACTTATCGGCTTTCGACAGATTAAGGCGAACCGCGTAGGTTTTCGGCTTTTCTCGTACTTCATCATCCCTACTCGTTTTTAGCCGGTTAGCGGCCAACCGCCGCCGGTTGGACGGACGATCTCGTCCCGTTCGTTCAGTCGCGATCGTGGTGGCATCCTGTTCGTAGTATGTGTTCGTTCTACCACGATTCTCACACGCGACCAGTTTCTACTACGTACGAGTACGCGAGCTCTCCTTGCAAGCATGAGCCAGGGTAACTTTACCACGGTATATTCTTTTAACGTGCAAATTCTCATTCATGTGGATTCTTTCGTAATATTTATCGTATCATCGAACATCGAACTAGCTTGACTACTACAAACGTGAGTTTTTTCTTTCTCATTTCTATCATTAAAGATTATTATCTATTGTCCGTTTGAATAAACATTTTCGATTTATTCTATACACCATAAATTTTTATTGTTTTAATCGATTTTAGTCGTTTTGTTCAGAAATGTGATTATTTCGAATGTCGAGTAGTTTATGTTGAAACAATAATTCGCGATTCGAACATACCACGTGCGGTTCATAAATCGTAATATTATGCTCCGTTCGATGAAAGAAAAGAATTTGCGGTTTTGTCGTTCCAGGAACGTACTCCTAGTTAATCTGGATTTTCTACTTTAGCCTTATAGTTAGTTCATATTGCGGATACGACGGATATGTTGTCACAATTAAGATTTATTAAGCTTATATAGTATTATACATAAACATATTACAAATGAATAAATTGGAATTATTTGAGATTTTATTTGGAATTAAAAGAAGTTTTATCAAAGCCAGACTTCTTAGTTCGACAGAAGGCTTGACTATTCTCAAAAGCATTTATAAATTTAATGAAGCATAAAAGAAGAGCAGCTCTGTGAACCGTGAAGCATTCATCGCTTGGAAAAATCAAGCGACGACCGTCCGTGTCAACGGTCGTTCGTTCGATCGAAGAAGACAAACATTTCTTCATTCTGTTCGCTACTCGAACAATCTTCGGGCAGCAGCATGACTCTGCTCGGACGATTCCGCGTTAGGCCATCGTCGAACTTGCTCTCATCGTCCGTGGGAACAATTAACAGCTGGTCTTCGTTCGTAGTCGTGCGTAGATTATCTTGAGCCACTCCTTCAGACAATTTTACTATTCAACGAGGTTCAAAGATATCTGTACAAATGTATGTATCTAGAAGTTTTCGAGGGTCATTAAATTCGTAATTTTTCTATATAAAAACAAAAGAAGTGATATTATTTTCATTTATAAATGTCGTTTAATCGTGGTTTCGTCTGATATATGAAATTTTTGTTGTGTTCTTCAGAAAAATTCTTTTACTTTAATTGGAATCTTCAACATCTTTTCTAGAATATCTATTTGCAATATCTAAAAAAAAATCATCGATATATTCACTTCGAACGTCTTCTATGTAAGGAGCAGGTAGTCGGCTCGAAGTTCATTTCCATAAGAATCGTGCTGTTCCGAGATTTCGTTCGGCATACAAGCCATAGACGCGTCCAATAGCGACGGAGGAACGGTAGGAAAACAAAAAATACTGACGACGGTGCCTCCTAATAAGCTGGCCACCGTATGACTAAACCAGTCGATCGCCTTTCGTCGAGACGCTCGTTTCAACGTTAAAATATCTGACTAGATCGAATTATCTTGAATTTCATCAAGTTGCTCAATTTTTTTTGAGGTAGAGATACTTCTTTTTGTTTTTTGTCTCCCTCTTCGAAATCTGAAGAATATTTTCTTAAAATCATGAATCACGAATATAATTCTAACGTGTTCACTGTCTCTCTGGAATCCTCGATAAGTTCAAGGTAGGAAAGTAGAACGAACATTTCGTAAAATCGAGTTATATATCTCATAAAATATATACAAAAGTGTAGATCATAATCTATCTTCGAACAATCGTTATTGTTGTTTAGAAACATTTCATAAAATCGGGTTGTGTGCTTCGCTAAATGTATTCAAATTAGTGTAGAGACTAGTTAGACTGTGTAGATATGAATTCATTTTCTCGCTATCGTTAGAATGTAACGTTTACAAATATTGGAGCATTTTTAATTTTTAATCGATATTATCGAACGATTGTTGAAATATTTGTTGATCGTTCAAATATTGTTAACATCAACATTGTTTTCTCTAAATCTAGACTATTTCTACAATTTATCCATTTTTCTTTAAAGTTGAACCATGTCTCGTTCGATTTAAAATTCATTCTTGACAAGTCTATCGGCTCTTCGTAAAAGAAGCACGATAATTGCATTGTCAATTTACGTACATATGTATATATGTATACTTGGAGGTATTAGCACAAAACCTATAGACACGACACCGTCTTATCTCGAGGTAGGCTTTACTCTGTCGAGGGTCTGACTTTCGGCTCAAACCGGTTCTTCTCTCCGTTCCGTATACTGTTTTTAATTGATTCTGTTAGTCCTGTTGCCGATCATACGTTTACCCAGATTATGCATCTACTTCTAATTCTCTTTGTGCGGCGTTACAATGAACATGTGACAAAAGATGCGATCTTGAAAAATAGTAAGTTATTTTTACATATAGAAGGTTTAGCAAAAAATCGTTGAAAATTATTAGAGAATTGATCAGCCAATGTTTGTTGTTACGCAAGTTTATTAAGATAAAAGTTCGTACTACCAAAGGATGACAAAAATGGTCATTAAATGAACACTATTGAACTGTACATGAACAATCGATAAATACTGTTACAAAAAGAATTATAACATTTAATTAAAGAAATAGTTACTATATTTTTCTACTTATTGCGATTTACATATGCATATAAATTAACAGATATGAGAACGTCGATTATATCAGCAATTATAGAGATAATAATTAATTAGCTAGAAAATCTCCAGGCTTCGTAATTAGATTAAAAGTGATTCTTATCTTCATATATTGTTATTCAGCTGCATTCGCACAATTATTATTTTCCTAACTTATTGCGTGTTTTGCGTGGCAGAAGATGATAGACACTGACCAAGATATACTGTGTTTTATATAAAGAAAAATATAGCGAATGACTATAGTTTTTTTTTTGTCTTTAGAAGTAAAATTGACAATGGGCTCATCGAAAGAGAGGCAGCATCATCCAGAAGCTGCAGCGATTAAGATAGCCAAACGAAGATCAACGACGTGGAGGAGAACGATGATGAACCGAGACGGAACTAGACGAATCCCGGAAGAGAGTGAATGGGAGAGGTGACGTATCGTTCAGCGATGCGCAAGAGACGTGGCCTGGCCAGTGCCGTTCTGGGCCTGACGGTGGGTCTCGTGTTTGGCCTTCTGATCGGTGGTTATCGGATACTCGTGTCAAACAATCTTCAGCGATCTGGTTGGCCGTCCTCCTCATCATTCTCGACAGTTTCTCCTACACCGAGAAGTTTGATACTAGAACCGACGGTGCGAAATATGCCAAAATTGTCGGATGACGAACGTATCAACAGTTCTTCCGGTAGTCTGGTCTTTGTCGGTGTTATGACAGCAAAGAAATATCTCGATACGAGAGCTAAAGCTGTTTACGAGACTTGGGGTAAAGAATTACCAGGTAAAATAGCCTTTTTCTCGTCGGAAAGTTCAACCGTGCCAGAAAATTGTCCTGACCTACCATTGGTACCGCTTCCCCGGGTTGACGATAGTTATCCACCACAAAAGAAATCCTTCATGATGCTGCAATACATGTGGAACCATTATGGCGATCGTTTCGAATGGTTTTTTAGAGCGGACGATGACGTTTATGTCAGAACCGATCGTTTAGAGAATTTTCTTAGATCCGTCGATTCAAGGAAACCTATGTATATCGGGCAAGCCGGTAGAGGTAATTCTGAGGAGTTTGGATTACTTTCTCTCGAATACGATGAAAACTTTTGCATGGGTGGCCCCGGTGTTATTCTCTCGAGAGAAACGCTTAGAAGGATAGTTCCTCATATCAAGTATTGCCTGCAACATCTTTACACCACCCACGAGGACGTCGAGTTGGGTAGATGTGTTCAAAAGTATGCTGGGATTCCTTGCACTTGGAGCTATGAGGTAATTTCTTCTTCGTATATAAAAGCAAGCTATAACTTTCGATAAACCTTATCTACTCTTTTCTTATCTTTCTCGATAAAACTGCGAAAATGTTTGGGTACGTACTATATTCGTTTTTATCGGAATAAAATTATCATTCTTAAAGAAACAAATAAATTTTTGTTTTTCACAAAGTATTCCTAAGCAGCTTAGATTTTCCTGTTAAGTTAAACTACTCTTGACTATGCCAAGCACACTCGACACTCGACACGATGTAAACGATTATATAAAATATATTCGAATTATTTTGTGTAAATTGATTCGTTCTCAAACTATAAATATATCATTGAATCATCGCACTAGTTTAATGTACAAACTTTTATCAATAAGAATTTCATTGAAGTTTCTAATACTATATTTCATCATTATTATCAAATATCTGTATACTATTTTATGTGTATGTGTGTGTGCGTATATATAAGGACCGCTCGCGTTTTTTTTCTAATTATAAATTTCATTTTTAATAAATTTTAAATAATAAATTTATTATAATGAAATTATTAAAAAAAAATAAAAAAAGCTACGAATTTTTAAAATGACCTTAGTATGTATTTATCTTTAATTTGATTAATGGTAGTAATTTCTTGGTTTTAAGTAAATATCTGAAACTAAATTTGATAAGTCGACCCACAAGCTATTTCCATTTTTTCGTTTCTTGGAAGGGCCTAACTGCTGGCTTCTTTTTTATACACATTCGCACAGCACTATCTATTTTGGTCGGTCTCCCTTCTTTTTCTTGTTTAATCTCTGAGATGTGTGCTAACCGCACGTGTGTACATATTCATACTTACTGGTATATACTACGAATAATTTGTTGGCCAATGCAAACTTGAATCTTATTAAACGCTTATATGCTTCATCTCGTTGCGAGAAAAGATTCGTACATTAAAGTTTATCCGTACATTAAACTATGTTAAAAATGTTAAGCGATTAAATAGAAGACGAGTCCTATTAATTTCTATTCTTCTCAGAAAATCTTATATTTTTTTTCCTTTTTTTTGTTATTGTAAACGTAAAGCGAAACATCGTTAATAATCCAAATAATAATGATATAATAATCCCAATAATATAATAGTAATAATAATCCAAAAATGTGTAAATTATAAAGAACAATACAATAATCGTTGTAACGGTAAGCTCGTAATGTAGACCAGGAAATAGCAATCTTCCATATACCGGATCAGGTTTGAGAACACGCAAGTTCGTAATAATTTAATGGAGACAGAAAATAACATAATACCACATACATAGAGTGTACTATACATACTACCACTGGCTTAAATACATATGCCACGCATCTGCATCATATACGGGGTACGCTATCATTGAGTTAACTCGGAAGGTACAATGCACAGATGAGGATGTTAGTCGTTAAGTACAAGCGAATCGTACCCTGCTAACCCAGTAACCGTATCGAGTTATTTTTCTCGATCTTAACATCTCGAAAGTTTAATAAAAACAGTTATTTCGAAATTACTTCTCAATAGTGACGGGAACTTTAAATACGAAACATTTATAACATTGATAATTGTATATATATAAATATATATATATATATATACATTCTACATTACAGATGCAATCAATCCTTTATCATAATAGCAGTGGAGATCAGGCGTTTACGGGTAATCTCAAGAGAAAAGAAGTACATCGTGCCATTACTTTACATCCTATAAAAACTTCTCCGTACATGTATCGACTTCATAATTATATGAGGGTTTGCATTTGTTTAATTATAATGATGAATTTTAAACTCTGAGACAGAAAGTATGTGTTTATTAAGAAATATATGATTATATTTTTTAGGGATTAAAAGTACAAGACTTGCAACAAGAAAAAATCAAATTGCAAAGAGATATCTATACGATGACAAAAGAATTGAATATAAATCTCGATCATTTGAAATATTATCAAGTGGCTGATGCTGTACCGCTCTTCCCTGTCAATCCTTATTCTGAGAACTATCCTGGCGACACCGAGATATTAGGTAAATATGTATTCTCTTTCATATTTGAAAAAAAGAAAAGAAAAAAGACAAAAATATTCAGAATAAATCAAAAAGTACGTTCAATATTCGTCACGCATATTGAATCTTTAGTAAAGTCATTACTTTAAAATAGCCTTGAAAGCGTTCTTTAACCAGGCAGATATCTGTAATTCAATTAAGGCAATCATTTCAAGAACGATTGTATTTCATCACGCACACGTACGCATTATTAATAGATCCACTTTGCATGATTACTCTATGCAAACTGATTGTTAGTCTGACGCGACTAGAAAGAAAAGAGATGCGACATGGTCCGTCGCAGCTTATGGAGTGAAATGATCTTCGATTATTGCTTTCATCGAATCTGCTTTTATTGGCTATAATTTCTGTAGATTACTTATGATTTATTTTTGTTATGAATTACTTATTTATTTTTTACATATATACAAATATATAATAATAATTTATATTGCATATTTTAATAATGCTTTAAACTCTATGCTAAATAGAACATTTCATTTTTCAAAAATTTATTTTACATGTAACAGGTGTTCCTCTTGGGCTTCGTACCTTTAAACCAACTATAAGCGACGAAGTCATCCCTTGGGATTTCATTTCGAAGTCGGAATATAGCTTGGCCGATTTCAATCCTAGAAGACGAATCCACAGTGACATTAAAGAGGGTCTGGAGGATATTACTAGGGAAGTAATGGCTTCTATAAATGCCTGTTCGAGACAACGTGGTCGAGTAGTCGACGAACGGTCTGCTCTTTACGGTTACAGAAGAGTGAACTCCTATGGCGCTGACACAATTTTAGATCTACTTCTGGTCTATCGTAAATATAGAGGCAAAAAAGTCACTTTGCCAGTTAGAAGACATATTTATCTTCATCAACATTTTACCGGTACTAAATGTTAACTAAATAGTTAATTTGTTGTTTGTCTCTACATTTATAATTGATAATTATTGAAAAATTATCTTTACAGGATTAGAAATACGAGAAGTGATAAATGGCGAGGGATTTAAGGAAGATGATCAAGAAAACGAAGAAAGATCTGTACAAAATCTTTCACATGGAAGATTCCTGGATTCAAACTCCAAATCTCGGAAAAATGTGAATATCGTTCAAAAAAAGATCATACATTTCATATTACCCTTATCCGGACGATATGAAGTATTTCAAAGATTTTTACAAAATTACGAAGAGGTGTGCTTAACGACTAATGAAAAAACGGAATTATTAGTAGTATTATATCAGCATAAACTAGAGGATACATTGAACAAAACGATAGATTTGATCGAACAATTGAAGTACAAATATCGCAGTGCTAGTATCAACGTAATTTTAGGTTCTGGAGAATTTGCAAGGGCTAACGCTCTTCACGAAGGAGTTACTAAAATGAAAGACGAAAATTTATTACTCTTCATTGACGTAGATATCGTTTTTACAAGTTCTGCTCTACATCGTATACGATTAAATACATTAATGAGTAAGCAAATTTATTTTCCTATAGTTTTTAGTGAATACGATCCAAAGATCGTTCATGAAAGTTCAAAGAAACATGACAAATATGTTATTACGGAAATTGCTGGTTATTGGAGGCAATTTGGTTTTGGTATTGTATCATTATATAAGAAGGACTATGATGTCGTTGGTGGATTTGATTTATCGATTCGAGGTTGGGGTAAAGAGGATGTAGTATTTTTTGAGAAAGTCGTTAAATCAAAGATAAAAATTTTTAGAGCAGCTGATAAAAATTTGATTCACGTGTTCCATGATGTCGAGTGTGGCAAAGAACTCTCTGATACGCAATTATCAATGTGTATGGGTACTAAGGCTGACACTTATGCAGGACTCGAAACACTCGCTAAGATTATTTATGAAAATCCTGAATACTTAAAATTTGCCAAGGAAAAACGATTAAAATTAACGAAGGCTGGATCTTAATACTAATAAGCCAAAAATAAGAAAAACAAATAATATATATAACAATAATTTATATATATTATTTCAAAATAATGTGTTCTATTCACTGTTTTAAGTGTACATACACATTAATTTAGTTTTTTCTTTTTTTTTTTATTTTTCATTTACGCCAAATATAACTTTTATTATACATTTATATGTAAATGCCATTATTATGCGTAATATATAATCTTCAAAGTTATTTTTATACGTATATATAAAAGAAAAATACTAAAATTTTACCGTACAATTAGATCATAATATTTGTTACAAGCATAAGTTAATAGAAGTGTCGTCAAAGAACGAAACTATAAAATAATCGTAATTTGACGATAAATAAATAATGATGTTCCATCCATAGAACTTTCACAGAGATCTTACATTTATAAGTGTACATGAACTATGAAGAAATACAAAATTGCAAAGACAATGTAACAATGACGATAATACTCGTGACTAATAATAAGTGCACTTGAACGTGCTGTCGCTTTACGAATGCATTCATTATTTCAACAAGTAATTGTGATATTATTGTGCTTTTATTTAATTATAGTATCGCAAGTTATTATTATCATATAAGTAGTATACTACATAATATTATTACGATAGTATATGATAATATATTTTCTATGTTAATATACATTATGTTATCAAATCGCTATATTGAAAATAAATATATAAATATTTTAAGTAATCCTACTTTAAATAGATTTATACAAATGAAAATGTATTTTTTATACAAAATAGAATTGTCTCTTCGCTCTTATCATGTTTCATATTTTCCATAATTTATTTTAAAGACTTGACAGTGGAAGCACATGAGTTGCTTTATATCCTCTTATAAAATGTCATACTTTGACACAATTTATAGCTCATAATGTTTTTTCGCACTCAGTATTTTCATAAGCTGTCTTCAAAATGTCGCAATCGTTGACAACTGTCATAGTTCGATCGTTAAAAAATATAATCGGCTTTATTCAAAGGTTTCATAAAAGTCACTTCGAGAAATAAATATATGACAAAGTTTATCAAAAAGCAGGCAATTGAATAAATATATAGAAGTTGTAAGTAAAAAACATAACATAGTATTTTATCTATTCCTTTATGTGAACGTGATACGACATAAATATTTGTATAAATTATACAATTGTAAAAGTATTACGCTATACTAAGATTATGTTAAAAGAGACCATAATAACAGTAATGCCTCATTTGAAATGTAAAATTATTTTATGAACCATTAATCCGATTTGATCATTCGTATATCCTTGATCGAAAACTTTGAGATATATCAAATATATATATATATATATATATATACACATATATATGTATGTATGTATATTTGATATATATATATATATTATACATATATTTATTTACTTATTTATTTATTCATAAATTATATTTGTTTATATCTCTATTCGAAAATTTTCCTCATTGAGCATCGGATAGTTAAAAAGAAGTAGAACTATCGAAAGAATAAGATAGAGAAATGACCAATCATCGTTCGTTTGTAATAATTACATTAAAAAGCTTATCGCTCAAGCTCGAGGTCAGTGCCTATCGTTGTCGGTAGAACGTCGGAGTGACATTCAAACCAGAAACATTTACGTCTGAATACCCGTCGGTGTGTGTTGTCTCTTCAGGCAAATTGAAAAACTTTGTTGTCGAAAACAAAACAACGAAATGAAATACGGATTACAGACAAAGACTTCGACGTTAATCATCTTACTATTATCCTGTGGCATTTTAACGAAGGCTAAAATTCTAAACGAGTGTGAAGCCATGCGTGAACTTCAACGTGGTGGCATCTCAAGAACTTTCATGAGTAATTGGATTTGCCTGATGAAGAACGAAAGTGGTATGAATACTCAGCTCATCACTGGTCCAAAAGGAGCATCCAACTATTACTACGGGATATTTCAAATCAGCAGTAGCAAATGGTGTACACGTGGTCGTGTCGGTGGTATTTGTAACAAGCGTTGCGAAGATTTTGCCAACGACGACATACAGGATGACATAGTTTGTGCGAAAAAGATTTCTAACATGGACGGATTCAAAGCTTGGAACGAATGGACGAAGAAATGCAAGAATAAACCGTTACCGAATATAAGAAATTGTCAAAGGCGACGATGAATGTCATAGAAGAAAATAATCGTTGATTATTTTAACGATCTATAGAAGGAAAAGTACAAAATATCAATGATTTATGATTAGATAACGAAGAAAACATTAATCGATTACTTGTAAGTTACATATATATATATATATATATATATATATATATATATATATCAATTAATTAATTTTTTAAAAGAAAGGTTTTAGGATAAAATTATTCTCTATATCGATAATTGTATATACAGTTATATCGTTATATAAGATACTCCTTTGTTGAATTTTTAAATTTAACTTACAATCATTCTCTTATCTCTTTGAAATGTAGATAGCGATCTCTTCAAATTCCTTAAATGGAAGATCTTGGAAGATTTTTATATATTTTTGGATATAAGATTCTGTTTTCATTGCATTTGTTACATAACGATATACTATGACTAACTAATTGTAATATAATATTTCAACATTCTTTCGAAAAGTTTTTAATTACATTAGCATTTGTATTGCTTCTATTTATACATTATTCTTATGTAAATGATGTAATAATCAAAAGATATTTTATTAATGCGTAATGTAATGTTTCATTGGTATTTCTACTATTTTCCTGTTTCCACTTAGTTAGAGATAAGAATAAAAAATTTAATTATAGATAACCTTTGATTGATTGTGTTGGAATTCTCGAAGCAAAAACAAATTTCATATTTTATATATCTTACAAAGTTAACGATAAAACTTATTTACATGACAAAAAATTAATCATAATCGTTTAAAGTAAAACTTTTGAAAAAACACTATTATGCTTCAAAGAGAAGGAAACTGAAGAAAATTTTAAGATATATTTTTTTCTTTTTTAACATAATACGAATAAAGTCTTGATAGCGATCTATTTAAACCGAACTTCTGACATATTCGCTTTTGCGTCGTCATTTAACAAAATTTACATATCGCTTATAAACACGTTATGCAACGATCGCAATACATACTACTATCGTTCATCGTTCTATGTACATCTTTTAAATAATATGCATGTAAATCTATTGGATTTGTGGGACAAAAATTGCGCAAGCTTGCGTTGTGGCAACGTTTAAAGAGACGTGCGAGTTGGCAAGAACTTAAGATGGTTTAGAAATTTCTACTATTAGAATTACAAAGTCGACCGTGACGCGAATACGATCGTTTCTTCCCGATTTCATGTTTTTTGTCGGATGTACTTAAAAAGATATATTTTCGCATCTTTTCCAATAAGAATTATACAAATAAATAAAAAATAATAATAATGTACAATGTATATAACGTAAATAGACGATCCAGTGTTTTCCTCTTACGAAAAACGATACAACGAAAAAGGAAATCGATTATTCCTGAAAAAAGATTTTCACTAAAATCTTAAATTAGGGTAAAGCTTAGAAGAGACTAACTTTTGAAACAAACATTTTCTGTTAGCTGTCCAAGCAGATGTATGTTTGGTCGTTCGCATACAGTCGAGGACTACCGTAAGTATATTATATACAGCAGTCGCAAATGCAGACGCCTTTCACTACCGGAAGTGAACAGTTGAGAGACAAACGCGTGAGAGCGACCCAGGTCATCACCCCCTTTCTAGAAACATTAAATAAAACCGAAGCTTCTCATTCACTAACGTAGAAATGCCATATGAGCTACTGTATATTCATATCGATTAATTACTAACATGAGATAAGGAATACCACGCAGGTATAATTAAATAGATATTAGATTAACATCATCTATTTTTACAATAAATATTTTTTTCAGAGATAAAAAGTTTATTATCGAACGATATAAATCTATGTAATAGAGTTCTTCTTATTCGTTAACATAATAATTAACTTCGATAATCAATATTCTAATCTTTCTCTTCCCATTTCTAATTTGTTAATATTATTTCCTGCATTCGTTATAAATGTTTAGGCTTCTCTGTTATATCCCAACTAGTCTAATTTACAGATGGTACATCAGTATGCGTATCTTCACCGAGTCAAAGGAAGGAAGAAACGGTGAACAGAACGGTCTTGAAACGACGTATGCTTTCCGGCTGATATTCCGGAAAGATGATCATGGCGGTGAAATTCGAATGTAGTATCAGTGACCTCTGCAAAGGTCGCTTCTCCGCATCCTCTCGAAGAAAGTGAACCGATGAGAAACGAAGGTAACAGGTAAATCTCGGTCACTGTTGCTCTCGAGGTGATCAAATCTCGCTTAGCGTAAAGGAAGATACCTTCCGTTGGCAAAATCTTCTTCAAAAGTTTTTTGCCAAACTACGAACGAATAACTAAGAATACAAGCAACAAACAAGGAAATAAAAAAATGCTTATCTCTCATCGATTAGAAGAAAGTAACTTTGTTGTAGTTATTTAATCGAAGAATTTCGACTTTACAGATTTCACTTAACCGAAGAGAAAAACTTGTTAAACCGATAAACCCAACATCGATTTATACAAAGCAACGTTATAAATATAGAAACTACGAATCTTCGTAAATCCTAATCCTCTATAGCTTTGGCATCACGTGGATCGCTAAGATTGTGTAATTTCCGTAACGTCGTAAGCCACTCTTCTCTACACTACCGATCTGTATATATATACGGAGATATATGAAATATCGTTCACACGAAGGAAGTACGAAGCATCGCATCGATACGATGGCAGCGAGCGCGCACCGAATGAGTTTTGAAACGGAAAAGAAAGTGCTGAGATTTGAAACGGTGCTAAGATGATTAGGAGGGGAATGGAATGGAATAACGTTCACTACGCGAGTTAATATTGTAACGTTACCATTTCCACTTTTGGTTACGTTAACGTAACGTTGATTGTTCTCCTGAATTTTGACGTTGTTAATTATAATCGATCATAGAAGTCACGGTATCACCTTCGCAATATATATACATATATATATGTGTGCGCGCATGTGTTTGTCTATATGCATGTACGCACACTTTACATACTTGACGTTTCATTCGTGTAATTCTATCTCTCGTCTAAAACTCCTAGAGAAACTACTACATGCGATCTTCTGCCTAGTAGCCGGTTTCTAATGCGGGCGGCTGCGACATGCAGAGGTTGTTAAACGATTGCCTAATCGAAAGACAAGAATGTCTTTAACAATCCGATCTTTCTCATATACTGTCCTTCGAACTTTGTTTTTTAAAAAATATATCGATAAATATAAAAAAAACAAAAAATTTGAAAAAACAAAGAAAAGATATTGCTCTTAAAACATTGAAAAACTCTGTAAATTTAATTAATTAGTCAGTAATTATAATTTGTAGATATATCTGTCAAAGAAGGATAAAACTTAGGAACTATCGCAAATATTTATCTTCGTCGAACACATTCGCATTAGCATGCTAATACGAAAGGAGATAGTACACTACTAATGGCACACTGTAGTTTTATGAGTTCAGTCGCTTGCCTGCTACCGTCGAGATCTTTGCTAGAAATCGCAAATACAAGTCGTCGTGAATACTACAAAAATTTTTATTAAAACCGATTCATGATAGAAAAGGATTTATACAAAATACTTTTTTAATTAATTCTTAATCTACAATCATATATCGTATGATAGAAAATCGATAAATTTATATTACTTCAATGTGAATCTTCGATTCATTACGCATCATCTTGTGTCTTCCCTTTCACCTTTCACTCGGTGGGGATTAACGTTTGGCCTTAACGTATTAGATATTTCTCTTCACTCTTGTTTTCTCAAAACGATATCCCAGTACAAAGATAGACGTACACAAATCTAATTCAATTGGTATCATGAATGCATCCTTGCATCCTATGAAAAAATAACTTATAAAAGAATTTTAATTGTCAAACTAGCTCTTCAGTGTTAAATTTCTAAACAGTTTTATAGAAACATTTTCGTACTTTTTCTAATCACAAAAAATTCTAAATAGTATAACAAATTTTCAACAATATAATGTGGTTACTTTTATCAAGGCTGGAGAATACTCAAGATAATTAGGATCGTGCTGAAAGAAAGCAACGTTCACGTCCAAGATAAAAATATTCAAATTTAACGCAAAACGCGCATATACTTATATATATATATATATATATATATATATATATATATATATGTATGTATGTATGTATTTTATGTATTTTCGTATAAAGGGAGAAGGTTCATGCGAGACGTTTTTCACACGTTATTATATCCTACATCCGGCACGAAAGATTTCGCAGGATCAAAGAAAAACCTACACGCAAAAGAAGAGAGAAAGACATATATAGAGAGAGAGGGGAAAAATAAGGAGAGAGAGAGAAAGAGAGAGTGAGGAGGAAGATGATACGAGCAAGAAGCTTATGGCCGAGCGAAAGTGAAGCCTCGAGCACACGGATCCCCTTCCTTCCCCCGACCTTCTTTCCGCAACCCCGTAACGTCAGTATTCGAGAAACTCAGATACAGCACATGGCACCTTCTCGTAGCTAGGAGGCAGCTCGGAGTTTCCTGAAGCATTTGCTAAGTAAAGTGCTTATCATTGGAAGAAATCGAAATTTCCTGGCGCCGAACTTAAAAAGAAAGAAGAAAAGAAAACGATATATCTAAAAATCTACAAAGAAAGAGAAGAAATAAAAAAAAAGAAATGAAAACTATTGAGCGTCCTTGTTCGCTTGCCGTTGCTTCTTTTTTTTCCTTTTTTTTTTTATCTTCTTATACGACGTCGACACGTGAAAGCGATCGTACAAAATTTCGTGAGTCCTTTCGAGGTCACACATATGTAAGCACGGACATACATACATATGTCATACTTATGAGGTCGAGATAAACATGTGCGATTGGAGTATAAAATTGGGTTACAGTGGATTATGAGGAATAAAAAGAAGTTGATAAAAAAATGAGGGAAAGAATATAGAATGTGAAAAATAAGAAAAGAACAAAAAAAGAAAACAACACGAGGTCGATGTGTACCAAGAAGTGGGTCAAAGGGTCATAACTTGGATAATTAATTTCTCGTGGAAGAAAGCGATTTCCCTCTCGTTTAGTTGTACCATCTCCAATCGGATCACAACTGGACGTTAACATGAGATCGAACGGTAGTCTTTTTCTATACAAATGTATACGAGAAAGAGGAAAAGGACAGCCTGGAGAATAAGAATCTCAGAAAATAAAAAGATGAATGACCGATAGAAATACGCATTTGTACAAATTCTTCAAATTGCAATTGATATGATTACGTCATAAATATATAAAATAATTCCGTTGTAGAAATATACTGCTATCCAGTGATTATAAATTGCAGATTCAAAAAATCTGATGTAAAACCACTAAATGTATTGAAACTTTCAATTACGTTGTTTGCATTTTGCCCAATATTTTGGAAATCATATTTGAATTTTAGACGGGTCATACGTATGTCGTATGCGGGACGAGACCAAAAGAATGGTTTTACCATGTCCACTTGTCCACTTGTAATAGGTATTCATAAAACGTTTTTACATAAGGCATTGCAGTATCAAATTCTTTCGAAATCATTGAAGACCCTGAGCAAATAACGAGAGATTTGTTACGTAAACCGTCTATGAATGCTTCGCCAAAAAAGAAATTTTTTTAATTATTATCCTTCGAAACCTTCCAAGTAATTACACGAATTACTGCAAAAAGAAATATTTTCTATAATATATCGATGCAATCGAAAATCGTTTGTCTGTTAAGGTCGATCATGATTTTGCATAGACTACAAGAGTGATCACGATCATCGATACATCAAGTTTCACAGATATTGTAATGGAGTATTGGGTATACGGAGTCTAGGTCTAGGACGCAACTTGTAACTAGTATTTCACTATAGTCGACGAAGCAGACTAAATTTCACAATTCCAACATCCACCAAATCTCGCGTAGGTATATCTCTTGGTAAAGACTTGAGGACCAATCTTTCACACGCAGACCACTGGAGTAACGGTCGAACAAAGTGAGAGAGAAAGAGAGGGAGGGAGGGAGGGAGAGAGAGAGAGAGAGAGAGAGAGAGAGAGAGAG
>NC_057686.1:10409950-10650339 GCF_014466175.1 Vespula pensylvanica
GAGAGAGAGAGAGAGAGAGAGAGAGAGAGAGAGAGAGAGAGAGAGAGAAGTATCGGTACAAAGAGAAGGAGGGAAAGAGGATGACTAGAGAATCGTCTCACCGTTGAATTACTCTCACCCGAGAGGCCCCGTCTCTTCTTCGTGGGGGCCCCACATATCCCCCTGCTTCTCCTGGGAGTATAAAGGACCCTGTTCTACCATCCACGGAGTCACAGAACCGAGCGGCATCGTAGAAGCCGGCATGAATCCCTTGATCGCGGTAAGCACACTGATTTTTGACATAAAGAATAAAAGTTAAGGGGTGAGACTAAGGTGAAGGAGTGTGCGAAAGAAAAAGAGAGAAGAGAAACTAGTAGAAGAGATTCGTGATTCGGTGTACTATCATAAAAGTGATTTATTGAAAGAGATAAAGAGTAGCGATTTAAATACCTACTTAATTCTTGTCAATCGAATTTCCATCAAAGTCAAAACGCTTGTACTGTTCCTATCTCTGATAAAATTGTTCCCACCGTTGAGATTTTCACCGTCAACATTCAGCGACGTTTACTTTATCGAGAATTGCATCGGGATTCCAAAGCATCTCGAAAGTCGTTTCGACATGAATTACAAGATAGCCGTTCCATCGGCGATCGATCTTTTCGACGCAATCGCTTGCAACGTTACGTGATTCCGAAGACAAGCTAGCCAGAGTTGCAATTTCTCTTCGATCATGATAATATAAATTAATATCAAAATTCTAAAGAAATCTAGAAACTTGTTTATTTTAGGGATTTAATCTAATCTAAAAACATTTGTTTTCATTTTACAGTGTATGGTTATCGGTTTGGCAGGGTTCGCCCTGGCCGAACCACCGGTCTCTTCCGGCTATAGTTACAGTAGACCAAGTGGGGGTGGTGGTGGCGGCGGCTACTCTCTAGGTGGAGGAGGTGGTTATTCGAGTGGTGGAGGTGGTGGATACACTCAGGTATCCACTGGCTACCAAACGAGCGAGGGTGCTTCTGTTGACGGAGCTCTTCTCGAACAAATCCGTCAGATCCTTCTCAAGGAGGAACTCCAAGCCCAACAGACTGGAGGATTCGGTGGTGGAGGATATGCACCCAGCTCGAGTTATGGTGCTCCATCATCACAATATGGAGTACCAAGTTCCAGCTACGGTGTACCCAGTTACCAAACTCGCGTCGTAGGCATTGATCTCGAAGGTATCAGGCAAGCCATCCAGGTAGCTCAATTTAATCAAGTTACCCATGGCAGCGGCGGTGGATACCCAAGTGGTCCTAGTGGAAGTTATGGAGTACCCAGCAGGCCAAGCGGCAGCTACGGTGCACCCTTCTAAAGCGGTCGTCGCCAATGAAAAAGGAAGAGAGAGAAGAGGTGAAATATAAAGCAGGAAAAAAAGCGACTATCTTTCGAGCCAACAACTTAAGAATGAACGTAACGTCGTCTATCAACATCTTGAAGATACACTATTCAATGATAATGACATTCAAAAAACTAAAAAAGAATTCGAGGAAGAAAGGAAAAGGAAAGGATCTCGCAAAATCGTTGACTAAGGAAGATTTCTAGGAGAAGACTTCATTCTAGAATGCTCGAAAGATTGTCGTGCAAAAGAAAGCTCGGTCATCATTACTATATAGAAGAAATAATCGTCTTAACAAGATCAAGGATCTTATCGTCGTCGTCATCGAACAACTATCCGCGAGGATTACGTAATAACGCGCGCGCAACATTTTTGACTTAGGTAAAAATGAAATAGATATCGTATGTATATATGTACGTCGTCAATACAAAATAGAATTTCAAGAATACGATATATAGTAGTAGTTAGTAGAGTATATAGAAGCGAATCGACAGAATCAAAAGATCTCTACGATCTTGCTTCGTCGAAGATCGTAGAAGTTGCAGCTTTAATAAGTCAGAATACTCGAAAAAGAATTTTCTCGAAAGAAAACGAGAACAATTTAGGTCTCAAACGAACGAGACACAATATCAGACGAGATGTTATGATTCGCCACACCAAAATTCATTTTTTTGTTGTCTTACGCGACAATCAAAATAAAAAAAAAAGAAATGAAGGTGAGGAGAGGAATAACAAAATAAAAACGAAAACGGGATAAACACACATCGTCGTATGCCAAGATATAAGGACAAGAGTCCTTGCTCAATCATAAGTGAACGGAAGAAGCAAGAGAAAAGGGCCAGAAATAGCCGAAACCGAAGACGTGATTGGTGCACATATTGCGCCCTGTAAATACAATTTTATATTACTCCTTTAAAATCGAAGCATCCGTGACGCAACTCAATGACCTCTTTCGAATATTTCGTTGAAAATAATAAAAGAAAAACGGAATGGGAATCGAGGTTATGAGATCTCGAAGAGATCCCCTAACGAAATATTATCTTAGAAAAAATATAGAAAAAGTCGCGGACCAAATAAAAAAAGAAAAAGAAATAATAATAACAACGAAATATCGATAAAGAAAGATCTGACGTGCGACATGGTCCTTCTCGAGCAACACGTATCACACGAAGCCACGAATACACACTATTTTTCTACGTTTTTAAATGCTATTCTTTAACCACGCATTTTTGTACTTGTATAAAGGCTTTTTTATAGAAAAAAATAAAAAAACGTCGCCACCGTTAAAAAAGAATTCTCCTCTATCTGTCTGTGTTGTTACATAAGACTTCGGATAAAACCCTTATCCATTTACTGCATTCGTTTGAGAAGAGAGGCAGGTTTCTCTCCTCTTCTGATCGGCAACACCGCCAGGGACATTAATCCTCGTTCGCAATATCTGATTATTGACGCATTTACGCATGTTTCTCTTCGATTTAAAGACCCTCACTTTTTTTACATGATACAACTGCCTTTCTCCTTTCACTCGAGAAACGTTCGGACGAGTAACTCGGAAGAGTCTTTTTTCTCTCTCTTCTCGTGACGTAAATTCTTGCGCGATGAGGCCGGTTAGGATTCGAAAGTGGATGAATTCTCAAACGAACATCCTGCGGCTAATAATGCAGAATTACAGAGGGGAGTCAAGAGGAGGAGAAGAAGGAGAAGACATACTGGGAAGAAGGACGTCCGCGTTACCCGCTTTCTTCCTTATTTGTAACGTGCCACTTTGCCGACGACTTTTGCCACGAGCAAAAGGATCCTCGAAGAGGTATTCTCGATGAGGTAGTCTAGGTAGAACCACCTTCGTGCTAGCGAGCGTAATGACCATAGTTTCATCACTCCTTAGATCAAATTACGTCATTGGTTTTTACGCTCTCCAAGCACAGAGTACAGTACATCCATTAAAACGATGCGTCGTTAACGTAAGACGCTTTAATTGGAAGTTTATTATAGGTCAATTAAATACTCGCCGAAAGGACATCGAAAAGGAGAAAACGATCTCTTCCGAATTTCCCCTATATCTACCGCGCATCTCTCTATTTTTAACCTTCTTACTAAAGAGTGAAAGCTCTTCCTGTCTTTTCACAAGCGAACCAACTAGCCAAGCGATCTTTTATAAATTTCAGATCTAACAAAGAGATACGTATGTATGTAATAGAAATCAATCTTGTAGTTCCACAAGTTTAACTTTCACAATCAAGCTTTAATTATTCTAATTACAATGTTCGTATAAGTCGATCGATATTTTATTTATTTTATATTTTGGAACACGTAGGTATACCTCGAAAGGATAATAGTTTCTGTTTAAAAAGAAAAAAAAAATCTATTAATGTCCATCTTTCAGGGAAAGTAGTAAGTCTTGCTCGAAGAAACGAAGCGAGTCGAATAGTAATTGTGAGTCTGCCAGAATTTTGCAAGAGTTTTAGATAATCTTTCGACTTATGTATTACGCATCAAGCTTTGCGTCATAATTACTGATCGACTATTTAACGATTTACTGATTTAAACCATGTCATTTTATACTTATTGTTTTACTAATTTATTATGTTAAGTTAATTATCAAACATTATTTCTTCTTTTACAAATAGAAAGAATTGGCAGTACGATTTATATTTAATAAGAATCGAATATGATTTCCTTTGATGCGTTATATGCTTATATATTTACCTCGTATTCTCCGGTTTTGCAAGAAATGTATGAACAATAACAGGGCCTAGAAAAAGTCACATGCGAGACACGCAAAAGAAAACCTTGCTATAGGAAAAGCAGATTAGTTCGTAGTTAAGAAGACGTTAGTTTGTGGAACGAGTGCATTCACAATAGCTTCGTTTATACATTTCCGTTAGATTCATTAGCAGTAAATTACTTTTTTGAATCAAGAAAGAATGTTCTATTACATCAGTTAACGAAGTATAATGTTTTTTACATTCATTTATTCGATTGAAACATTTATATTTCGTATAATTTAAAAAAAAGAATTTATGTTAAAACATTTTATCTTCGTAAATTGAAAAGAAATTATATGCTAAAAATTTCAAATTTATAAGATAGATGATTCTACATCTTATACATTAAAACCTAATACGTTATTTTCATTTAATTTTATAAAAAACAAAAACTAATATATTTAAAGACGATGATTTCTTAATAATGTTTTTAATAATAATGCATAACATGATAAAAAGTAATATGTTCGTTTTATCTAAAGGAAGATAATACGAATGTAACGACTATTAGAATGTATCTAGCACAAAGCATTTATATAAAGTCTACAAAAATAACATTTAAATTAAAAATAAAATTCGAGCGATTTACGAAATATTGATATACTTTGCTTTATATATATACAATAATTGGCATATTTAAAAAAGTGAAAGGAGGTCTCACGATTCCGGCTATCGTTCAGCTTCAAAAATTCTCTCACGGTATACCGAAAGATACTTCACTGATCTAATTTATCTTGTAGGTTACAATATATCTTTTAACGATGATACAAAAGTACTTAGTTACATGGAATGTGAATAGACACTTGTTGTTCATTCGAAAGTAAAATATATCGTAAAATTTTGCTATGTACTTAACTTGAATTAATATAACATATGGATGAAATTTTAAAAATCAAACTCATGGCTTATTTTGTTTCTTCCTCTATCTTTCATCATGGTGGTCTTTTATTTTCTTCTTTTTTTTGCATTAATTTATTTTAATAATTTTATAAGTATATTTACACCTACTCTTACAAGAATGTTACTGTCCATTATGATGATTTTATTTTTAATGTAAAAAATATAAAAAATAAACATACATATACATATACATATACATATACATACACATATACATATATATATATATGTAATTCGATTATATAAATAGCTATGATGGCTAATTGTTAATTCGCCAATAACATTGAAATAGCTGTATACATGATTTCTTTTTTCAACCGAAAACCATCTTCACAATTATTGTTAAAATATTAAGCGCTATTAATGGAACTGAAAATAAAATAAATATATTAACAATTATTAGACTAATTATCAACTATTCTATATAAAATAATAAATCACACCTTTAGCAACCGTTCTTACTGATCTAATAAGGTTTAACATCTGTGATTTAACTGTAGGTGGTTCGCCAAATCCTTGTACGTTTTGCCATGAGGCCCACCCAACTATAAAAAAGATATTAGTATAACAAGTACTCCAAAATTATATATAATAATAAAAAAGGTTAAAATACATATGATCTATTAATTTAATATATTCACATATACATGATTAATGATAATTATTTTATTATACTTACTACAAGATATATATTTAAAATTAAACTATAATGCCACTAAATTGATGACTAAACTAACCTAACCTATAAAATGAAATATGACAAAATTTACCTACTTTTAACAAGAAATCTTTCTTCGTTTAGCACACAAATAGCGTTTAAACATAATAGAGTAGCTTCGTAGAGTGACCATAAAGTAAATGCCATTTTCATTGATTTATAAGAATACGAGTTTCAAAAATTTTTGGTCTTTATACTTTACAGCATGAAACGTGTAATATACGTTCACATGTGTATCTCGATCATTTCAATAGTTCGTAGCTTTGTCACATCCTTCGTAATCTTTAATAATCAATAAACAATCCACTTGGATGTTGTTTATTATTGATTATTTAGATTATTAATTACAACATAAAAATTAATAAATTAAATCAATAATTTACTTTCATCATATAATTAAAAATCGATCTAAAAAGCGACTAAAAATATAAATATTAAATAATTAAAAAAACTATTGTAAATTGAAATTGCAATAATTAATAGTTTTACACATTGATACTAATCATATATGAAATATAACAGAACTTATAATAAACAGGAATAACAAAAGTATTTTCTGTTCCGAGCTAATATAGTGAATCTTTTTAGTCGAATAAAATACATAGTTCATATTTAATAATGTTGAATAAATATATATCTGTACAGCACTTACAGATATATAAACGTATATACATTTATAAGCTTATAATACTATAAATTTATATTTATATATACAATATACTACATTAATCACATAAGATGTTATTTAAAAAATATTTAATAATAGGAAATACATAAAATGCACCTAATTGTTTTTAAATTTAATTTCTCATGTTAATATATATATATATATATATAATATATAAATGATTTTAAAGAACTGCACATTCATGCATAATCTAAAAAATTTACTTATAAAAAACATTTCTATTATTGCGATATATCTATATAAATATTTCTACAAAATTCTTATCAAAGCATACAATATTTATGCTGTTGAACTCTTTAATATACGCTATAAAATGAAATAAAAAAGAGAGAAATGAATAGCACACAGATGCATACTCAAAAATATAGCAAACTATTATACATTTAATAGCACAGAACCTTATTATAGAAATCTGAGTACATGCAAATACACTACTATTTTTCAAAATGTATTACATTGTCAAGTTTACAGAATTATTTCTTATAATAAATGATTAATTATGAATTAATGGAATTTGTTTTAAATATGTATCTTATAGATTTTGTTTTATATATGAGTTTATATATGATTACAAAGTAATATTTTGAAAATACCTTTGTATGTATTAAAACTATGTTTACAAATAAGATTTGTATTATTTTAACTGACTACAATTAGAGCGTCAAAAGGTATTCAAACTGCTAAGATGCTGCTACAGATAATGTTAATAGTCTTTATACATAGCATTTAGAGATTACAGTCATTCTTTGATAGTTTATTCAAATAAAAGCATATATTCACTGTACACTTGACACGTTTTCTCATTGATATGTCCAATTATATTCCTTGACGAGGCTTGTCTGTAATTAATAACATTCAATACCACTAACAAAGCATATTTAATTAGTTATTTAAGAACGATTCCTTTTGCAAATGTCTTGCACATATGCATATTCTTTATGTATTATTATTAAAAAGTGCATTAATATTAAAAATATTGATACTTGTTGAATAGGTTGTTAAATAATATAATTACAGATATCATTACAAATAAGTAAATGTGATTACAATACATAAAATTATCGCTAAATTATAATTACAATTAATTCTGTTAACGAAATCAGAAATATAAATCATTGATATTTCTGTTATATATGATAAGTATATTACGATTTTGTAAAATTAATAATAAATCTGCCATTGTGATGCAATGCGCATACTTTTCATGAGACCTTTAAATTAAGAAGTACATAATAGGTGAATCTTCATAATCACTTTAAATAATTTTAAAATGACAATTCTGTTTTTCAATTATTCTGTCATGATAAAACAATGTCTTTTGATATAATTTTAGTATTAAATAACATAATCATCTCACAATAAAAAATTACTTACATAATTTCATAATTAAAAATGAAATATTGTCATTAATATTTTTGTTGTTAATTTTTACTAATTTATATCATTCTTCTGTTTTATTTGGTATAAATAAAAAATTACTTCTAACGTAGAAAAAGTGATTTACATCATAAGACCCTCGTATCTATAGCAAAATCAAACACACACATATAGAAATACATTTTATGATAATTGTAATTTATATAATTTTTTTCATTGCATAACACATGTGCACTTATTAAAATTAATTTCGTATCATATCGGCAGAGATCATAACTTTTTATATTCATTATATTAATTTGAAATATAATTCAGTTTATGATAATCTATACCAATAAAAACTTTTACAGATTGAGAAAATGAATTCATTCATTTATGAAATGTTTACAAATTACTAAAGTTTGCAAAGTCATAACATTTAAAATATCTTTGATTTAGTAACTAACCCGCAAATATATTTCTAATATTTGCATATGTGTACAAATGTGCATATGCATGTTCTTTTGTATACGCACCTATAATTACTAACAAAAAGTACGTGTAAAATCGAAAAATTAATCCAAACAAGTATCTTTTTTATGTATTAACGTCGACTTTCAGAAACCCTGAAATTAACTTTGTCACATTTGGTATTTAGTAGAATCATTCGTTATTTTGCAGTTTGTCCTAAACCACTTGATGCTTTTGCTTTTTGTGACGACTCTGCCACTTCATTTGGTTGGTCGACATCCATCTATAACAAATATAAAGTTTTACAAATAACCACATATATAAATTAGCCAATAACTAATATAAGAAAAATATATTACCTTTTCTTCTTTATCATCATCTATTAGTATCGGACCATTCTCAGCTTCATATTCTTTTAGAACGGCATCTAGATTGTACCTTCGTCGATAATTTACGAAGAATGACCGTAAATGTGCTTCTGTTTTAGTACCAATTACATCAGCGATTGCAGAGAAATCTTTGCCATATTTTCTAACTCCTTGAACGGCTAACAGTAGTTCATCATTCGTCCATCGTGCATTTATACGATTGGATACTTCTGGTGGTCGTAAATCATCTATCCCATCAGTTGTCTTACGTTTTAAAGCACTTACTTGTTGCTTGTTTGACTGTATCTGTTATTAAAAAAAATAAGAAGACAAATTTCAAGGTATTAGTTTACATAGATCAATTTTAAATATTGATTTTTCAACAACAGAAATACATATAGAAAAAAAATGTATCCACACGATATGTATTGCAATTGTATTATTTCTATAAGAGGACATACTTGACGTTTTAGGCTAACAATCTCTGTGTCGATAGCTTGTAAGCTATTGTTAGCTTGATTTGGTTGACCAGCCAATGCTGCCAAGTCATCATGATTTACAACCAATCCGCGAGGTGGTTTTCTTTTGTTTGTACGACCTGGCATAGAACTTAGAGGTCTTGCTACACCAGTGCGCCTACATCATGAAGATAATAGTATTGAAGGGAATGTATTTTAACAGTGTATGTATATGTGTAAAATGTAATAAGTATATTAATGACAAATTTGTTCTAATCTGCACACAATATAAACAAATCTATTTATAATAATATGTATATAATCACGATAATCTACTTTGTATATATTCCTTTATAAGATTTTTCTATATAAAAGTTATATATCGTGAAGTGCCATATGATTGCATCAATTATTGCTTGCTATTATGCAGTGATATATTTATTTTTACTTGCATTCACTGACCTCCAGTGCAGATAGCAGCTATGACACGCGTGTCCCTTGGGAGTCGCACGTACACTATTGCAAGCGACGCCACAGTTGCTACACGAGCCCTACAACATATAATGCCCTTTTAAAAAACAAATTTTTATCATCTCCTATCATTCTTCCCTCTATCTATTTTTGAGTACATACATTAGCTTGTGACTGAGAGTTCATTAAGAATAAATGTATATAAATGAAGCTATTATAGTTTTGGCACAATTTCTAGTATTTAAAAAAAGATATTCTTCTGAACTTTAATAAATCAAATTTTGTTGTTGTTAACAGTCACAAATCATTGTGTGTAATTATACACCCATAATTCATAATGTATATTTTTTGTGTCCATGGAATGGAGGCACAAAACATAAATACTATGACAAATATATTTTCTGATAATTTTGATCAAATGATTATTTTATGCTCAATATAAATATCCATAGATATTGTTGAACTTTTGAAATTTTTGTATTTACATCCTCAGTAAGGTTTCAGCCTATCAATTCTAAAGGGATAGATGCAATACAACATTTTGATATTTAATTTTGATCATGTCTCGTTAAATTCTTTGTGTGCAATACGATATAATATGTACTACAATATGAGACATAACATAGCAAAGATAATAAGCTGCTTATGCTATGAAAGCAGGGTAAGGTTTAGGCTGAGTACCTGAACCTGAGGGGCGTTTTCCGAGTCGGATGGGGCCTTAGCGTCAGTGCTTTGGCTTCCTGGCACAGCTTGGTTCTTTCCACGACGTATTCCGCGGTGGATCGTCCATTTCTGGAACGTTCCACATTTACGTTCATAAACGACTGAACGTTATTTTAAACCATAACTTAACGTTTATACGTCAAATAATGGATAAGCTTTTCTTTAATGCATATAAGTATAGTTATATTAAGTAGTCAAGTGACACTTGATCGAAAACAAAGTATAATTAAACTTTTTAAATATTTTTAAGTTTTTTTTTAATTGTAATTGTCCTATATGATCACATCTAATTTACCTCAACATAGAATTAAAATATTTATTTTTATGATCCTTCCAGGACACAAATCAGTTATTTTTTTTCGTTCTGTTCACGTAGAACAAGTAACGTGTGGATACATTTTTAGAGTATCTATTTTTAGCATTGCACATTTCGGCTAACAGCAAATAATATTCATAATACAGAAAGTGTGCTACTTCAATTGCCTGCATTACGTAATATGTTAAAAACTACAAAAACTAAAAATTCTTTAAATTGCATGTCTATAGCAGTGTATTGCATGCATAATAGTGCAAATATATTACTTATATATACTAATTATTAGCTGATATTTTTGAATGTGTAAATTTACTTGCGCCAAACGCTTGGATTTTACAAAATGTAATATAGACTTCTGACTAACTATAATTGACAATTAATTTTACTATTAAACATAGTTTTTATAAGTAATAAATATATTCTATTTCATAAATTTTCATTAATGTAATTAATGTAAGTCATAAATATCTCACATTCAAAAAATCAATTATGAATTAGCAAAATTTCAATTGCTACATCACATAGAAATTACAATTATTTTTCAATTGAAAATTAATACAGCTTATCTATTATACAAAATTTTAAGCTGTTTCTTTATGATTCATGCATTCATTTATTAAAAAAAAGAATAAATCTTACTTTTTCTTCAGATTCGCTGTCTGTATTTGAGCCTAACTCACTTCCATTCTCGCTGCCATTTTCCCCTTCTTTCCCACCGCTTGTTAATTTTCTTGCCTGTCTATCCATTAATGATGTCCTAGTTCTTGTCTTTTTCCAACTATAATAATATTTTACAAGACTGGCAATTGACTTATCAGGCAACTGAAAATTATTAGATACATCTTAATTTTACATAATTTAATTAATTTAATTTTTATTTAACTTAATTTCTTATAAAATAAATAAAAATTTTATTTCTTCAATATAAAACAAATCATTTTAACATTTAACCATAAATTATATCACACAACTTACCATTTGTCGAATACGGTGAAAACTCTTCCCATGAAATTGAAATGCTTGTTCAAATAACACCTTATCTTCAACAGTCCACTCATCAGGAAATGGTGTAAAATTTGCTAAATCTAATACTGCACGTTCTAAGTTATGTTTATGCCAAAATAACATTCCCAAAGCCTGCTCACCATTATACCCATATTTTTCTTTTGCTAATATTATATATTCATCCACTAAAAACATGTAATAAAGTTATATTAAATAAAAATTATACTTTCTTTAAACAAACAATAATACTTACATTTCTGATCTGGTATATCAGTAGTAGGAGACCAAACCAGCAAAGCTCTATCAGGGCATTGATCCAGTCTGCGTTCTAAAATAGATTTTCAATATAAGATTTCTTTTCACTGTACAAAGAAATATTATATGTAATAACAAATTTCAAATATTCAATCCACATTAACGCTAATTAATGATATTTCATTTATATATTAAACTATATATAATAAATTTCTCAATCAAAAGCTTACCGTTGATAGGAACAAATTCTGGTACTATAACTTGAAAGTCTCGGCCAACACGTATCTTTTCAGCTGGAACTTTAAAATATATTTGTTCTTAATTTTTGACGATATAATATCAATATATATGTATATAAATTATATGGTATTAATAAAAATTGCTCAATAATAAATATATATAAGAATAAAATAAATACTAATAAAATTTCTAACTAAATCTAGATGTTAAGATATTTCTATTATATTACATATAAAATTCTTTTATCAAAAGTATAAAAATATTTTTGAATATAAATTATTTATTTACTCTTTTAATACAAAACTATTTAGGGCGAATTAAATGAAGCGCGCTGTTTAAAGATCTTTTACGATTTTTGTGTTGGATCAATAAATGAGCAGATATAATTTTCGATATAGATATCGTATTTTATAATTATATATCTTTAAAATATCATATTTATAAGCATTCAATATCAGTGGTTTCAATGTATACTTTGTAATATATAAAATGAATACCTCCGTCTTCTTCGCTTGAAGATTCCGTCTGTCCATTAGGGCTGGGACCTCTTGATCTTCGACCATTTCTAACATTTTCTGAGTTGCGTTCTGCTAAAACCATTTTGACTTTAAGAATATTCAACGTTATAGCAAATAATTCAACTATAATTGATTTATTAAAACTTAATTCCGTTGAAACTTGAAATGCAAACCACAGCTTGCAGATACACGGTGCTCGGTAAAGTTTGTGATGTGCTCCGTGCTACCGTAGCGAAAGTAAAATGGCCGTTATTACCAAATGATTTGATTGGTTCACGATTTATGCAGTAAAGATGGCAATTCATTCGACGAACAAATTTTTAAATTTATAAGATATTATTATTTTAGTTTAAAATATATTAATATATTATTTGTTTTAAATAATGTAATGTTATAAAAATTATGCAATCCAAAGAATTTTATAGATACAAATATGAAATTAATTTTATTCACATCTGAAGGTATCACATCTGAACACATTACATACATAGACGTATAATATTAACAACAATATTTATAATTAGTATACATATATAACATTTTAAAAATTAATTAATATAAATCTTTTTTTTAATATTATATATGTGTCCTAACATTATACATGATGTGTACGTGCATGTGTGTGGTATGTGTATTTATATCTTTTTTATATTGTCATTTGTTGTGTACGCGTTGTGTGTAGCTGCTATGTATATATATTATAAAATTTTAATTTTATTCATATATATATACATACACACACACACACACAACTGCTAATCTGTATGTATGTATATATATAGTCCATATAAAAATTTAGTAATTTGATTTTGGTATATAGTTTCTGTATAAAATAAATCTATTTCTTTCTATATTCTTTTAATTTTTGTTTATAAACTACTTCTTATATATATTTAAAATAAATTTATTAATAAATAACATTTTTTTAATAAATATAATTTATAATAGCTATATCAAAATAGATAGAAGTCAAAGTAAAAGGGATATTACTTCGATTCTCGTATCTATCTGGTATATTGATGATGTCACTAGCTACAGTTGCACGAATTACACTTGTGAATCTCTGGATAGCAATATTTATTTCTTTGACGTAATTATGGAAATATTATTAAAAACAATACATTATGTACTTAAATGTAAGTCATACGTTATTTAATTTTATTACATTACACATAATAAATATATATACGTATTATTATTATAAAATTTCATATAACCTCAATTAACGTGATTTAAGTTCTATCGCTTAGTGGCGCCACTATTCAGTCATCGCAGTCTCAAATAGACTTTGCCGTGTAAGGGTCTTTCGTCGTCAATTTTAACGTAAATATTACATTCATTAAGAATTATATATTTATTTTAGCGTGAATAAGATCCAAATTAATGTATTTACTATTATAGTCATTTGTTATATAGCGACACTCTATAATACTTACTACGTACTTGAGATCGGCATTAACCAAAAATGTCTCAATAAGTGTACTGTTTTTAATGTTTATCACAGATTTATTGTGATACGTTATCAGAATTATGAGCTATTTGCTTTTCACGTGCCATCATAATATCTTATATTACGAAACACTTCATGAATTTTTTAATATTCCGTTTTTACAAAAGAAAGTGATATATTTTTCTTCCATAACAGTTGTTGCATATATTAATAACATTAAATTGCATATTTTTTATTGTTATTATTTTCTTATTTTATATTATCAAAACTATTTTATATATGTGAATTAGTTTCTTATTTATTGCTAATGGAATATAATTTATTCTGTTACATTGATAAATATATTAGAATATATCTGAAATAAAAATTTAATTCAAATATAATAATGTTCTTATAAATTCATTCAGGATTAAAAACTATGTATGCATTAAAGAAATATTATATACTTATGACTTATGATTATAAAATATAAATAAAATATATTTAACTTTATGTTTTTTGATCAACGTATTCAATTTTTTATTACAGATGATCGAATAAAATAAATTGATATTTAATTTGATAAGCGATTTTTAAAATCTTTCAAAGACTTATATATCATATATATAAAATATGAGGGTAGTAGCATTATTAAGTGGCGGTAAAGATTCTTGTTTTAATATGATGCAATGTATTGCTGCTGGTCATGATGTTGTGGCTATAGCTAATTTATACCCTGTTGGAAAAGGTAATACATACGTTAATATTATAAAAAATAATATTCTCGAAATATCAATGAAGAAGAAAATTTAATATTATTATATCGATAATTATTTTAAAACTATCATTGAAATATTTTATACATTAATAAAAACATGCAATTTATTTTCAGATGAATTAGACTCTTTTATGTTTCAAACAGTAGGACATCAAGGTGTTGATTATATCGCTGAAGCTATGGGTTTACCAATATATCGTGAACCCACATTCGGTAGATCAAAAATGCAAGAAAAACTTTATCATCCAACTGAAGATGATGAAGTTGAAGATCTCTTTCGGCTTTTAAATAAAGTAAAAGTAAGTAAATTTTTTAAGGTAATATTTTTATTTCTAATCTTATTGATTATATCTTTGTACATGAATATATTACGTATCTTTGCAGAAACAAGAAAATATAGAAGGTGTGTCTAGTGGAGCTGTTCTTAGTGATTATCAGCGAATTCGTGTAGAAAATGTGTAATTATTGAATATCAATACTGTTAAATTTCAAATAACTTTCATTGTAATTTATAATGTTATATAAAAAACTAATGATAATAATGAAAATAAATTATTAGGTGTAGCCGTCTAGGACTTATTTCTTTATCATACTTATGGCGACGAGAACAGGAGGATTTGTTAAAAGAGATGATAGAAAATTCAATAAATGCAGTTATAATCAAAGTGGCAGCTTTAGGTCTAGAGCCAAGACATTTGGGTAAATCTATCTTGGAATTACAATCTCACTTTGCCAAAATAGTGAGTATACTATCTTAGTAATTAATTAATGTTAACAATTTCTAATTAATTTACTCATTAATTTTAAGTAGATTAAGTTAATATTGGATTTAGTTCAACACTTTACATATAATACTTATCATAATTAAATATATATATTTAAAAGTAGATAGTTTTTAGATATATAAATTAAGAATTAAATTATATCTATAATTATAGAAAGAAAAGTATGGTGTCAATGTATGCGGGGAAGGAGGAGAATATGAAACTTTTACATTGGACTGTCCATTATTTAGCAAAAGTATCATAATGTAAGTATTATATGAATACATACATATGTATATAATCTATGTATTATAATCTCAATTAGCTTTGTTGTACCTGTTTACAAGATATTAAAGCTAAACATAAATTTCTTTCTAATGGAATTCAATTTTTTTATGAGTAGAAAAGTTAATTATCTTAATCATTGAATATAAACATAAAACATCCTAAATGTTTTAAAATCGGAATTATAAGATAAAAAATCTTTCAATAAATGTGTAAAAAATTGATAAAGATAATGGAGATTATAAAATTTATATTCCTGTGTATAGTTTTTAATTATATTATATAGATTTTAACAATCTATCATGTAAATTAAACTTTCTTCGTAATAGAGATAAATATGAAAGTGTAGTACATTCAAATGATGATATAGCACCTGTTGGATACCTTAATTTTAAGAAAATACATCTACGAGATAAGAATGTAAGTTAAAAAATATTTTAAATATTTGTTTATTAAGATTAAAATAATTTGGTGATTTAAAAAAATGAGGAAATTTACAGAATGATTTAGACATGTTATCACTACGAGAGCGGCTTAAAAGTGTTTCTGTTAAATCTCCATATGACTACATTTCTGAAGTTGTTGGACCAGAATTGCAAGATGGATGTAATTTATCTGAAGACGAAACTGACGAACAAGCATGTGACGATCATAATATGAAAGCTTCTAATTCTGGTAATGTTATTTATAATGTATAACTGATTCAATAATTCTTTTTATTACATATGATATGATAAAAATGTGTATGTGTGTATGTATGTATGTATGTATATGTGCTGTATGTACGTACATATATATATATATATATATATATATATATATATGTATGTGTGTGTATATATATATGTATATATATATATATATATATATATATATATATATATACATTATAGGTCATTTTAATCCCCCAAGCCCAGTACAAGTTTTATATGAAGAAGAGGATTATCCAGATATACCAGTTATTAACAAAAATCAAACGGGTTGGTTTTGGTTTGGTGGTATAGCAGGAAAACATTCAGATGCAAAATCTGCAATGAAAGAAGCTCTGGAAAAATTAAGCAGTAGGTAAAATTTACGATTTTTTAAATATTTTCTTTTGCTATTTTTAATTTTACATAATATTTCATAATTTTTTTAACATTCTAAATATGCTAAATATTTAGGTCTAGTCAAAAAAGAAAATCTTCAAATATCTGATATTGTTGCTGTAACATTGTATATAAAGGATATGACAAATTATGCTTCTATAAATGAAGTATACACATCTTGGTTGAACAAAACAAATCCACCAGTTCGTGTATGCATAGAATGTCCATTAAATATACATGTTATACTTGATGCTATAGCTTATAAAGAGATACAAGACTGTAGTGATAAAAAGGTTCATAAACGGCATACAATGCATGTTCAAAGTATTAGCCATTGGGCTCCTGCTAATATTGGTCCTTATTCTCAAGCTGTTCGCGTAAGTATATCTTTTACAGAAATAAAAACATGGTTAATATATTAAAATAAGCTTTTTTCACGAAAATGGCCATCAGGTGGGTGATATTATATCAGTTGCTGGACAAATACCTTTAGTGCCTGGTAGTATGACTCTTCTTGACTTGAATATAAAACGACAGTGTCGTTTGACATTAAGGCATATAGATCGTATTGTTAAAGCTATGGATACAAATACACAGCTTAGAGATATTGTACAGGGAATCTGTTTTTTAACTCATCCGAGTTATATACCAGATGCGCGTAAAGAATGGGAAAAACGAACTAATAATGCAATTGTAGATTATATTGTTGTTCCACATCTCCCACGAGATGCTCAAGTTGAATGGTGTGTGTGGGCACATAGGGATAATAATAGATTTGAGTGTAAGTAAAACAAAAGTTTGTAACCAGAAGATAAATATTTAAATAACATTTTTACTTAAATTATAGATGAGGAGACAGGAAAATGTGTCGGTAATTTTAAAGTTGCAATAAGGCGAAGATGGAATTATGAAAATAATGTTTCTGCAATTGTATGCTACTTATCAACAGGTAGAGTGAAAGATTATAGTGATAAAAGTCATATACCATAGTGGTAAATATTATATTCGTATTATAGTAAAAATTCTTATATTACTTTTAATTTATGGAAAGGTTCATCCAATTCTACTGGCAATTTAGCAGCAGAGACAAACTTGCCTTCTACGGAATTGACTACAGCAGAATTAACAGAAGTATTTGAATATCTTTTATGTAAATTAACAAAAGGGACACAAACTATTAATCCCACGTGTAATTTGCGAATTTTCTACAAAGTTGGTTCCTCACCTGGTCCAAATTTTGTTCATAATGTTTTGTCACAATTTTCAACGCGAAATTTAGTTAGCACTATTATACCAGCAACTCATCTTCATAATTTTAGCACTTTCTTATCTATATGCGGTATTAGGCATGAGTAAATCTTCTCGTCACTCTATGTCGTCAATTAATCGTGAAAATTAAGATACATGTTTAGAGTAAATGCTACCAAAGACCTGAATCTGGAACTTTTACAGGAATTTCTTTGTTACTTAAGTTTTCATTTATCAAGAAAGTGAAATTATTGAATCAAACTGAAACAAAGAGAACGAGGTCATTGGCAATTATATAGATTTTTGCTACTGTGTTATATATTATTGATGATAATTAATTTTGCACTATCAATATAATTTATACAAGTAAAATTATTTTCATTTTATAAAACATTTCTTTACCTCAATTGTTTTTTCAATCAATATCTGGCAACAATTAATATTATCTCATATTCTGGCTAGTCAACGGGATAAAGTGCAATTTTTAACTGAACATATCCCGTTAGTATAAGTGTTCTAAATGATGCAATGCATATTACGTAAATTTGTAACTTTATTCATGTGCCATGTCTCGATTTTTGTGGAAGATGTTTTTTTATTTTCGCTATATGCGGAGTGTTACATGTGTGAATTTTGCAAAAAAAATTATTAAAATGCGCATATCCATTTTGCAGTAAACTCGAAATCAACAAATTAAAAAAAACTATATATTAGAAATATGTAAGAAGGCTATTTCGCCTATCTTATTAATTTAAGTAATATCTAGTTATGTTTCTAATATTGAAATAGAAATGCACGAAGCAGCATGTAATTACAAACGTGTCAGAAATGTATTCTACTCTGAATATGCTGCCTAAACTGCTTCCAGCATATTATCAGCAGGTGTTTATACTATAAAGATGGAACTTTTATCTTATGAATATTATGTAAAATATATATTACTCATAAAAAGTATCGAACAAATTTGCAATATATGACTAAATAATAATTGTGTTTCAAGGGCATAATATTGTACAGAGATACAAAACATTGAAGTAAAAATCACTTACAACTGTATGTATTGTTAATGCAACGATATATCAAAGTGTATATTTTGCGACTCCTTGAACGGTTTTTATCATCATCTTTGATTTGTACATATTGCAAAATAGTATAAAATATCCTTGTAATCTATTGTAACATAAAATTAGTTTCAATTGAAGACATCAGTTATTGATTACGCGTAAATATAAAGTATACAAATTTTTTCATAGAAAAAAAAAAAAAAAAAAAACGGCACATCATTTACAACATGAATACTATATTATAAATATGTAAAATGAATGTTTCCATACATTCAACACTTGCAACACGATACTAACTCAAGATTACTGCAAAAGGAAAATAAAGAAAATGATATATATTTTTAAAAAAAATGTGTCCTTTTTTCGTCGTAATATATTTTTTCCTCTTCCTATTCACAGACATAGAAGATAATTTCACTTCCAACAATTTTACAATATTCCAGAATACAGGAAGTAATGATTACGACATTAACTTAATTCTTTGTAATGAACATGTATTTATCAATTATTAACATAAAATGACAAAATTATAATGTATCTCAGAATAGCACCTTATAATTTCAAAATAAAAATGCTGATATTGCATTGTTGAGAAACTAAGTTTAATAACTACATGCAGTCTATGAAAATTAATCTTCAATATTATAATTTATAATCGTACTAAACATAAAAATATTTTCAAAATATATACTTATTTATAAAATTTAAAATTCTTAACCAAATAATTAAATAAGAATATTTCTTTCAATTTAATGACTTGCACGAAAAATTATTATATTTCATAATGTGGTTATTTGTTGATTATGAACAACACGTTCAAATTATTTTATAGAGAACATAGTTTTACTATTTGATATTATGGACGAATTTTAATGAATATACAAGTGCTATAAGTAGAAGTACATATTATTCTACAATAAAATTAGAAATTTTTACAGATAGAATATATAACTTATACAAACATATATATATATACAGATAGCTTTTGCTTCAAGCATAAAAAATTGAATAGAGAATAAAAATGATAGTTTCTTAATATTACATATTGCCGAACAAGTATTTTCTGATGTTTTAAAATTATGTTTAAGGCTTGTCATCCACTTGGATAAAAGACAGTTTACATAAAGATATGATTTTTTCATGTCTTGAATACTTTTGATACCAAAGGTTTCATTAATGGTTGTCGATTTGGAGCACAGAAATCACATAAATAATTTTTTTTATCAAATACCAGTCCTTTAGTCTCCACGCAACCTAAAAATATAAATATAATGAGTTAGTAAGTTAACATTTTAAAAAGTTCCTTAAACGCTTCATTATATAACATTAAACATATGACGTCGAAGTATATATCATATTACTAAATTCTTATATCATATATATCATAGTCAACGAACTTTATTTAATAATGTATATTGCTTTTTTCCAGTATTTGGCAAAATTGGTTTAGAATATGTTGATTTTAGAATGAAATATTAAAAAAATATATATATTCTCAATATACTTTTATACTTAACTCCCAATATACTTTTAATTAATCTTATAATTATCTGCTATTTCATATGAATTAAAAAGATATGAATGAGTGTAGTTAGAAATGTATTAGTATTGTGAAATAAATTTCCCTCATGCATAATATAACTTAAAACTTTTATAAAAGAAAATTATAAATATTTCATATAATACAAAATATATACTTTATATGTAATATGTATTTGTATAAATATATTTATATAGATATTAATGAGGTGCAGATATAACATGCATATGATTAATTAATTTAATGCGATGCATTAATTACATTATAGAATTGTATGACAATTGGTATCAATACCTAAATGCAGATATTTATCACATGCGCTGCAATGCACTAGATTCGCCTCCAGGTCGAGTCTTGGGGCAGTATGACAGCGACTGCAGTGTGGGCAATAGCGACCCTTTCGCCATAGTCTTGTTAATTTATAAAGATCATGGTGTTAGTAAAATTGATTAAGTTATAATGTTATGATGCCTATTATAATAAACTACACAACTAAATATTTTTATCATAAATTACACTTTTATCCATGTATTAACTAAACTTACACACACTCACTTTATCAAAATGAAAGTAACTTTACAGATTGGTAAAATAGAAAAAAAAACAATTTATAAAAAGGTACAGTAATGTCACATTTTTTATATATTTATAATTAAATGAAAGGATGTGAATTTCATATGTGCATGCAGTTTTAGTTAGTAACTTATGGATGATATAAAATAAATAATATTAGAAAATGTTACAATTTGATGATATCATGTACAAAGATGAAAATGAAAATGTGTATATAGATTACAGTTTTTAAGTTCGTATACATCAATATTAATATATACATATATTTAACAAGGATTAAATTAGTAAAATGTAGTGATTGTAATAATTCACTAATATTCCATTCATATAGTTCAACAATTCATAAAAATATATTAAGCAATAAAATAAAAAAACACCCAAGTCTTAATTTTATCATAAATTATAATATGAAATAATCAAACATGTTTTATAGTTTGTAATGCCTATAAATAAAACATCCTATTTTAAATATGTAATATCATGGATATGAAGAATTAGTTACAATAATATGTATGAAAATTTACTGAGTATAGAAAAAAAATCATAAGAAACGTTAAGCACAAAAAGTTATGGATAATTTTTAATTTGCACAAAGAGATATTAATATTATTTACTTTTCATATCTATGATATATTTATGTATTATAATATAATTATACTAACTTTGAGCATGGAACACACAATGTGGAAACATAAACACGAGTATTTTTATCACCCTTCTTATATTCATGTTGCCATTGTGCCACACTGTTTCTATCAGAATTAGCACCTCCAGGTTCTTTTGAACCACAATTTGCACATACAGCACATTCTTGACAATGCCATCTTCCAACAGGTACTCGTCGAAGACCAACACAATATATGTGATATCTACACAAAATAATAACAATGTATTTTTTAAATTTTATGTATTTGAGTAAAATCTCACTCACTCTCTTTTTCACACACACATAGAGGAGAGAGAGAAAGAGAGAACTTACCCACGATCACACATATCACAAAATAACATTTTATCTTCATCTGCTGGATCATGACATTGTGCACATGTTTTACAGTCAGTACACTGCCAAGCATAAGATTGAATATGTGGAACCATATCTAATGTTAATTCTATACACGATGGATGAACTATAAGTAATATAACTGGTTATAAAATAAATCATTTTCATAATCTAACCAAGATGATAATTATAATTACCATTTCCATTACAAGTTCCACATTGTATTAATACTTCGTTTTTTCCGTGTTTATTTAACATTTTTAAGCACATTTTGCATTTTAATTTAGTTTCTTCTTTTTGGTTACTTATTTCCATATCTACATCGTCCATTGTTGATTGAGACCCTTCTGTATCTTGTGTTCCTTCACTGGAGGTGGAACTAAAAATTTAATAATTATAGTACTGAAATATAAAAATCGTTATAATTAAATCTAGAATTGTTATAATTTAAATCTTAATATTAACTAAATAGATTACATATAATTTTAATAATATTTAAAAGAAATACTTAATTTATAACAGATACCTTGAATCATCAGTTGAAGTATCACTATCACTATCACTTTGTGAACCTTCAGATTGACTATCAAACTTACGTTCATTTGGCCGCATAGGACCATACAAAACTGTATTAAGAGGATAATATCTCAATTCAGCAGGTGTATATTCACGATAATAGTCAGTATATTGACCTGGTATCAAAGCTACAGGATAATGACTTATCTTTCGATCTGTCTCAAGCTTATGATGTTTCTTTGGCACATGAATAGTGAAAGTCTGCAAATCTAAACTACACTTTCTGTTTTCTTTACGTGATTTATTTAAACTAATATTCCACGATAAAGCAGACTGTATTGCCATTTCTGCTAAATCTATTCTGTTCCTTTCAGCATTTGCTGCTGCTGTTAATTCTTTCTGCTTTTTGGAATGTTCTTTAACTTGTTTTTCTCGCATATGTTTTCGATACTCCTCATATTGATCAGGAAAATCACTACACATTACGTCTAATACTTCAGAACTGCAAACTGCTGTTAAACCTACACAATAAAATTATATATATATATATATATATATATATATAAAATATATATTTATATATATATATATAAAATTCAGTATATTATTATTATTATTATTATTATTATGAAATATTATAAATGATCAAGAAATAAAAATCCACATAGTAAGATGTAGATATATATATATATAATAACAATAAGTAAAAATAAATTTATCCACTCACCCATATCGCACATTGCTTCACTAACTAATCCATTTTCTCTTAAATAATTTCTTTCTTCCATATCAACCATTCTGCGTTTTAAATCTGGATATTTTCTTTTAAATGACTTCACTCCTAAATACTGTGATATTTGTTCTTGTATCATAAATGTTTCCCCTTTACGATCTAGAGGCCACTCATATTCTGCTATTTTGTCAACAGTAAAGGGACCTTCATCAGGGTCAAAATTTATTTCCATTCTTCGATTTTTTACTTTTACTTTCTCCGATTCAGTAGTCGCAGTACTAAGTACACTTCCCTGAGATTCTTCATTGATTATTGTTTCAGATGCTAAAATATTATTTCTTGTTAAATGAAAACAATATTATACATATATCATAAAATTTACTATAAATTTATATGAATTTTCCAATTTAGCAACGATCAAAACACTTCAATTAATAGTTAAAAACTGTATTATATATAAATAACAGAATGTTAAAAAAATTATAACAATACTTTAATAAAATCTAGATTTTTCTAATAAAATCATTCAATGTAAGTATATTTAGCCTAACAAATTGTGAAATATATTATATATATAATCTTACTATTATAATACTTTAGTAATAATAACATAAATATTTATGTAATATATACTTTGTGTAAATGCACTGTTGTCACTATTTCACATTCAGATACTTGAGAGATCTTAGGACACAAGAAAAGACCTATTTTTAGATACCTTAGTTGGAGGTTTACCAATACATTTATGCTATGATTTAGCATGACAGTTTAATGTGTGATTTATTCTAATACTTTTACTATATGTATTTGATTAACATGAAATAATAATTATTTTACAAAATTAAATAAACATAATATCAGTGATTTTAAGTATAATATACTGGCAATTCCAACATTTTTAAAAATTAATGAAATGATTAGTTTCATATATATGTTAATCATAATTATTCTCCATGCATTATTCAATAACAAATTAATTAAAATGTATTGATACCTTGTGCTGATATATTTCTAGCTGGTGTTTGAGATCTTGAATTAGATTCTGCACTCATTCTTGTTTCTTCGTCAATAACTTGTAAAGAAGGCACTGGTTCATTTTTGGATGTAGCTTCTGTTTGTCTTTTTGATGTTGGTGTTAACCAATTAGGATGTCCTGGAGGTATAAGCATTTCCTTACTTTCATGTCCAGTAGATCTTGCATTTTCCACTGTTTTTTCAACAATTTTATCAGTAAGAGTCTTTTCTATAGTTTTCTGTTCTTTTTCAGGCATTATATTTGCCAATTCTCTTTCATTACCTTTACAGTCTAATAATGTTGATCCCATTGTTGACTTTGCTAACAATTTTTCTTCTTCGATACCAGATCCCATAACAGATTCTATTTGAGTATTAACATTAGAATCTAAAATTGTAGTTTTAGAAATATCCATTTGTTTTACACTATCTTTTCGAACTGTTAACAAAGATTGTTTTTCGATTTTACATATAGTGTTTACATTTTTTATATCTATAGGAGGTTGTTTAAGAGCTTTATATAATTCAGATGATTTTCTCAAGGATTGTTCTTGTTTTGAAGATTCATCTAAAGTGATTATAGCCATTGTAGAAGCTTCTATTGCATTCAAATCTTGTTCAACTCTGGACTTCTTACTAAGTGGAAGATCTGAATTGTCTAACTTCCTCTTTCCACGACCTAGAAAAAATTATTCACATATATATTATCATCTTCCTACAGAAATGTACAATGCTAACTTATATTAATGATGTACAAATACTTACCTCTACCACGTCCTCTTTTAGGTGGAGCATAACTTTTTTGATTTCTACATGTTCTTCTAGGTCTTTCATTTTCTCTATGTTCCAGCTGGACAACTTGTGATACTTCATCTAAAGCCAATGGATCTCGAGGTATCAATATTTGCGTTGAAGTATGTGTTAATGGTGGCAGCGGATTTCTACGTGGTCTACCTCGTTTTTTAGGCATTTTAACTTCTGGCATTCGAATTGCTGGTACTTCTTCTATTATCATAACATCTTGGCTAGAGTTTGAATTTTCATTAACAATTATTAATTCAGGTCTATGTTCAATTATTTCACAATCTGAACTAATTGGAGAACTAGTTACATTTTTACTTAACATATCTTTTAGCTTATCACTCATAGAAACATCCACTTGCTTGGATGGTCTTACGTGCGTAATACTAATTTCTTGGCTTATAACATTCATTTGTTGACGACTAATTAAACTTGTTTTTGGATCAAATAATAATTGTTTCTGATCTCTCGATATAACTGGTTGTATGGTAACTTCTGGTAGAATTTGTGACAACTGTGTTTCTAATTTTGATTTTTTCATCTCGATTGGTGATATTGTTATTTCTTTTCGCTTAGAAGATAATTCAATAGTATTCTCCATTTTTTTTCCTTGTATTTGTACTGGTTCAATAGTTAATTCAGAACGAGTACTTTGCATAATTGTTGAATGTCCAGTTTTAAGGATCTTCAATGATGAGTCTTTGTGCAATGCAGACTCTTTATATCTATGAGCAAAATTATGCGTTGTTTCTACAGTATCTTTAATTTTATGAATAGAATCTCCATGTGCTTCACAAGGTACAATTGTTGGATGTCCAGTTTTTGATAATTTTATTTTCATTTCTAATGGAGATTCAGTTTCTTTTCGTTTTTGTTGTTTCTCTTTTTTCTCAGAATCTGTTATTGAAGGAGCATCACTGGTTTTTGATGTTTTTATTTTTCCACATACAGAAGTATCACAATTTTTTTGATACTCTATATCCGATTTGTTAATATTTTTATTTGTATTATTATCCATTATTTCATTTTGTATTATAGAAGCATCTCCTGTTTTTGAAAGTTTAATCTTCATTCCAATTGGAGATTCTGTTCGCTTAGGTAAGTCTTGTAATGTTTCTTTGCACTTATGCTCATCTACTTGTTCTTGTTTATCAGGAGGAACTATTGATGCATCACCAGATTTTGAAAATTTTATTTTCATACCAATAGATTCTATCTTTTGAGATGCATCATGATTACTTTCATGTCGATCTATCAGTTCTGGTACACCTACAGATGTTTCTCCATATTTCATCATTTTAATTTTCATTCCACATGAAACCTCTGTGCCTTTTGTTGTATCTTGAGACATGTCTGTTTTTTCTTTTTGTTTAATTTCCTTCATGTCATCTGAAACTTCGGAATGTATAATAGATGCATCTCCACTTTTTGATAATTTTATTTTCATTCCAAAAGGAGATTCTGTTCGTTTTGGTATATCAGAAATATCTACTTTTTCTTTCATTTCTTCAGGATTATCTATGGAAATTATAGATGCCCCACCTTTCGTTTTTGATAATTTAATTTTCATTCCAATTGGAGAATCTGTGCGTTTGGGAATTTCTGGAGAGGCTTCCAGTCTTTCCTTTGATTTAGCTACTATGTCTTTTCCTTCATCTGTTGCATCAGGGGATACAATAGATACGTCTCCACTCTTTGATAATTTTAGTTTCATACCAATTGGAGATTCAGTTCTTTTTGGTGGATCAGTAGTAATTTCTACTTTTTCCTTTAATTTTGCATCTTTATGATCTTCACATATTTCTTGTTTTTCTGGTTGTACAATGGACGCATCTCCAGTTTTTAAAAGTTTAATTTTCATTCCTATGGGAGAATCTGTTCTTTTTGGACTTCCCTGTGTAACATCTAGTTTTTCTTTATATTTTGTTGTGATATCTTTTGAATCTTGTTGTACAATGGAAGCATCACCAGTTTTTGATAATTTGATTTTCATTCCTAATGGAGATTCTGTTCTTTTATTTTCTTCAAATTTATGCTTTATTTCCTTTAAATCATCCATAGATTCGTATTTTTCCGTTGATAAAATTGAAGCATCTCCTGTTTTTGATAACTTTATTTTCATGCCAATAGGAGATAATGATGCTGCACTTTCTGTATGCCATTGGTTTACATCTTCAACATTTTCATTTGATATTATAGAAGGATGTCCACCTTTTGAAAGTTTTAATTTAATTTTCCCTAATTTTTGACCCGGACTATCTTCCGGATTTGGTGAATTAGTTGCCGATCGAATTTTTGGACTTTTAGGCGATCTCGGTTCAGCACATTCTGCAATTGCAGATTTAACAATCTTTAATATTATTCTTGGAGATCCAACATTTTCAAAATCATGTTTTTCTATTTCCTTTTTAGGTGTATCTACAATTTTGGATTCTCTGTTATCGATCGATTTCGGTGATTCTAACATTTTTTGGTATACAGACATTTTTGCATCTTTTGGTATTAGAAGACTATCTTTTGTATTTGTTAATGTTTCACACATTTTTGTTATGTCTGAAGTAGGAATTTCTATTTTTGGTGGTTCTTTCAAACGTTCTTCCAAAATTGAAACTTTAGGAATAGATTCAGCTATTATTGCCATTCTATCTGATATCGTAGGATTTACAGAACTTGTACTGGGTACATTTGAATTATATAATATTTGCTCATTAGACACTTTCTCTGTAGTTGTGTTAAAATAAGCAGTAATCGTTGAAGGAACACTTTCTATTATTTCTTTATTTTCTTTCAATTTATTTTCTTCGACACAAGATATAGAAGTATTTACTTTAATTTGTTCAGCAAGTTTCCGTTCATTTTCCAATTTTGCTGCTTCTGATATAATCTCAGCTTCAGATATAGAAATCGAATCAGAAGTAATTCCTTGCAATTCAACTACCAATTCAGAAGTATCATTGCAAATATCTTCATCCTGTACAAAAATATTCGTATTTGTTTGCTTTGATATATCATTAACAACATTTTCTACCATTTTTGGAGAAAGGACCAAAGAAGAATCTACTGCTTGCTCTTCTGATTCTTGTAAAAATTTTACAGCAGATTCTAATTCTGAAATATCAGGAGTGGCCTGATTGCTGTCTATATCAAGAGAAGTCTCATTCAGATGTTCATTTTGATTTGTATTTTCTAATTTAGAAGTTTCTTTTTCTATATTTTCTACAGACTCAAGTGGATTCCCGACAAAATCGACATCTAGATCATTACCTTGTAAAGAATTATCTACATCCAGCTGTTTTTGTAAATTTACGTCATCTGAATTTTTAGTTAGAGACATAGTTATTATGTCATCATTGATTTTCAATAATTCTTTTGGTTTACATACTATATTCATTTCAATTTTATCTTGATCATTAACTTCAATGTTTACTTTACCAGTTGTTTCTTCCAATGATACATCATTTCTATCTGTTAAGCAATTATTAATAACATGTTCTATATAATCTGGATTTTCAGGTATAGATGATACATCTTCAGATTGCTGAAGAAAGAGTGCCATATCTACATCTTTATCTATTGTTTCTACTTGTTCTTGTACTTCTTCTATTTTTGCATTTTTTATTGTTGCTTCGTCACTTTCAGGTATTAAGTCAAGATCTAATAATTCTTCTAGTGAGTCTAAATTTGGTGCTTCTATTGGATCTTCTATTTCTTTATGCAGCATATCAGATGACACTTCAGGTAATTTTTGAACTAATTCTTTATCTTCATTTCCCACTGTTGTCAATTCCACAGATTGTTGAAGACCATCCTCACTTTCATTTCTTGTATTATTTTCTGGACTTAAAAGATGTTTAAGATCAGTTACATTTGTCACATTATCTAAAATACTTTCCATGATGTCTTGAGTATTTTGACATTGTTCTTCTGAAAACATATCTGTCATTTTAGGTGTGTCTTCAAGAATATTTATCAGATTATTTTCTGAAATAGAACTTTTTATACTGTCTTCTATATCTGCTTTTTCCATTAATAAAACAGAGTCTTCTGATAAAATAGGAATAGTATCATTAGTTGTACATACCAATATTTCTAAATTTTCATTCTTCTTTTCTTTTTGCAATATATTTTGAAAATTAGTATTTGTGTTCTCAAAAGAAGCAGATACATTTATTTCTAGTATGTCATTTGGTTCTTGATTGATTTCTTTTACATCCTCTTTTGTAATATTTTCAATACTAGATGTACATGCTGTAATAGATAAATCTATTTTCTCAACGTCTGTAATTACATCCATTTCCTTTTCCAAGATTTTTTTAGTTTGATCTATCTGATCTTCATTAGTAACTTCATCCAAATTTTCCTTTTTATCAACTATATCATCATTATTTTTCATAATTTCATCATGTGTTATGTCATCTATGTTTCCAATATTTTCTATGTCACATTTCTGTTCACTTGTTTCACACATTATTTTATCCTCAATTATTTTATTTTCCTCCAGAGGAAAGGATAATGTCTTATTATCATCTAATAATTTTGGAGAATCCATATCTTCTTTTTTACTTGTCTCTTGTATTATTTTTTCTTTTATTATTTTGTTTTCTTCCAGAGAAAAGGATGTCTTAGTATCATCTAATAATTTCGGAGAAATTACATCTTTGTCTATGTCTTCTACAAATGTACATGTTTTCTGAATATGCTGTTTTTCTTCTTTTATCTCATGAATTTTAGTTTCTATTTTACTTAATTGTTCAGAATTACTGTTTTTATTGTTATTTTCTATTAATGATACTTCATCAATTTGTTTTATAGGTACTTGAAATTGCTTCATACTCATATCATTTTTATCATTTATTTTACTTGTGTCTTGTAATGTTTTAATTGTGCTTTTATTAAAATCAGAAATTACATCAGTTTTATTATCAAGTTCCTCAATTTCCATTTGCATTGATTCTGTAGATTTATTTGAAATGGTAATATCTTTAAAACAGTCTTCTTTTTCTACTTGAGATACACAAGTTTCCAATAATTCCGAATTATTAGGAAGTATAGGATCACTCTTTGACTTAAATTCAGAAACATTCAATTTTACCATATCAGGTTCTGTAGTATCTGGAATTGAAGATTTATTATTATCTGAAAAATAACAACTTTTGGCCAATGAATTTTCTATAATATTATCAGAAGAAGTGCAACTAGATTCAGCTAGATTTTCTATAGAATTAGAATTAATATTGTTATTAGAAATATTTTTTTCTGAATTAACAGTTGATGTTAATATATTTGTTGTATTTAACTCTGTACATGTTGAATCAAGAGTATCAGTATTAATAGATATTATTTTTTGATTAGTCAAATTAAAAGTCGTACATAATTCTGTTGGATGTTCTTCATTATTTGATTCTTCTATTGTTTCTAATTTATCTGTTTGTGATTGTATTATTACGTCAGATTGAAAATCTTCCTTTTTATTCATACTATCATTATCTGAAGTAGTTATATTTATTACTTCTGTACAATTCAGATTTCCAGTTTCAGATGTATTACAAATTTCGTTCTGTTCTCTAAAATGATCAACTGTTTCAATAGGGCTGATTTGTTTAGTTTTACATTCTTCTAATTTCTTATTTTCTGTGTTAGATTCAATTTCTAATGCTTGCATATCTATACATTTATTATTAGATTTTGAACATGTTTCTTCTAACTGATTATTTATTTCACTTTTTTCTTCCATTTCAATTTTTTCATTCGTAACAATAGTATCTGTTACACATATTGTTTCTAATTTCTCTTTATGTTCAGATAAATATTGCATTTCTTCACACATACGTTTATTTTCTTTGTTATCAAATACCGGTTGTATTTCCTGTAGTGTTTCTTTTATTGTATTTGATTCAAAATCTGTATCTTTTATATTATGTAACTCCTCTGCATCATATTTTTTGACTGTAAGGTTTGTATCTTGTTTGTCTTCTTTATTTTTTTCTTCTAGATTATGTATAGAGATAACTTCCGTATTTTTATTGTTGTTAACGCTTAATGTTTCTTCTACAATATTGAAGTCTTCTGATAGATTTTTATGTTGCAAGGAATCTTTTAAGTTCTCTTTATTAGATATTAGATTTTCACCTGTAATATTTATGTTATCTATAATCTGTTTTTCATTATTTAGAGTATTTGAACTATCTTCTTCTTTTACATGAAATGTCAAAGAAATATCAGTGAAGGTTAGTGGTAATCCTTCCTTCCTTAAATCGGTTTCAATTGAATTTGTTTCTTGTGAATCCTCTGATATATATGCTTCACCAATAAGTTGTAAACTTTCACTAATACCTTCCACGCTAACTAATGTATCTACGTCATGTTTTATATTATAATTTTTAGCATGGTCATTATTTATGTTTTCTTTTGAAACTGCATTAGATTTTTCTATTGCAGTAGTTTGGGAGAAAACCTCATCTATAGTAGATTCCAGTGAAGCATCTGCATTTGGATAAGAACTTTGCTTGATATAAGATTCGTCATGGCATCTTGTTTCATGTTCCAAATGTACTTCTATAAAAGAATATCTTGATTGTAAATATAGTTATTATAATAAAAATAATTTGATTATTTAAGAAAATTTACCTTCGGAGGATATTGTACATACGTTGCTCAAGGATGCTGGATCAGAGTCAGTCTCCAAATTAGTATTAGTATTTATACAACTATCTGAATCAGGATTTTCAGATATATTTTTATGTTTACTAATTTGTGACTGTAATATAGTATTATCATTATCAAAAATATTTATATTAGAAACATTTATAGAGTCTTCTATCATTTGCTGTTCCTTTTCAATAATAATTCTTTCATCGCCAAACTCTTTGTTTTTATTACAAATAATACTCTGATTATCTACCATATCTTTATTCTGAGTATTAGACTTTATGTTCATTTGGTTATTCTCTACTTTTGAATCAGTGATTATTTGTGAAAGAGCAGCTATTTCACTTTCTAATGTAGAGTCACCAACAGGATCTGATTGAACACCAATAATGTCATTTATATCCATAATACTTAATGCTTCTGTATCATAAGTTTCTGAATCACTATCGATGCAGTATGGCGCATAACGGTCTGGAGAATCTTCTTTTTTAGATTGTTCTTTTTTCTGTTCCTTATTCTTATCTTTTGAGCCAAATAGGCCCATCTTAGAACTTTCAGACATTGTTTGGAGGCCTAACACAGAGTACAATATGCCTGCTGTGAAACATCAATGCCTTTATTGTATTTGTTCCTACATATATTATATATGTATTCACTTAAACACATACACATATCATACACATACACATATACATTAAATATACAATGTCAACGAGACATGTATTATTTTTATAATATATTAACTACTTATGGATCTATATTAATAATGTCTTCGTCATTTTTTTAAACGTATGTTATTCATTTAATTATTATCACTGATATAAGTAAGCATAACCAATCTTTTTTGTCGCATAACTATTGATTTTCAACTGGATAAATTACGAACTTTCAATTGGATAAATATATGAAATACTATGCCATAGAATATTTCGAAAGAATACTTATATATCTAAACTTGTAAGCTTATTGAATAAATACAAATTCCTTTGGTTTCTTAAGTTTCTTGTATATATTATATTTAATCAACACTTGATCAACCGACGCTTTGATGCATAATCCAACAAACCAGCCAAATCAGGGCCGCCAAGTTCACTGTGAAGACAAAGCGAAAAAGCGCCTCTACAAAACAGTAAGGTACTAAACAAGTTGGTGTAATATATATATTAGTTTTATACATATAGGGTATATATATAGTGTTGGTATATATTCATAATATACACCAATGTATACACACACATACATAAATAAACAAGTATAGCATAAATATATCATTCTACAGTAATTTTTGTACATCTTAAAAATTTCACGGGAAGAATAGTTTGTATGTGAATTAATATATATTGAAACTATAGTTACGTTACAAAAAATTAGTCAAAATTTGAATTAGATTTCCTTCAGGATTCTTAAAAATTCGATGAAACTCACCTGCATACCATATTTTACTACAAATATTATACATTAATATCCGATCTTTGCACATATGCAAGTAATATAACGATATATCGTGTATAAGTTGCTCCTACAAATTTTCGCGCTAAATCTAAGAATGCGCAAAAGTTTCTGCGCAAAGGACTACCATATATACTCATATGCACAGCGTGCATCCTCCCCACTTTCATAAAACGGTTGTGCTACTTGTATCATCGGGTCAGGGGTACTTTCGCTGCTTATACTGCCACGAATGTACTTTTTGTTTATTAATCATTCCACTAAATTATAGCTAAATTATATATTTTTGTAGCTTATATCTTACCTTCATTATAATTTAATGTGTACAGATGATGAAATGTTGTTTAATTCAGCTATGGCAGTTGAACACACACGCCGAAATCGATAACGATCAATTATAATTTTTCTGATTATTATAATTTGTCATAAAAAGTAAAAAATGGCAAATAGAAAATCTTCAGTTAATTCAAAAAATACAGATGATCACAGTGTTGAGGTAAAATACTTATAAATTTTCAATCTTCTTTCAAGTTAGTTGTATTCTTCAAATTTTCTAATTGTCAAAATCATACGGTTTTTGTAAATGTAAATACTTTAATATATAATAATTTTATACATGCAAATATTTTTGATTTTGTAGATTTTATAAATCTAAATAAGTATGATAATATAAAACTTAGAACGGAAATATAAAAAACAGAATAAATAATTTATTTAAAAATATAATTTATTTTTTAATATATTAATAGAATTTAAAAAATTATAAATGTTATTTTGTATCTTATATGTCACGTTTATTTTACTTCCATTAAATATTCTTATGGATCTAAATAAAAATATACTTGTATATTCAACAGACTCTGGCAGAGGTTTTTCGATGCTTTATTTGTATGGAAAAATTACGAGATGCACATCTTTGTCCTCATTGTAGTAAATTATGCTGTTATACATGTATAAGACGTTGGCTGACCGAACAACGCTCACAATGTCCTCATTGTCGAGCCTCTCTTCATTTACATGAGCTTGTAAATTGTCGATGGGTTGAAGAAGTCACTCAACAACTGGATACTTTACAAGCTGTTGCTATATCTAATTCACGTTATGATGATTCTAATCGGGATAGGTAATATATGTATTTTTTGATAACTTGCTAAATGTTAAAATAAACAACTATTATTTTTCAAATAATTTTATTAATTTTTAGATGTACAATACATCAGGAAAAATTATCTGTTTTTTGTTGGACATGCCGTCGATGTATTTGTCACCAATGTGCATTATGGGGTGGAACACATTCAGGACATACATTTAAACCTTTAGAAGAAGTTTATGAACAACATGTAAATCAAATCAAACTTGAAATAGGACAATTGAAACGAAGACTTGTGGAATTAATAAGCCTTGTTCAAGAAGTAGTATGTATATAATTTAAAATTATCAAATATGTAAGTTAATAAATAATTAACATATTACTTTTACTAGGAAAGAAATGTTGAGTCAGTGAGAGCTGCAAAAGATGAAAGAGTGAGAGAAATTAGAAATGCAGTAGAACTAATGATTGTCCGTTTAGATTCTCAATTAAAAGCAAAATTGTTAACTTTAATGGGTCAAAAAAATTCTTTAACTTTGGAAACAGAACAGTTAGAAATACTGTTACAAGAAGTAGAACATCAGTTGCATACATATACTCGATCAGAACTTATAGCCAAGAGTGTTGACTTGTCTCGAATGATTTATCAAGTTCGGAAAAAACCAATGACAAGTTTTGTTACTGCTCCTGTTCCTGCTGATTTTCACAGGTATATAAAATATTTAAATATAGAGAATATTATGTAAAAGAAATCATATCTTTTTTATTATTATAGTGAAATAGTACCAGGATATGATAGTGCCACATTTGCAATGCAAAATTTTACACAACTGCAATTGAAAGCAGATCCAGTATATTCTGCACCCTTGCATGTCAATGGTCTATGTTGGAGGTTGAAAGTATATCCTGATGGCAATGGAGTTGTACGTGGAAACTATTTATCTGTATTTTTAGAACTCAGTGCTGGGTTACCTGAAACATCAAAGTAAGTGATCATAATTTAATGTAATAATATATAATCAATACTTTATATTGTTATTTATTTTTTCTAGATATGAATATAGAGTTGAAATGATACATCAAGGTTCACATGATACAAGTAAAAATATTGTTAGAGAATTTGCTTCAGATTTTGAAATTGGCGAATGCTGGGGCTATAATAGATTCTTCAGATTAGATTTATTGGCAACAGAAGGTTATTTAAATACAGAATTGGATACGCTTATACTACGGTATGTTTTTTCTTCAAATATGAAATGTAAAATTTTAATAATTAAAAAGAAAATATGAAATAATATTATTTCTTATACATCCGTAATGTATATCTCCAAAGCAGAAAATAGATTTCAGGTTCGACCGCCGACTTTTTATCAACGGTGTAGAGATCAACAATGGTATATTAGTCAATTAGTGACAGTCCAAAATCAATACAAGACTCAAATCAATGAACTAAAAGAGGTAATACAGTAAAATAATTATTTTTAAAAATAATTAAATAAAAATACACACAAATTTTTATTGTAATACATTATATAAAAAATTTATTTTGAAATAATCATTACTGCTGTAAATAAACATCTTAGTATACTTGTATTTATAGAGACTGGCAATTGAGATTTCACGTAATGCACTCACAGCAACTAGAGCAACTAATGGAAATATAACACCTACATCAACTGCAAGTATATTACCTTTAGTTCAGCAAAAACAATCACAAAGTGCAGGAGATTCTACTTTAAATTGTAATTCTGACTTAACCATTGATACTTATTCAACCGGAAATATTATAATGTCGCAGTAAGTTTTTAAAATAAAATATATAATATATAGGAGATATATAACAAATAAAGAAAGAAACATGAAAATATATTATAAATTTTTATGTAAAAATCTTATTTATTGATTAGGTCTGTTCAAAATACTTCTCCTAGTGGCGTTATTAATGAAATAACATCAGAAGATCATTTAATACCTTTGACTGAATTAGGAGATTTAAAAAATATTCATCCTCCTGTATCATCTTCCACATTATCTTCAGTATATTCAAAAGCAAGCATGAAACAAAGTTGCTCTAGTAATATTAATATTGTTGAAACTGAATCATGCATACCACATACTACTAATAATGGAACAGTAGGCAATATTCAACCTACAGAAACTAATTCATCACTGCCATCTTATTCTTCTCCAACAATTCTAAATCAACAACCATTAAATATTTCATCAAGCAGTAGTAGTAGCGACAGTGGGGTAAGTCTACTAAGATATCTCATAATATATGTAATATATATATTTTTTGTTATATTTATTTATAATTGATTTTATTTGTTATAGGAACTAAGTGAGCATGATATATACATAGCTGAATGCGAAAATACTGAACGTACACTAACATTATTAGACGATAATTCCAATGATGAAAATGATGTAGATGATGAAACTATGTCAGGTATCAATCATAATATATATTTCATAGTATATATATTAATAATAGATTTTTTTTTACAAATACATTCAAAAATTATGTACTTTGAATTTAAAATCAACTTCCCATTATTTATGTACTATATTCAAAAATGATGTACACTTAAAATAATAATTGATAAATTAGGTACAAGTTCAAACAGAGGTCCACCTTTAGAAGAAGATCTAAGACTTATTTGGGAAGAAAATATACTTGATAAAGATATATCAAATAAAAAACCAACAAGAATGAATAACAAAGAGGAGAATGTGTAGGAAAGAAAATCCTACACTTAATGCTCCAAATAATTTTGTGATAAATTTATTAAAAGTAGTATAAACTAAATGAGAATAATTCTAATACATATATAAAAATTATTGATAGTATTAATATTGTATGTGACGATGAAGGTTACTCAATTAATATTTTAAATTGATATACACAAAATAAAATTATATATATATATATATATATATATATATATATATATATATATTCTATCGAACTTCTATTGAATTAAAAATATTATGTTAATAATTAAGAATGAAAATTCATTTTGATAAATATATTTGATATGTATTTTTATGTTTAAGGCGAAAATGATATAGAAGTAGCAGAATCATTAGTACCATGGATGCAAAATAAGCAAAGGATAAGGGAACAAAGTAGAGATGCAATTGCAGAAACATATAGGTAAAACAATTGCTTTTATAGTTAAGACCTATATATTTCTTATATAATTAATTTTTATCTTGATATAATATAATATTACATTTTATTTTTTATGGAAATATATTGAAGTGAACTAAGAAGTAATGAAGGTTTAGAAGATGAAATAATGCTGCTTCATCTATTCGATTTTCAAGATCGAACTTCTGCTTGGACTTCTTTATCCTTTAATAAACGTGCATCTGATACATCAGACTCTAGAAGCTCTTTAGGCAATACCAAATTACAAAATTCAGGTCCTTTATATCGTAGTGCTGTATTGCCCACACATCCATCAGGATACTCACATAAACATCACGAACTCGAATCATGTAGTGAACAAACATTGCCTGATAAACATTCGAATTATGTAATGCATTCACCTCAAAAAGTTTGCAATAATAAGATTAAACTTGATCAAGTTTCAAATAGTTATCAACAGAGAATTTTTGGCATGCCAGTTTGTGGAAATTATGTAACTCGATCCGAACCTGCTACACGTTCAAACTCTTTAGATTGTGAGAAGGATCTTTCTAAAATGTCTGGTTTTAATAAATTCAATTATGAAGTGGAGACCATTAGACCATCGGATTTAATAACACCAAATGGTAAATAATAAAATATTTAAAAAATTATTACATAGTATATAATAATGATAAATTTATGTGCAAAAATATAGCAATATATCAAAATATTAGTAATAATTTTATGGTGTAATTAATTAATATCTTGTTTCAGTAATCTTGGATAGTAACAAAGTTGTATCAAAACATTTACTCTCTCGTCGACAATCCTCACCAGGTTCTCCTGCAAGTGTTAGTTCACTAAATAATGAAAGTAATAAAACGTTTAATTTTGACCGATTGATTGAGTCTATTCCATTATCTTCAATATCAAATTCTTCTAAATTAAGGTAAACATTAAAAAAAAAAAATACTTAATAATATTTATTTATAACAAATATTTTCTTTTCTAATAATTTGTATCTTTTGTTATCGTTGAAATAGGAAAAGTATTTCACAAGAAGGGAAAGATAACAATTGTACAAGTATGAAAATTCCTGCACTTTCATCAGTACATGAAAATCTCTTGTTACCTGTTAATAATGCAGTAGCAACAGACACTACATCAAACCACAATAATTATAGTTGGGCTCCTGCATTATATCCTCATAAACATGGTACATATGACATAATAACAATTGTTATTATTTTCACGATGTACATTTTTATAAATAACAAAACTAATATCTTTTTTTTTATTATAGTTCAAAAAAGTGTTACAGAAACAATTGTACAAGGTACATCAACTGAAAAATTGGAGAAAAGTAATCGCGATAAGTAAATGAAATTTTAAAAAATAATAATTGTTTGATACTTGTAATTTTTTACTTATATATATATATATGTATATATATATATATATATATATATATATATATATCATAAAAGTATATATATTGATGCATTAAATAATCTTTTTAGCACCACTATGCAGTAATCCAGACAAGAAATTCTCTCATCTTGATATCAAGCATCTCTTATTTTGCTGGTCAAATTGTTAAATAAGATTGTGATGTGATTGTAATGAATCAGTAATTATTACATTCTTTGTACACATTTTACATATTGTTTATAATATAATCATGGCTGTTCAAATATAGCTCATGACGAATTTGTAATATTCTCTCTCATTGTTTCTTATTAATTTATTTATTTATACAAGTAGAAGATATAAAAAATATTATTTATCTTTAACAAAAGTAAGTAATAAGAAATATGTAGAAACCATGAAGATCCAGATATCAACATTCTTAAAATTGTTTTTTTTTTTATAACATTAGATCAAAGATACAAACTTAAAAATATCAAGTTTGCATATATTATTAAAAGAAAAGCAAGAAGATTATGATGAAAGTAAATTATATATTGCTTTCCTTGTTTCGCATTTGTTGTTGTTTATAAATAATTGCAAATAAGATAATATACCATGATATACGGATGATATATAACATATATATAACAGTATTCTCCAAGATAACTTCTCAACAAAAGTATGTACATAATTTCCCAACATATATTTTTAACCTTTAGATAAAAATTTTCTGTAATTTTTATAAAATCAGATAATATAAAAATCCATGAAAAAGTGCTAAATAAAAAAAATACGCTTTAAATATTTATTATAAGCATCAATGCAACCAATATATTTATACAAATAAGTTCGCTATTAATCGATTATTCCGATAAAAATACAGTTTAGGAAATGATTCTTTTCTTCTTTTTGAATAAGTAACGTTTCCTTGCAGCACATTTCTCATTTTTCCCATTCAAACTTTTTTACATTTTCAATCGAATTTTCAATGAACTCTGACATTAAACATGATGATTTGCTTTGATACACATACGTTCCATTGATTTAATAATTTAAATTAAAATTTAAGCAGTATCGTTTAAACATTAAACAAAATTATACAAAAAATCAAAAACGATTTCCTTTATAAACGTACATTCTTTTATCAAAATCTTTAGTAGATTAAAATAAAATGTACTAATAATTATCTATTGTAAATAAAATTTCAATTTTTAAAAGCAAAACTTGGGGAAAGGTATGGCACATAAATACCAATATAGTAAAACTACTATCAAGTAGATATCACAATTCATTTTTCAGTATTTTTCCTTTAGGAGTACTAATATTTTGTACAATTCGCATAATTTTTGTTTTATTGGACATAATTTTACTATCTAATTCTAATAATCTAAGAATTCTATAATATTTTCTAAATCTTTTTCGGATCGTATGAACTATATGTTGATCTTCAGCAAGGTCAATAGTTGATCCCAATATTAAATGTATGTATCTAATATGTTCTAATTTTAATAAAATAATTTTTTTCTTATTTCTAGCAGTTCTTCGATCAATGAAATTTAAATGTCGCCTTAGTTTTCTATAATCATGTAGAAGTTGTTCAATAATTTCTAAACACAGCCAACGAATACGAACAATACATTTGTCTGGTGGATCACTAGCATTTAACAAACAAATATTTGTTAAAGCTTCAACACGTGAATCTCCATCTAAATTTGCTAATATATAATTAAGTAAATTTGGAATGTTAATAGGTAAAGAAAATGGGAATACTGTACTATCCTCTTTCCTGAAAATAAATATATTCATATCATAACAATCATATTAAATATCGTATAATTTTTGTATTAAATAAATTCTCGTTACCTTCTCGCTGGGAAAAACAAAATAGATGGAAAGCGATCCATGCTATATTCCCATGGTAAATCATTATTGTCTCCATCTATACGTACAAACATAAGATGATCCATTGCAAACAAATAATGTGCTACCATCAAATAAACATAAGATATTGCACTACAAAATGCGCAATAAGGAGAGTAATACATTACAACCACATCCTATTAACAAATCGTTAAAAATAATATAATATTTCATATTATTTAATTATTGAATTTAATTTTTATTTACCTTAGTTGCATCCAAGATAGTGTCCAAGAATGTTTCACTTGTCAAATCTGGTATACATATTTTCAACGTATTTTTCTGATTACATTTAATCTTGGTTTTAAATTTTTGTACAAAACAACGTGAGTTAGCAGATCGTAATGTGCGTTGTAAAAAACCTTGAGTATAATTATTTATAAATTCAATAACAGCATTCTTATTAAAATCTTCTTGCATAACATATTCACTTTCTTGCTGAAATATATAATAATATTATAGCTTAAATAATTTAATTAATGAAAAAGCACATGTAAGAACAAGAAAAATGAAAAAAAAAAACATGTATAAAGAAATACAAGCAGTAAAGCTTACAGCAACATCTAAAATGATAGCAGCAGTTTTATCTTTTTTTTTCAAAACATCAATTCCCAAACCTTCTGCAAAATGGAAATAATGTAGACTATCAATTGCTACCAAAGTGAATGTTTTATTTATATCGCATAAAGGTTTTAATAAACTTATATTAGATTTTTCAAAAGAATCTTGAGGAAAAACTGGCTCATGATATCTATGTGCTGCAAACCATCTTTTACAGTTTTCTTTTAAGAGAGCATGTTTTATTGCGATAGGAGACTGTCGATCATTTTCATCAGACGGTAATATTTTATACTCTGAACTAAAATATAGATATAATTCATTAATATTATAGAATATTTTTCACTTACAAAATAATATATAATTCACTTGTAACATTTTGAATACCTTTTCAAATCCATATTTTCATGTAAATTTATTGAAATATGATCTTGATTACAACAAAATTCTTGTTCAGTTTGAGTGTTTTCTGATATTGGAATTGTAAAAATATCTATTTTTTTACATACATAAGCATTCTTTTCATGAATAGAAGTACAGACAGATAATTTCCTATCCACTGAATTCAGTACTTCTTTTTTGCATAAAACACATTTATTCATAAAAATCTTTGCACAACAGCTACTATTAATCCACTGTTGAACAGAAACGCTAATTGTAGGTTCATTTTTTTTCATTTCATTTTCACTTACAAGATGGGTACACTTTTCGCTTTTTTTAATGTAACGGGACATTGCTGTATAGCGTTTATGTTGAAGACGCATAATAATATCTTTCATTGAAAGATCATTTGCACAATTATGGTACTGTAATCCAACTTCTCTAATCTAGAAAATTGTTATAAGATTATATATATATATGTATGTATGTATGTATGTGTATATATATATTTCCTTTTTTAGAAAACAATATATTGATATAAATAATATGTTTAGTAGTGTAAATTTTATAACATACCAGATTATAATTATAATTTTCATAATGTAAAGGATTACGTGGTGTAAACAAAAACAAAACAGGTCCTTCTCGAAGATAAGGTGCAAAAGTTAGAGCTTTGATTCCAGGAGGTTGAAGCCATAATGTTGGTTGATGAACTGAGCTAATAATCCAATTCAATATATTTTCTGACGTCCATTCTTTATCATTTGGATAGTTCTAAAAGTATTTTTTGAAACTGTTTATATAAAATATAAACATGTTAAATGTTATATAAATATGTTAAAATGTTAACATGAAAATGTGAAAATAAATATATGAACCATAGATTTCTATTATTTACCCGAGTTTCATTCCACATAAATAAAGATGCAGCAGGAGATTTTATAATTCCATAATTGGATTGACTGGATAAAGCATTTGTTACAGCAGCAAATGCCATTTCTCTATTAGGATCATGTTCTAATGATCTTATAGCAGATTTATAAAATTCTTTATATCCTGGACTAGTAGCCACTCCAGTAAAATTAAAATAACCTACAATTACAGCCTGCAATGAATAAACAGAATGCAATAAAATACCAAATTTTGTTATAATTATAGAAGTTTGTACCCATCTCTTGCACTCACATCATAAGTAACTAACAATTGCTTTATATATTCTTTATTTGTTATCCTAATAATTGGATTTATAAATGCATGAAGAAATCGAATCATATATGGTGCAGTGCGTATGCCTCTGTACTGTATACCTGAATCTCTTGCCGGATAAAGTATAAGAACTGGATAACTTTGTATTTTATTGTATTGAGATCTACATTCTGAATTTGGATGCCAACAATTAATAGCTGTAAAAAATATCTAAAAAGATATAATTTAATAAAACAATAAGTATAAAATAAAATTTATGCTATATATAAGATACATTCATTAAATTTTTATACCTGTGGATAATAATACTCGGCTACTTTTTCAAATTCATCCCGTACTACTTGACTTTCTGCATCCCATGGAGCATAATACATAACAAAACTAAATTCTGTATCTGTAACTCTTTCTATCATAGCACTTAAATGACCTTTGTAAAAATCTAAAACAATGGAACTTTGATTGAAAAATGGTCTTGCCGCTGGAGGTTTCGATATTTTTGGTGGTCTGTAAATAAAATGATAAACAATACAAATATTTATTTAATTTAGATAATTTGTATATAAATAATTTCTTTAAACATAATTTTTATAATTCTTGTCTTCTTCTAAAATATTTTTTTAAAGTACATTGCAAGTTAAACAATAAATTTCAAAACTAATATCTAAAAAAGAATACCGGTGAAGGTTATACGTGTAATAAAATAATCATAAACATTCAACACAACCTAAAACTTACGAACTGTGAAGCGCAGCTAGTGCAGTAAACAGAACAGCAAGAATGAAACAAATTATTTCCGTTGCATAAGAAAACATCTTGCTTGCCAATTTTTGTTCTATCGTGGAACTTTGACTTGATTCTTCAGCCACGTTGTTACTTCCTGAATCCGGTATAGTTGAGCGTAAGTTATCAGCATTTCTCAACGGGCTTGTTTCGCGCGCTTCGCTTGACATTATCCGTGAAACCAAAAGAAAATTAAAGAACGAAATACCATTTATTCACATTCATAACGCACTTCTCATATTCCTCTGTGAATCTATCACAGAAAATAATGACTGATTTAATTAAGAGAGATTAGGCGGGCTCTCTCTAGACTCGTCCTGGTTTGCTGTATGTATGTATATTAACAAAGCGGAAACAGCTGACCACTTGACAACACATTAAAAGATGTTTAAATCTACAATAAATATAATCGTATAATCAAGAATGGACAATGCCATGCTTATATCAAATTTTTATCATCAGTTTTATTAGATACATATTTTTTTAAAAATAACAAGTGTATTTTTTCATCATGTATATCTCTGTTATTTTCTTTCACTTAATACGTTCACTATCAGATTTTTAACATAAACAGTAATTACTACTAATCGACCTGAAAAGATGTTAACCTAAAGATTAATCTATTATTTCCTACAATTTGCAATGCCCTCTAGAGGAAAATTGTAGTTTCGTTGTAAATTCTCCTATATTTCCATAGAATTAAAAAACTTATATTGATGCGCAAAAGCCTACGATCACGCTCTCTAATAGAAAAATTCTTTACTAAATACTGTAATAATATTTTAATATTTACATAGTATGTAATATTTTTATTTAAAAAATTTTAAATGATATTTTGTAAAGCATGATTTTTTCTAGCTTAATTTTGATAGAGATAATAAACGTCCAAAAATGTTAATACGTTTTGTCCACAGTCCATGATGCCTCGGCATCCAGTGTTGCCAAATATACAGTTGACAACATATTTAAAGAGCATGTATAGGTGTTCGTTAAAGTAAAACGGGAAATAGTATTTTATTTTCTCTTTTATTTCACATTGTATCTCAAATAAATGTTTGAATGTATGTATATGAATTTTTCGAAAACATACAGTGCAGTCTACTTCAAATACAAAGAAAATGTTTTATCATGTAAGTTAAAAATAATATTGTTTTATAATTCTGTAATATTATATTTTTCTCTTACATCTATTTACGTGGAATTATTCCTCTTGTACGTTTATAAATTAATGTAGATATCGTTGGAGCATGAAATCTTATTACATCCAAGATATTTTGGGCCTCAACTACTTGATACAGTAAAACAGAAGCTTTACACAGAAGTAGAAGGAACCTGCACCGGAAAGTAAGATCATATCTTTTGATTTGATGTAACAAATATTTATTAGATAATATTTTAGGTATGGCTTTGTTATAGCAGTAACAACAATAGATAATATCGGTGCTGGTATAATTCAACCAGGGCAAGGTTTTGTTGTCTACCCCGTTAAATATAAAGCAATTGTTTTTAGACCATTTAAAGGTGAAGTTTTAGATGCGATTGTAACACAAGTAAACAAGGTAAAAATTAAAATATTTAAAGATATATAAATTAATTTTGTATAGATTTTTTTAATTATTTAATCAATGATAAATTATATCAAATTCTGCAGGTTGGAATGTTTGCAGAAATAGGACCATTATCTTGTTTCATATCTCATCATGTAAGTATTAAAAGCCATGTATTATAGTAATAAATATATTTTATTTCATGAATTTATAAAATATTATTTCAGTCTATCCCAGAAGAAATGCAATTTTGTCCCAATGTTAATCCACCTTGTTATAAATCAAAAGAAGAGGTAATTCTTACTTATTTAAATTTAAAAATTTTAATATTTTATTTTAAATTAATATTTTATCTAACTTATAAAATATTAATATAATTATAAAATAACTAAAAAAAAACTTCTTTATCATAATTAATATGATATTGTAATTATAATAAGAATATTAAAAAATTTTATTTAAGATCTTTTTGTCAAACTCTATAGTTTGACAAACTTTAAAACTGTGTCAATATTTTGCAGGATGTAATAATTCAAGCCGATGATGAAATAAGATTAAAAATAGTTGGAACAAGAGTAGATGCTACTGGTATTGTTAGTATTCAATTCAGATATTATTATTGATAATAAAAATGCTTAATGTATAATAATCATTGATAAAAATTCATTTTGTTCTAGTTTGCTATTGGTACATTAATGGATGATTATTTAGGTAAGACCATTTAACTAATAATAGTGATTTATCTGTATATATTTAATTGTAAAATGAATTCTTTTTTTACAGGTCTTGTATGTAACTGAAAAGTTCATACATTATATTATAGGTTACACTCACACAAACTTGTAAATATAAATAGGAATATATTATAGCATATTACATACTCCTATTAAATGACAAACTGTGAGGAAATGTATTTATATTATTATATATTTGGAATTTTAATAAATAAAAATCAGATTTAATTAATACAATTGGTAAATATTATTTTGTTATCTATTCTTATTTTCGTGCTCTTGCATGTGTTAAAACAAACATTTTATCAAAAAAATTACAAAAAATATAAATAATATTTTTAATTTTTACTCGTACATTTTAGTAAAGCATATAACAATATATGGAAAATACTGTAGATCAGGGATTCCCAAACTTTTTGGTCGTGGAACCCTCAAAAAATTTTCCAAAGATTGTAAAATCTTCTATAATATATAACCCTAATATGAATAATATAAAAGTTGACCATTCCTATGATTCGATTACCAGACTGTTATTCAGAATCCTTAAATTTTTTGGTGGATGTCCTACGAAACACACTTTGGGAATCACTGTTATAGATCATGTACACCATGGTGTGCAAAATAAATAATATTAAATACTATAATCATATATTATATAATATTTGTTACAAAATCTATTGTAAATTAATTTGTACTTCAATTTATTACATAAATTGTATGTACATAAATTCTAGTTTTCTATAAAGAAACATCCAAAAATTTAATAATATAGAAAGATTTCATTTATGCTTTTATCTAATAGATTCATTGTAAATAACAACTTATTGTAAATAAAAGTATAGATATTGATTTACAGGCATTAAATTGATTGTACAGATTTTTTAAATTAAAACCTGTTTACATATTATGTAGAATTACACAAGATTTTAAAATCCATGTAATCTATTTCATTATTTCAAGGATGTGCCATGGAAAATTGGAACATCAACAAATGTTGATAAGATTGTGTTAATGTACATAAATTGTGTTTATTTTGCTACTTATGTGATCTTTTGGTTTCCTCTTCATTTTACATTAAGCATAATATATTTCAATTTTGAAATAAATTCATTACTATTTAGTATTTGAAAATCCTGAAGCCCTATGAACATTGCAAGTTTTGTAGCAACTTCTGGTTTTCCTTTCTCAAAAAGTTGATTTTGATCAGGCATTAATTTGTCAATTACATGTTTATATACCTTGCCATTGACATCCACATAATATGTAGAGAATCCATCATACCATCTATAAATTACAATAAGTTATTTATATATTCTCTTCAAATTTTATTTCTGTAAATTAAGTATCATTAACAGATACATACACTTCTGCATCATTTAAAGCTTCCTTCATTTTCCATAATTTAAATCTCCATAATGTAAAAAGTGCTTTTAGCCCTGTAATACCACTTATTCGCCAACGTACTTTTATTGTATCATCTTCCGGATCAATAGTAATTTTTAATACATTTAATTTGATATATGCAAATTTTAAGTGGGCAATTGTTCTTACCAAAGCTATTTGTTTAACGTAATTAAACATACCCCTAAAAATTTCAATCTTACATAAGCTAAAAATACAAAAATTTTACGTGCATAATATACTTACTTTGTTGTTATTCCTTTAATATTATTAATAAATATTATATCTGTTGAATATATAGTGTAATCCAATGATTTAACAAAAAAGTTTGGTAACTGGAAATATAAGTATCTATTTATAATTTAGCTCAACATTTATTAAATAATTCTAAAAAATTTTAATAAGTAATACAAACATACATCATTGCTGAGACAAGTAAATATATGTTCTAATTGTTTTTTCGATGGTCTACCCTCATTGCCTTTAATTGCTTGTTTATCACTAGCTTCTTGTGCTTTAATGTTTCCACCATTTGTGAGTAAAATAGTATTTTGCTCCAAATTATTATCCGCAATAGCACCAATTATTTGTTTATTAGAGAAAAATCTATTATTATTTATGAAAATGTCAATATCATTATTTGCGATATAAGATTTATCTCTTGCTAGAGATTTATCTTTTGTTCCTTTACAATTTGTGGTAATGTCATATAACAACAAATTGATTAACATTGGTTCTGTATTTGAGAATCTGCTATGATCCGTCAAACTCTGCTCTATACGTAAAATTTCATTTTCATTTTTTATATGATTCTTGACCAATGTTTTTTCCCATTCCTGATGAGATTTAACTAAAATAGGTAGCAGATTTTGGTGGAATGAATAGACATCTGTGAAAACGTCTAAATTCCTATCTGTTAAGTTTATTTTTGTATCCACCGAAGTCTGTAATCCTAAAAACTACAATTTATAACATTATTTATATTACAGCGACAACCAAATCTATTATCACTTTATGTATATAATTGTGAATAATAATAATTGTAAAATAATAATTATAAATTAATATATTATTATTCCATATTTTAATACAGAGAAATAAAAACTTTCAAATAAATTATTATTCTAACAATAATACACCACGTTAATGTTGGTTGTGTTCATGCTAGTTATGTAAGTTTTGTAAGGTTAGAAAAAGTCGGCATTTATTTGTATTGTTATTACATATTTTCAATACAAGTTAAAAATATTATAACCTGGTTAAATAGTTTTAAAATGTAATTGCGTTACTAAAAATGAGAAACATGTAACTGTTTTGTTATAATTTGACATACCTCATCCAAAAATGAAGACGATTTCACGTTCTTTGGCAACTGACGGTCGATTTTCGTTACTTGTTTTCTCGTATTTACAAACGATGTAAATTTATTTGAAATAGTACGAAAACAAAGAGACATCTTTACAAATTTATTTTACTATTTTTTATACACAATTCAATCGTAAATCGTATGCGAAAATGTTCTTTTAACAATCAAGGAACATAAATGCCTCCATGACCTCGTCATGCTATTCAGGTAACAACTGGTAACAGCAGAGACATACAGGGCTAACAATCTTTTTACACTACCTAGGAAAGTTCAGACTTGAGATCAAACTGATCTGTATAAAAAGTTAAACGTTAAAACGCCACCTGCTTTATTACAAGTGAAAAAGTATATTTAAAATATAAGATAGGATATATATATATATATATATACATATATATATAGAGAGAGACATATAATGCTTGAATTATATAGATTCATTTATCTTTAATTTATATTACATTTATTATTATAAGAAGTCATAACATGCAGAATTACTTTGCTTTTACAAATATAGATATACACGTTACATAATATATAAACATAAGATAAGTAAAATCGTGCAGCAACAAATTCATTGCCAAATATTAAAATATTTTATTGTATATATTAAACACGCAAATAAAACAGATAATTTTGCCATGCAAAAATCACAGATACTTTTATATTCACAGTGTTAATTGAATGATAATTATACAAATTGTTTAATATAAAATGTAGTAAATAATAACAATTTAAAATATATAAATTAATAACACCATCTTAACACTTTTGCTTAATAAAGGAATATAATATTAATATATAATCAGTTTATTACATTTACTTATTTAATATCTCTCTCAATGCATTAAAATTAAATTATTAAAAAAAAAGTAGAAAGAAAATTTTTTATATGAATTGTTCTTGAACTTTAATAATAACTAAGTTATTAATGACTGAATCTGTACTATTTACAATCTTAATAATGATTTTTTATCTAGTTTTTTAATACAATATACATAAATTTAATTATTATTTTAAAATTTGTTGATATTTAAAGACTGTCTTTCGCCAATTGATGTACCATATTTTACATCAAATTAATTTGTATCCATGCACAAAAACATGACAGATTATTATAGATACAAAGAAAATACATACATATATATATATACATATACATATATATATATTTATTTATTTATGCATTATTAATACTATATCGCTTCATAAGCAATATCAACTCCGATTCTCATAGGGGGACCATTTAAAAATTCTTCCAATTCATCACGTCGTCTATTTTCATCTCTTGATCTATGAAGAGAACGCTTTTTTTTCTTATCACTTTTATCCATCTTCTCTTTATCTTTTTCCTTATCTTTAGATTTCTTTTTTCTCCTTTTCTCTTTTTCATCTACCTATAATATAAATAATAAAGATATATTAATTAAATTACATAAACCAAATAACTTCTACGATAGTTTACCTTTTCTTTATGTTTCTTTTTTTCCTTCATTACAGGACTACTACCATTAGAACTTATATGTTGCATGCTAATATTATCAAGTAACTCTAAATGAACATTAGAACTTGTAACACTAACATCTAAACTTTTATCACTTAATTCCAATTTATCTCTCCTTGTACTATTACAAGTTACATCTTCACCACCTTCTGGACTTTGTCGCCATTTAGAATCACATTGCAACCAACTATCAAATGCATCAGGATATACATCAGGCTGTTCATTAATTCTAATGTTATTTGAAATATGAATTTCTTGTTCTATAGATGAGATAGAATCACGTTTATTAATTTGTCTTTGTGCCTCAGAATTCAGTTCTGTATTATTTAATATTGATTCGCGTTTCAGTTTTTGCTTATTTAATGGATTTTCTGCTAATTTTGGTTGTATAGGAGATGCCACTTCATCAGCCGATGATAAATCATCTTCATATTCTGCCACCAAAGGATTTGCAGTTTCTATGTCACTATTGAAAATGTAAAAAAATAATAATTGTACATATTAAAATAAAGGAATATACGGGGTGAGTTTTTTAAATTGAAACAATAACTCGAAAACAACGTATTTCTAAAAAGAAAATTAGAAAAAGAAATTGTGGGATCAATATAACAGCATTATTTATTTCTAATTCGGTGGACTTCTTTTTTATGAAAATCTATAATTTTTGTAATTAAATTTTATATATTAAACAAAACGCTTTTTAAAACAAACAACTTTTATCTGAAACATTTTTTTATCTAGTCTCTACTCTAGAATATTTTACATTGTTTAGGAAAAAACTTAAGATAGATAGAAATATAGAGCAGATATTCCTTTTTAGAAAAATATTATTTTGATAAATATTCAATTCATTTAATAAAAGATGAATTAATAGATGAATATTACTCTTTCTAAGTAAAACACAATAGTACAATAGATTGGATTGCTCAATTATCATATTTAAATATTTTAAATTCTTTTTTATGGAATTATTTTAAAGAAAAGGTATATTAAGACACACTAACTATAATAGGAAATATGAAAGAATAGATTAAAAATGCTTCTAGAAGTATTGACAGAAATATTCTACTATGTATTAATCAATCTTTTATTAAGCATATTGAGAAGTATATTGAAAATGAAAGCTGTCACATTGAATGTTTATTAAAATAATATTTTTCTAAAAAAGAATACCTGTTTTATATTGTAAAAAGTAAAGCTTGGATGGGAGCTGGAAAAAATGTTTCAAACAAAAGTTGTTTTTTTTTTGTATATAATAAGATCACAAAATTTTAAATTAAGTTTCCATTAAAACAAAATAATATTGACCTTAAAATAACTGAAAACGTTCATCGAATCAAAAATAAATAATATTATTATATTTATCTCAAAACCAAATAATCTTTGATTTAAATTTTCTTTTTAAAAATATGTATTTTATGGAGATACTTAGGTATCTGAATTTAATAAATTCACAGTGTATATACAGAGTGATCCATAAATGCATGTTAATACTTTAAAAGATAAATTTATACACCAATATAAGTAAAAAATGTTATATGTGCCTATATACTTTAGTTTTCGAATAATGGATAATTACAGAAAATATTCGAACCTACTAATGCGTGATCCATAAAAAATTATGAGAGGCAGTCTTATGGAGGCATACTTTCATTTCAACTAAATGGAATTTTGACTTTTTATAAAACGACCATCAAGAACTACTGCATGATATACTTCTGAATATTAGACTAAACAAATGGTTTATGCACAATAGACCTCATTTCTTTGTACAGTGCAAATTTTCTTGAACAACACCTTCATAAACCGATTGATAGAACGATGTAAATCTATAATTTTTTAGTCCCTACTTATCAAAATTTTCCATTTGGACCCATTTAAAAACTATTGCAACTTAATAATGTACACGATCTACGAGAAAAGATACAAAATGGATTTAAGGCTATTCGAAGAAGCGAGTCTTAAACTCAATGCTACAATATACAGTAATATGTGTTGAAGTATGAGGTGGGCACTTCAAATATTTTTTTTAATCATCTATAATTCAATATACAACTAAGATATATAGTATATATATTCATGACGTTTTTTACTTATATTAGTTTGTAGATTTATTATCTGAAGTGTAATGCATGATGATATGCATTTATAAATCACCCTGTATATAATAAAAGCAAAAATTTACCTTTCTGAATCTAATTCTTCATGTTGTATTTTTTGAGGAGACACCTGATTATTATCTTCTAAAAAAGATCTGTCTAAAGGTCCATCATCCGGTACAAAGTCTTCAACACTGGTTAATGGTTTGTTCAAATTTAGAGTGTTAATGTTAGACAGTCTCTCTGTTTCACCTTCTTTTTTATTTCCAAAAATTTTAGACATTAAAGATTGTGATTTTCCTGTACAATCTTTCCGTTCTAAATTATCATGTGCAGATTCATTTATTTTAGAAGTATCTGGTTTAGAAACATTTTGTGCATTAGGTAAACTTGATATGGATTGTGTATTTTTCATTGATACAACAGAACTCTCTGAGATATCATTTACTAAATTTTCCTTTTTTGGTGGAGATTTTATTTCTAAATTTTTTACAGGTATAGGAATTCCACCACCAATTGGGCCAGGCATTGATATTGACCGCCGTACTTCAGTACTTGATGTTATAATACCATTGGAAGGTGTGACACGATGATTACTCAAAGACGAAGTAACATTGGGGACTAGAATACTAGCAGACACTGAATCAGCAAGAGCTCTTCTTCTGTTCACAAGATTGTCTAAAAATTTATTATAATCTGCATCATCACTGTCTTGGAAAAGATCAAGTTCTTGTACCGTCAAATGAGTTTCTTCTTCATTAGTTTCAAGCTGTTTTAATAAAGTTTCTCTTTGTAATTGAAGAAAAGGAAGATTAAAAAACTTGTGCAAAAGTTTCAATCCAAAACCATTTCTCATTGATGATTCTGCATATCTTATCTGTAAAAGAATAAAAAATCAAGTATTAATTTACCATTTAATGTCAATAAATATATCTTACTAGAATATGTAAAAATAAATAATTTACTTGTGCAGATGGTCTGTGCAATGAATCAATAAAATATGTTATATGATCTGTTGTAACTGTTCTATGATGAGACATATCACAATGATTGCCTAAGACTATGACAGGTATATGGCTAGGAATTTTTGGAAGTTCACGTTGAACATAATCAAATGTCCAAGTTTTGGTTATATCCATCATAATAATAACACCATTGGTCCCTTTATAAACATCAAGGAATTCTGCGTCTAAAGCAGGCTCTTCAATAATGCTTTCAGTAGTAGAATTATCCATTTTTAAACCTTCCAATTTTCTTCTTCGTCTTCCACGATCCACAACATCCCACACTTCAACTTTTACTATATCATCTGTAGCTTTATAATTCCATTGAATACTAGCCACTTGTATCTCTTCAGTAGGAATGTATTCTTCAACAAATTTTTGGCCTTGAAGTCTATGAAATAAACATGTCTTTCCTACATTTCTATCACCTTTTATAATGATCTTCACTAAAAATAATAGGTATATTATTATTTTAAACGATAATAGTTTAAAGAAAAGAAAAGAAATTTATAATTTTACTATTATATTGTACTCCTTTAGCAAATTTTCTTTGTAAGGTTGTTGGCATGGATTGATGTGCTGGTCTAGCTGATGCATTATTAACTCCATCAGATTTTCCAGCTAATCTTTTAAAGGCAGAAAACATTTTCTTCGTTTTGATTATATATTCATTAAAAAGTATGGCCTCGTAAATTGACCAATTGTATAATAAATATCTACAAACAAATATTATTTAGATATAGTAATTGCATAAAATATATTAAATTTAATGTTAAATTATATTTCGTATTGTTTAATACAAACAATATTAAGTTACATATAAAAAAATATTTTACAATGTTTTTAATTATTATTTTGTACAAGTTATGTATGATACGAATAAAACAATATTCTTTCACATATTTTATTACTATAAATCTTATTTACAAACTCACCACATATTATAAATTGAACAAAATAAATAATAAAATATATATAAATTACTTTCCGGAGAACAAAACTCAAGCAGCTGTCAAGCTATCATATGGAAACTGTTTCGTTTTCTTACCATAAACCATAAAGATCATAGATTATTAAATCATGCAACAATCGTTTTCTTTCGGTAGAATAATTGAGAATAACCTAAAAGTTAGTTTATATTCAGCGATCAATATTAACCAATCACAGAATTCAGAAATTGTATAATTCTTAATACAAAATAAAATTCAAAATACAAATAATAAAATACAAATAATAAACAAAAGTAAAAAGATATATATGTAAAAACTAATTATTTCCTTTTATCGAAATCATGAATTATTCTATAAATAAAATGGAAAAAAAATTTGGAAACTATATTTTAAGCTGTTCTATAATTATGAATTTCACAGTTTATAATCGATTAACTTTTAGGTACATTAAAAATTAGTTTGTTGCTTCAAATGAACTGTAGTAATATAATAATATAATATAATAAAGTAATTTATTGTCTAAAAACAATTACAAATTATTACTACTAAATATTTTACTAAATAAGTAATCATCAGAACTACAAGTCCTTAACAACATTCATAGCTTGGTATAAGAGAGGTTTCAAATTTTCGGACAATAAAGAGTGTCTTTCTCCATGTGTTATTGTTAATACAGAATGCGCCTTTCTTAATGTATCATAAGCTTGCTTTGCTTTATTTAGATGTAATTGAATTTTTCCTGTCATAAGATATAATAATCCTGTTAAAGGATGTATCTCTCCATAATATAACCTATAATGTAAAAAATAATTTTATATTTATATGAAAATAAGCTAAAAATATTCACTTAAAGATAAAATACTGACAAATATCCTGGTATAAGTTTTTTTCCATAATGTTCTGCTTCTTCCCATGAATTTAAATTTACAGATGCATCAAATGCTGCTTCTAAAGTACGTACATATTGGATATTGAATGTATGTAGAACACCTTCTTGTTTCTTTAAGCATATTTTACTCACATCAAGATCTATTATTAGATAAGGAACTATAATCTATAATAAATGGAATAAATTTCTCTACATTATAATTTGGAAGGATACAAGCCATATTTTTCATATCTTGTAAATGATGGGCAGTGAACTCCGTAACTTCGTCAAATGTTTCTTTAAAATTTGATGGAAATTTTGCGTTACATTTTTTACATACAGTAGCACTGAAAGAATTTGGATATGTACAAGATGTTTTTGGACAAGCAGCAGCTGTTGCCATTGGCTCTGATTGCATGCATCTTTGGCAATCACACAGAAAATAGTATGAATTCTGTAATTCTTCACATCTATCTTTAGTTGAATTGAGTAGGTCGATATATGATATTTTTATCTGTATATAGAAATCTATACATTAGAGTACATGGTATATAATTATTAACATTTAATAACAATAAGTGGTCAAACATATATTGCTAATTCAATATTGCAAATGTAGTCCTTATATTTATTTCTTTAATCAAGTTAAAAATTATTACTATACCTGTGACCAATTCAAACATGGAAGATCTTCAAGTGTTCGTATAATAATTGTAGTTCCTTCAAATACAGCTACTGCATTAGGCTTGCAGCTGTGATCAATTACAGATGGTGCCAGATAAATACCAACTCCAATACTATTCATATCTGGATCTAATATATTAAAGGAATTAATACATATTCTACCATAAATACCCATTAACTCTGCAGAATTTGGTATAGGTACATTTCCAAGAAATTCAAATAGAACTCCACACAATGAAGTAAAATGTTCCATTCGTTTTACATCTTTTTTAATGTCAGAATAATCTGTATAAAAAATAAACTATAATTTATTAATTATTCTATATAATATATGATATTCTTTATAATATGTATATAATACTTTTAATAATATGATATTCTTTATTTAATTAAAAAGTACTTACGAGACATAAGATCTTTAAATTTTCTATAATTTGTCTCTGAATAATATCCCATTTCTTCTCCTCCGCCTTGATGAAGTTTTATAATTATACGAGCCATAAGTCTTGCAGCATCTGGTATAATTTTTGGTGATATCCTTTTCAAATTTGGACATTCTACTTTATGTACTGACCAAGCTTCTTTTTGGCAAATACGATTACAATAATATACGTATTGACAAACAGAACACTTAAAAAGTTTTCCACTAAAATAAATAATAATTCAATTTTTTAAATTACACCATAACCTCGATATAATATTTTATTTATTTCATGAACAATTTATTACGATATTTGCAAAATTATTAAAACTTAAGTTTTTTGTAAACATAATATACCTTTTGAGACAATTATCGCATCGAATAGTTCTCTGCTTTGAATTTAAAACAAAAGAAAAAGGTTTGGCAGTAATAATTGCAGTACCCTTTTTTAAAATATCTACATTTTCTTTCATTGTATGCAAAATAAGGCACGTTTTATTTATAAAATGATTATAATCGTTGCATCTCTAACGTTAATTTCTTAATTACGTTTTTTGATTCACACAGATAAACTCAAACGCCGGAATTTGCTATAACCTCATACTTTTAAATAACTGAAGTATAAATGTTTTTTTGTAACAGACTATTCTAGCGTTATTTGTCACATATGCAATGTGATATCATATTTATAATAATGCGAAAAAATATAAATTTTTAAATTAAACTTTCAACAATAATATATTGCAGATATTTACGAAATGATATACGTAGTACATAAAACGTAAGATATAAATAAATTTAAAACTCAATTCTCTAATCTTACCTTTGTAAACAGTAATCACATCTTTCATTTCGTAATAAACTTCTTAAAACATATGCAAACGGTTTTGACGTTAAAATTGTTGTTCCCGCGCTTACAAAATCTCGATTATACATATTTTTGATTCTCATTTTCAATTAAAAGATTATACTTTTGAAGCGTGAAGTTACACAAAGGGCTTTCAGTGGACAAAAGCTTCTAATGTTCGCAACTCTAGACTTTCACCCCTTTAGATAGATAAATTTAAACTTGAGTTATTTTAAGATTGATTTATTTTAGCTAATGTATTATTAGCAATAATAATGTCTGTTAACCTGATTCTTCAATTACATTTTTAAGTACATATCTGTAATTACATGAAAAATAAAAGTTAGTAAGAAAAATATACAGTTGAATATTTTATTTACAATAACTTAAAACTTTGTAGTAAATTCTCAAAAAATTGGGTAACAATAAGTTCAATTACAAACTTAAAAGTAATATATTGCTTTGCAATTTCATGGAAGAATATATTGATATTATAGTCATACACTTGTATGTGCCATAGTTTTGAGACTGAGAGAAGAAAAGATTAAAAACACACAGAAAAAATATATTTTTCATAATAAACGCAGTGTCATATATACAATGCTATTATTTTTATATAAATTAGTCTTTTGCAAGCCACTTTGTAGTTTTAATTTTCAAACTCTGTTTTATGGACATAATATCGTCTTTCAAAATTCACTTTGCATTCATATATATATATATATATTAAAAATATATATATATATTTAAAAAAATATATGTATTCATATATTGATATGCATAGTCGATTTTGAAATTTGTTTTGACGATGTTTTGCTATTTAAACTGAGTAATTCATATTAAATTTTTTTAGAGCTGTTCATTCAGCATGCGATAATCCCATCTAAAGATTGATCAAACATATGATGAAATAGGAATGGGAGAAAGTTTGGCTTTACATGTGTGATAATGTATGATGTATTTGATGGTAGTTTATTAAACATCTACCACTCTTTCTTGTGCTCATCCATTGATACACCTCCAGGACCCAAAGATACTAGCATTAAAAGGCCACCAATTACCGATAATGTCTGTAATTAAACGTATTTGTTATTGAGATTGAGCAATAAAAATAGAAATATAGATATTTCAAAAATAAATATAAATATAATGATATGATGCTTTACCTGGAAAAAATCATATTTAAGGAAGTCTCGTAAAGGTTTATAATTTGGAATAGTCCACCACGCATTGTGATAAATATTCAATGCAGAAAGTACAAGGACCAAAAGTAAAGCACTGAGTTTAGTTTTATGTCCAATAGTCACCAATAACATTAAAATGCTTCCGAGAATATCTTGTAAAATTTGAAGGAATGACACTTCTAAGCGAATTAAAGTTATAAACATGAATGCCAAAAGTATTCTTCCAGCAAGTTGCAATAAATTTTTAGGCTTATTATCGCCAAGTGACGGAACACCAGCAAACAATGATCTTCCTTCCACTCTGGATTCAGCCAAAACAAGGAGTAATGCACCTATAAGTGCTAAATTCCTGAACAGGAATTGCACATCAAATAAAATACTGTAGGCAAATGTCTGTAAAACCAATATGAAAAATAAAACTCCACAAGCTATGTTGACTTTCCATCTTCCAATGACCATAACACATCCTCCAAGTTGTCCAACTAAATTAATGAAAACGAAGACATGGGCCAAGATTTTTCCACAACCCCATGACATATCCATATATTCTTTTTGCTCGTTCCATTGAAACCACATTCGAAGACCATCTTCTAAAAATGTAGATATAAGGCACAATCTTGCAAGGGTTGGTAATATATGTTTCCCACTACGTATAACCTGTTATAACAAAAAATGAAGTAATACAATTATCTTTTTATTTAAAGAAAACAAGCAATACAAATTTTAAATAAGTTTTAATGGTATAACTTTCAATATATTTTTGTTATAAAACTTATTAATTAATGTAACATTATCTTTTTATTATAGAAATACAATTACAAAAACATATTTAAAATATTAATAAAAAATAATTATTTATAAAAATATTCACTTTCTTTCTATATAAGTTTAAATAAAATAACATAAATTTATAGTAAACTAAAAAAATAAAATAAATTTTATAATTAAATCTTATAAAATAAATTAATTGCAATATAATATATGATGATATGCATAATTTTGTTTTTGTAAAATGACATTATACAAATAATGTCATGAAATTCAACATAATTTAACTTAAATCATTGCTAAAACATATATTTAAAAATACTGTTTATATAAAATTTAAATTCACGAATTATTAAATAAATGTAAAATATAGAAGAAAATATGAATAAATGTGTGACAAATTATAGAGATATCACTTTGTTTGAATGTACTCATAACCTTTAGATATTATAATTTATAAATGGCTTTAAGTTGTATTTTGCACTTGAGAAAAATGTTTAACGGCACTTTTAATCAGCAATGAAATGTATATATCAAAATACATATAGAAATATGTGAGCAAACATGTTATGTTGGATACGATGACGTTGACAGGAGATACTTACATACCTATGGTCTTCTTTGAATCTAATATAAATTTTCATTTATACCTAATTAATTAAAAAAAAATCAAGATGAATAATGTTGATAGTTTTACCTGATCTGCTATTTCTTCAGCTTTCGAAACAATCTCTTGCGAGATCACCATTGTGTTTTATTCAAAAAGTAAAACAGTGTCCATACACTCACATGTACACGTGTGCGCACACAAGGCACGAAGAGAAGAGAGAAAGAGAAAGACAGAAATAGAGAAAATAGAAAGAGGAAGAGAGAAAGACTGAGATAGGGTGAACCAAGCACGCCGATCGCCGTGCTTTTACACGACTCAACGACGGTACACGATATTCGGACTCTTCTCAATGATGTGGAGATTGAGTTAACGTCATTTCCGGCGTACGTGGTCGAAAAATGTATGTATGATTAGAATCCTATATAAATTTGAAAAAGTTAGATAGTTCATTATCTACATATCGAAAAATATCACTATAGATTTTAACTTACTAAAAATATAGTCAAAGGGATAGCTACCAACACAATATAGTTATACATTCGTCCGATAACTTTCGTTACGTATTAAAGATTTCTAATATACCGCGTTAAAGGGTAAGTGACGCTTTAATGTTGGATTAACATTTTTTATATGGACAAGTCTGCGTACATAGATGTACAGTTTCTTCATCATACAATACAAATAATATAGAAAAATATATTGTTATGTTTAATGTGCTTATGACGATCATATATTTACATACGAGTGTATTTTATGTTCATCTTCTGATTAACGTAGTGATGCAAAAATTGTGAGGTTAAGTAGAATTATTCGACTTTAGATCATTAAAACGAAATATTTTTTTATTGAAAATTGTTGACTTGGATCGAATATTTTATTTATCAAGATTTTCTTATGATGCAGCTTTAAACACGCATACATATATATGTATTAAAAATATATACATATATATACATACATACATACATATATATATATATATATATATATATATATATATATATACACACACACATATTTAGTGCGAATAAAAACATACGATTAGTTTGTAAGTATAATAGTGCTATGTATTTTATTATAATTCTATAATGTTAATTTTATTGATTTATTATCTTATTATGTAAAAAAGAATAAGCTTAAATACAAATAAAAGTATATAATAAGGCATATAATAATTGATTAATAGGTATAAAATGGATTTTTAAGTAACTTTATTGAATGAATAATTCAATTTTGTAGACTTGAGGAAAAATTAAAACCAATATCATAAAAAATGTTAGAAATAACTTGCAATGATCGATTAGGAAAAAAAGTTAGAGTGAAGTGTAATCCAGATGATACTATCGGTGATTTGAAGAAACTAATAGCAGCTCAAACTGGAACACATTGGGAAAAAATTGTATTAAAAAAATGGTACACTATCTTCAAAGACCATATTAAACTGCAGGACTGTATCCTTTAATATTTAAAATCATATATATATATTCTTGTTATTAGCAACAATTGTACTTTTATCGATGTTTTCCTTAATTAAATGTTTTAGATGAAATACATGATGGCATGAATTTAGAGTTATATTATCAATAGTTCTGTATAGATTCGTCATAAGTACTGATAAAGTCATAATGTATTAATAATTATTCTGTTTTCACTGCTATTATAATAAATTTTTTATTTTAAATGATATTGATTTTTAATAATATTGATTTTTCAAATGTAAGAAGAATGTAATAGTCTTTTCTGCTAAGAATGCTGTGAAACTAATGACATATTTGTAATGTTTGTTATTAGTATATAACAAAAAGTAAATTAATAAATACGCAGAGATAGGAGTTTGTATATATATTCACACACATACCAATGAAGATATTACAAGCCCAATGAAACGCCACCTAGTATTGGATAAAGAAATTAAAGCGACGTCGTTGTACAATTCACGCAGTAGACAATTGCATATAATTTGGAGTTTTTTATCTAGCGTCATGTAAATGCAATGAGAAAATGTTCTTGATATTAGCGAACAGTTTAGGCCTTCTAAAGATATTTTAATTATTTTGAAACTTATTCACGTGCGAGTAATGAAAACATAACCTTTAATTTTTTAATTTCTGTATGATTTGATGTAGTTTGTACGATGTTATTAGAGATTTAATATTATAAACAAATATATAAATTTACTTTTAAGAAAACGGGACACCTTGCTTCACGATGTTGGAAAAATCTTCTGGAGGAGAAAATCAATTATCGAAAGAGGATTATTTAATAATGCGTGCTAAAGAAGCTTTATCAAGTGACATTTATGCAGCAAAGTCGTGGTTGATCACCGCTAAGTCTTTATTTCCTCATAGCGCGAAAGTTCAGGTATTTAACCATATTATTTGATAATATAATTTTTTATATTTAACAATTTATTTGAATATAAAAATTAAAATCATGAAAGTCATAAAAGATTAATGTATAATACATATAGATTATTATTTTTTAAGTTTGAAGCATACCGAATTGAAAAACTATCAAAAAATGTCAAGGAAGCTGCAAAATGTTTTAGCGAAATGTAAGTATGATACTTAATTATATAAAATTTGTTTATGAACAAAATTAAACTTTAATTTTTTATGCGTAAGAGCAGATTTCAGAATTTTCCAGATGATCGAGATATTTGGAAAGAAATAGAAATGGTAACTACATGTTTACGTTCTGAACAATGTGATCCAGAGACAGAATTCTTATGTCAAATGTTTCAACATATCCCTCAAGATTTACAACATCGTTTATTAGTTATGACAGCTGATCATAGTGAAGATACAATGGAGCATTGTAAATTGTTACTTCTTTTAATACGTAAATTTCCTCAAACTACACCAACACATGGAGTTAGTAATTTAAGATCCTTGTTTATATATATGTAAAAATATAATCATTTATTTAAAATATAATTAAAAATTTTTAGCCGCGTTTAGTAGAAACTCTACTCACTGCAGAAAAACATAGTCATCCAGGACGTGCTGTAAATGGTTTTAGACGGTTATTAGCTTGTGATGCATTACCACTTCTTGGAGCTGCCCCTGTTGAACTTAACCCTCGTCTTGGATTAAGATTGCTTTGTAAAGCTGTGGAATTTTATTTAGCATATATACAGCAACCACAAGATATACAAATTCAGTATCCATGGGACAGACTTTTTCACGTAGTGGAGTTAATTGGAAAAAAATTAGGGTGGGAACTAAGCAATTTATTCTCCATACCTTGGAATCGGGAAACATATAGCGAGAAATTACAACAGTATGCAGCTGTGCATGCAGCTAATTTATGTGAAGAAGTTGTTGTACGCCAATTACTAATGTGTACAATTGTAGTATTATTAAGAATACTAAATGAACATGCAATGCTTATTAATAATGGGGAAACTATGTATTGCTTAGTAGAAGCTTTTGGAGAACTAATTTCTTCTCTTACTGGTATAATATATTAATTTTATAGAGAGTAAAATTATAGTAAAAAATATTACGAAAAAGTAATATTTTATTTTTTACATTCAGAGCCAAAATTAAAAAAACGGAAAAGAGAAGATAACTCAGGGATTGTTGTAACTAGTGATGGAGACTACAGTGGTAATGGTCTTGGTTTTGCTGTCAAACTGTGGGATTTATTGCATAGTAGTGACTATTTACAAAGGGAGATAGATAAACTTAATCAACAGGCACGATTGGATGCATGGTTAAATCCATTTTCAACAGACTTGGCTATGTATAAAGGCTTACATCATGAAGTGTTAACTAGATTATCTCAAGAAGGTTCCTCTTTGTGTACTCATCTGCGGTTTGCTAGTACTTGCTTTTTTTTAAAAGATTATAAGGTATGCTATGTTATATATATTCAAATGTTAAATGTTAAATATCTAAAATATAAATCAGTTATATAGCATATTATATGTAAATAACATTTAATTTAAATATTTGGTATAGGGTATGCTGGAATATATTGTTTTAGTAGCAAGCTCTTTACCTTCAGTATGTGGGAAAGTATCTCATAACTTAACTGTTCCATCCACGCGACATTTGCATTACTTGTCCCTCGCACGTTATCCTGTTTTACAGTATTGCTGCAGACTACTTCTTTTAGCAATAAAGGTATTATATGATCTATTAATACTCTTTATAATTAGTAAAAAAACTTAATATGTAATATGATTATTGCTGTACGATTTTAAACTTAATGGTTGTAATTTGATCTAGCTCTTATATCATATTATAATTGATGAATTATATTATAATTCATACATTTCAGGAAAATTTTTCTATACCTGGAACTGTAGGAGATTTGGCTATTGGACATGCATTAGTTTTAATGCAAATTGATTGGCCACAAGAAGCTAGCACATTATCTATAATTACTGAAAGGATTATTAATCGTGGATCTTTTGTATATCCATTATTTCAATCATATATTATTTGCGTAGATATTTTAGAGGAATTGACGTATTTGTGGACAGAACATGGTGGTGGTGTATCTTTAGATATTGCTACTGGCTCGGGAGTATTGCAAAGTAGGTATATTTCATTAAAGCAATATTACACTGTTAAGCAAAATAATGTCTTTTTATAGGCCGACGTATAACAACACGCGGTGCTGATAAGGGAGTTCGTGAAGAAGTAAAACAAGCTATGCGACGTCAGGCAGCACGAGATGGTGTTGATCCACTAGATGAATTATTGCAAAAATTTATTGTCAATGAGAAGAGCGCAATTTTACATAGCTTAATTATACAGTAAATCATTCTTTCACTTAATTCATTTTTGAAATAAGTAACATATACACATCTACAGTTTTTTTTTAATCATAAGTATCTGTAAATAAGTGAATGTTAGATTTTTATAAATTATTTTATTGGGACTATAAATCATGTACAGATTTACATATTTTCATATATATAATGTATTATTTAATTTTTTGGCTTCTCACGTTTTCTGTCAATTTATATAACAAAATTATTACAAAATACAGCTCAAATAAAAGTCCATATATGTGTATGAACGAGTAAATCATATTTATATTTTAGATACTTTCATTTGTATACAGAAAGTTATCATTTTTTTACATGATCTTATTTTGTAGGACAAATCCAAAATAATTAACATAAATGTAAACATTAGTATTATAGTGATCATTCTTCTCATTTCTTTTAATTTGAAATATAAAGACGCAAGAAGAATATCTCCTATATAAAAACAAGTTTTTACCTTCATTATTCAAAATCAACTTTAATAATGCTTATATACATTTCTTTCCAGTAAAAACCAATTATTATGTAAATAATTTATGTAAGAATAATTACAAAATATTAGTATACTTTTCTTTCGACTTCTCATCAATATATATTACAATTAAAAAAAGGTTACAAGATAGTATCGAAATTTAAGATATTATGACAGAAGAGTGAAGAATACAAACTCTATAAATTATGTTCATGCTGTGAACTGTAAATGATGTAATAAAGAAATTCCGAAGATATATACTTTTTTCAATGCAGAATAAAGTATGTTTTTTTTTTTCCACAAAAAATGACAAAATGTAAACATTTGTAACGAAGAGATATATATCAATCGTACATCTTTTAGTATATCATATTCTATCTAATGTAAACTCCTAACTGAAGGGCACTTTGAAGTAATACTTTAATACCAGGCATAAAAGAAGATATTTGACTAAAATCTGGTCCTGATACTAGTTGCGTATGTAAACTTAGACTTCCAGCGTAATTTCCGTTCTGTATCATCTCTGATATTTGATGTAATCCTTGAAGAGTGTTTTGTGATAACTAAAAAATAATTTAGGAAATTGTAAATTTAAAAGCAATTATTTATGTAAAAGTTCACGCATATGAAAAAGTATGATAATTTACATACTCTATTTTCTCTGAGACAATCATACAATGTTTCCAATTTTTTAGATACATCCTCTATTTTTCTTTTAATTTGCTAAAATAAAAGTATGAAAAATTATATGTAATTTATATAAAATAAGCTATAAGTGCATTATATATTAATCTATAGAATGTTAATATATAGTATAAGAGAATACACAATAATATAATAACAATTCATTTACTTGAATTAGTTAATATTTACCGGATTTTTAGCATTCTCAAAGCATTGCATTTTTAATTCATCTAATACCGTTTTCAAATGTATATGTTCTTCAGGTATTGGTAGTTTTGGTTTTTCAGGTTCAATAGCTTTAGCCATTGTTATGGGTTGTGTAATATCAGCAGATTTATTAAATTGAGTACCAACATTTGGAATGTTATGAACATATTGCTGTGGATTATAAGGTGCATGAGAGTCGTTGTAATTATTATCCTGTGGTAACATCTATAACAATAATTTATAAGAGATTGTAATTACTTTAAGAATATATAATATGATATTTAATCTATGCATACTTACATTAGGTTCATGTTGTGGAATTGTATTTCGCAAAGGATGTAGTATTGGACTTTGAGGTTGAAATTCAGGTTTTGTCTGAAAGAAGTATTAAGTTATAATGATACTATATATTATAAGTAAGTATTTATTTACTCATCTATACTATAATTTTATTATTTTAGCAGATATCATTATACAGATAACCATGAGGTATATAATACTAATCTTTGTATAAAAAGCATATAGCAGCTAAATATGACTTCATGTTACATATTAGTTATCTTAATATTCACACAAATGCTATTGTTAATCTAGGATAAGTGATATCATTATATTCCCATTAACAATAATATTCAAGAAATGCATATGATATGAAAGGCATATAAGAAATAAATAAAAATGGCAGAGAAGGGAATGGCACTCTAAATGTTGAAAATTAACCAAGCTACCTTTACATTTATATTCTTCAAATATTTTGCCTTCCATTTCCGGGTACCAGCATGTTCCGCAGACATTTCACTTTTGTTGTGTAGTGCCAATATTGGCTATACCATTTGAATATATACATATATATATATATATATATGTGTTATCAGTATTTATTCTAATAATTACCTGTGCTCTAGAACTTTTTGCAATTGGTGGGTCATTCCATCCAGATGGCTGTGGCATTGAATGATAATTATTGTCACTGTTGTATGTTTGCATTTGGGAAATCGGTTCTGGATTGTGTTGATTATACATTTCCGCTTGAGAAGAATTTTGAGACATAGACATCATACTAGATGGTTTGAAAGATTCTGTTTCTTTTGGTGCTATATTCATGAGATTATGTGTTTGACCAGGAAATGTGTTGCTAGAAGCAGGTGTTTGTGGCTGATATGGATATTGTAAGTTGTATCCCTGTACAGATCCAATTTGTTGAGAAGCAAATGCTTGTGGTTGTTGAAAAGTATTTTGGCCATACATTGATGTAGACTTTACGGATGGATCTATAAGATATTTTGATCTTGATTGAGGCCCAACACTAGACGGTCTTGAAGTACTAGTAGCATTTGATCCAGATGTAGGAGGGGGTGGAGGAGGAGGCTGTAAACCACCTTGTTGTCCATATGGGCGTAACGTTGCATATTGATCATAATGCGCTGATTGTGTTTGAGTATGAACAGGTGTTACAAAAGTCTGGGTCGATTGAACATTAAACGGAGTTGATGTTGTTCCAAATGACTGTTTGGTAGGAGTAGTATTCCAATTGTAATTAGGTGTTCCACCGATTCCTGGTGTAGTTTGTGGTAATGAATTATATGTATTTTGAAAATTCTGATTTTGTAAAGGTCTATGAGTTTGTTCACTGTAGTTTTGATTTATTGGTGCTTTTTCTATGTTTTTTTCAGCTTCTTGAATATAACCTAAAGCTCTACAAAGTCTATCTCGTAAATTCTTGATTTTTTGTTCCTGACTATTTCCAAGATAATTCAGTGCTGCTTCGAGATTTCCTTCTGTTGCTAGCATTTCAGCATATTGAGATAGAACATTAGCGATTTTACCTTTAATATCAGCTCTTCCAATACCTTGAAATTCTAAAGCTTTTTGCATTATTATAAGCAACTCCACAATTTCTTGGATTTCAGCTTCAGATGCTTCAATCAATCTATTTAGATTACCAGAACAAATATAGCATATTTGAGCTTGTTTTTTTAAATTAGAATTTTCACTAGACGCTAAGCGATCTCCTAGCATGTCTACAACATTAAATAATATATTATAATGACCCTGAATCATAATATGAGAAAAAAATCACTTACCACACAGTGTTGATCGTTCTTGACCATGTGTAAACACACCAATTAATATTTCTTTCCAGCAATTTATATCAGCATTCTTAATAATGTCAGTCCAATTTTCACTAACTAATGAATTAATAAGTGAATTAAGTGCTCCAGAATGTTCTGAGAAGTATCTATATTGAGTTTTTGCCAATAATTCAGGTCCTCCAGCCATGGAAAGAATAACTGCATCTGCATATCTTTTGCTTTTGAAACATAAAGATACAGCAGCTTCAATATTTCCTAAGAGAATTGCTTGTGCAATGAGTCCATCATCATCTATAATGAATTAAATATTACTTGTATATTTAGGAATTGTTCCATTTGGCAATATAATACAATGAACAAATTAATTTAATTATTTGAGAAGTATGTATTATATAAATATTAATATTTATTAAAATTACCATCAGAAATATTTATTTTAAAATTATTATTTATAGGCATTACAGAAACTATAGATTTTTTATGCTGTTCTTGAACAATAGCATCAAATACTGCACCTCCATCTATGTTACCATTTGTCACCTATTAAATTAAAATTAAATTGATTTTGATAATTTATTATATTTAATATTTTGTAAGAGTAATTGTAATTAGAACTTACATTAAGATTAGCAATACCTCCTGAAAGTGTATTTAATTCATCCTGAGGTAAAAATTGGTTTAATTTGTTATTCATTTCTTCTATATTATATCCCAATAAGTCCAGTATATTCTTTGTAACATTTTTGCTAAAATATGCACTAACACAGCTCCAAATCTTTTTAGTGTGTTCATCAGTCGTATTATCAATTTTTCCTTTACAATAATCAACATACTGTTCATTTTTAAGAGTAGCCTCTAATTCATTTGATCGTTGAATAAGATCTGGTTGTGTGATTACTTGTGATATTATAACTTTTCTATTTGAATTCATTGGTAAATTTGGGTCTGGCATTTCATTTTCAAAAATTATTAATTTACCACCGAACTATAAATGAATAACAAGCTAGTCATAATATTAATAATTATAATTGTAATATACTATAGTGAAAAAATATGATTTATTTCTTCAATAATATATACTTACACTAAATGATGCTCCAAAGGGTTTCTTCAACCACTTTGGTGCTTTTGTCAAAATTGCAGTTGATTCTGTTTGAACAGTAGGATGCGGCTGTGTAAAAGGATCCATTCCTGGAAATGAATCAACAATTTTGTTTGATGTTTCATTAGATACTTGTTGTCTTCCACCTAGCAAAGAATATATGGCTGCATGCCCATCAAAACTAGTTCCTACAATTAAACCTGGATGCCGTGGACACCATGAGACATCAAAGTTCCATTGATTTGTTTGCATTAATTCACATATTACCTCTCCATTCTAAATTTGTTAATAATTATAAATATTATAAATAATTAATACTAAAATATATAATGTTCTTAAATGCAAGTTTTGTTTACCGGTTCATTTGAATTTGGATTCCAACATAAAATTCTATTGTCTTTTGCGCAACTTAAAAGAAGGTCTGGATCATGAGGGTTCCATGCTATTGAAAGAACACCTCGTTGATGATTCTGTAATGTCTTTAAAGGTGATGTGGCAAATCTTAAATCCCATAATTCAATCACGGGAACTTGATCATCTTCTGATGCTAAGCATAATTGTGTTGCAACATTTGGATGCCATTGAACCACTTTCCACCGTACCTTCAGGTATGAAATCATAATTATTCTGTGAATATTGTTTTTAATCATTATTTGTTTTTATAAAAGATAAGAAATACGCTACCTTTGAATTGGCATCTGTTAGTTTGATTATGGGTTCATTTTTTCTTAAATCCCATATAACACAGCGTTGTAAAAATGTGGAAGCAAGAATATGTTGTACTAGAAGGTATAATAAATATTTTTTACTATGAATTTGCATATTATATAACATATGTATTCTGATTTATAGTTATATATGTAAAATGAAAACCTTGTTTGTTCCATGCAATATATTGAACATCTTCTAATGGTTGACTTCTAGATCCAGGTGTCATTGGAGTGCTAGTATTTACAACATCCCATATATAAATTTCACTTTCTGTTGCTCCAGTAGCTAATAAATTTGCTTGAAAGGGATTAAAATCCATTGCCCTTACTGGGCCTGTATGTCTATCTGGACTAGTTATTAAACAATTGTTTTCATTGTTTAACATTTTAGAAGCCGAATAAATTTTTATTGTACCGTAATCACAACCTCCAACAATTATACCAGCTGGATTGTTACCATATGCTCCCCAAATTATTTTATGAAATCTGTTATAAATACATAGATTTATGAAGTAACGTAATCTCTCTTTTTAAAATTAGAAGTAAAATACAAAGATAATAATTAAGACCTGTGATCACTAGCCACACTGGCTTTTAGTTCCATTTCATATCCTGGCTGTTGTAAATTAATTGAGTATAAATCAAGACTAGCAGAAGTATTAAAACTAGCATCAAGCTGTTGAGCCGCTGTTCCAGCAGCCAATAAGATTGGATATTGGGCAGGTGGAGACCATGCCACGTTAACAGTTTTTAATAACTCCTTAACCTTCATTTTTGATATCTTGTAACATAAATGATACAAAAATGATATATATATATATAATATATATAATAAATAAATTATTACATATTTTTATTATTATTATTACATATGTTATTATTACATACATAACATAGTATAAACTAATGTTTTAAAATAAACTTAAAAAAAAATTCTTGTTGATATAATAATTCTTTATGATATATGCTATTTGTAATGAATTTTAAACAACTATTAATTGTTAATAGAAATATAATAGGTTATCAAAAAGCTGCATATATCTTATAAGGTTCAAATTATTAAAATATGTCATAAATTCAATTGTATTTTCTCTTATTTACTATAATTATCAATAATCGTTATGTACAAATATATGCACATAATTTAAGATTTAAGTTTATTTAAAAATTATAATTCTACTATGTAAATATAAATTATATTGTATTTAAATTTTATTTGAGTTTTTCTTTAGTTCTTTAGTAATTTTTTTAGTTAAAGTTCAGCGACCTATAAGGTATTATTATTTTATTTTACCAATATACATTATTTTTTACAATAATATTAATTTAATAAAAACTTACGCGATTTATTGTTTCTTACCTTAATATAATCGAGTGGTGAAAAGTATCTAAAAGTTGATATAAAATAGTTTTCGTTATGTCAAGTAAACTGCAACCAGCCGTCAACTCTTCCAACGTGGCGAGCTGTATGCATACATAGTGCTGACATCTGTTATTCAGTATTATATTATCATAGATCACGACATAATTTTCTTTATTCTAATCACCATTTTAGTCGGAGATATCATTGGGCAGTGTTTGAGATGAGATTAAGTTTATATTACACATTTCTAATAGTTATAATTTACCATAATAAATATACAGCTATATTACACTAAATATTCTCTTTTTCTGGCAATAACTTTTAAAGATTAAACTAATGTAAAATGATATGAAATATTATATTACTTTTAATAAATATATTGCATTTAGTTTTAATCATATTTTTCTTAAATAATATAGTATTGATCAATGAAATATTATTCTTTTCCCATTAAATACGTAAACGTATACTTAGAGATTTTTCTTTATGTTAAAAATTTTACTATTTTCGAGAGATTCATAAATATGTACATATATCCATAAAAAAATAACATGACAAATGTTTTGTATCATTTGTTTTGATTAAATACATTGATAATTTTGCGAAATTTGTTTTGAAATTATTAATAGAAAATAATCACTTATTTATTTATTTACGATAGTATTGTATTATATATAATAAATGTTAATTTATTATATATAATTAATTTAAATTTAAAATATATATAAACAAGAAAACTTGTTTGCAAATAGTCAATATAACATTTGTCATAGAAATTGAAAATACTGTTTTCTTTTCATAGTCAAGAAATATTTACCGGTCTATATTTTTTCCAAATATAACAGATTTAGAAGCAATTGAGAGAAAGGAAAAAATTAGTCTTACCTTTGTCTTCTGTCGACGCTTGGTAAGTTATATGTTATATCTATGTACAATATCATACTATGATAACATATCTTGTATTAGAATATAGTAATCATTATATATTCATACAGATATGATACAAAATATTTTAAAGAAATAGTATATGTATTGCTGAAAATATATACAGTTTTGTTTTGTTCGATTTAATTTATTTCTACAGTCATGGTCGACATTACCGACAGATTTATTCACATCATTGAGTCAAATATACTAATATTGTAAAATTTAAACAATTTTTTTTATTTCTGTTTTAAAAAGAATGTATAATTTTTAAATGTTAAAAAATTTATGTTTTGCATTAAATAATTCACGTTGATTACTTTTATAGACTAATTATGAATGAAATTATAAACATGCAGGCATCAAAAATAGATTTTGTTTGTATTATTTTATTATAATATGATTTTTTAACGATAGAAAAATTGTTAATTCTAATAGATTCGTGAATGACAAAAAATTAAATCGATTCGTTCATAATTTTGGATGTTTCCCCACCATTAAATTTTTTTGTAACTTATTCTTCTCTTATCGACCTGGAGAGGTCAGGTCGAAATCCGGGACAAAATAGATAGGTTGAAGGTAGTAGTAGTAGTAATAGTTAGGGATAAACGAGCATCCAAGGGATGCGTAATCACGTAAGAAACAATCGGATCAACGGGAACCAACTCACCTAACTTAATTTATGCAAGACAGTTCTCTGGACACGATACTCCACTTCGTTTAGTAAGAGTCAGCGTATTTGTCAAGTTTACTCTGACTAGACGAAGTATAATAATATGTCGACATAGTTGTGGATAATTTTTTTCTGGAAGTTATCTTTCGTTTTCTAATGTGATAATTATCATATAATAATTATTTACAAGTCTTATCAGTCATGCAAATATCTACAATTTGTAATATTTTACATACGTATGTAATGTTATAAGATATATTTCGAAAATTATAATCCGATCTGTAATAGAGATAAGTAATTACTGACTTACTAAATTGATTGAAAATATTTTATTTTTGTGGTTAAATAAAAATGTAATTTTTTTGGCACCGTTGTACTTATAATTATCCAATAACGTATAATCGGGCGAGTTAACACAAAGTCAAGAATGGCGTATCTCGTACGAATGATTAAAGAACGTTAAAATCACAGTTTTCTTCTTTTTTTTTTATAAATCAAAGTATCAATGATACTCAAGATATAAAGTTTCCTTTTCATTTTATAATGGTCTCTTTCTTTTTCTTTTTCCGTGCTTTTTTCTTTCCACTTTGTCAAGTGTCGACACTTACATTATGAATATAGAGGTAAACGTTGATGCGTATTACAAAATGATGCTCGGTTTCTTATATACTGAATCGCCCCGAAAAAGGTTTGAAATAAACTTGGAGTTTTAGTACAACGGCACCGGATGCGTGTCCCACATTTGCGAGTGGAAAAGCGCGGTGGTAGGGAATAGAAAGAGAAGGAGCTGGAAAAGAGAGGAAGAGAGTAGAAAGTTGATGGTACGGGCTGGAAACGTGATTCTGAAGGCGTATACATCGTAGAACGATAATGTGCAAGAAAGGTAGGCGCCCAGCCGGTCTTCTATGAAAACGCGTTATTGGGAATAATTTGACTAGAGGAGGCAAAAGAGGAGGAAGTGGTGGAGAAGGTACTGCTGGTGATGCTGGGTGGATGGAGTACACTAAAGTAATTGTTAATGCGAATACAATGCTGCATTCCAAGTCAGTGTGAAATTATTCGTTATACTTGCGTAATCCTAACATCAAGTATCACTTTGATGAAAATGAAACTATGCTAATTTAATACTACCGACGACAAAGCTCTATAGTATTTTTTTGAAAACAACACAGAAAGTTTTTCAATATATTTACGTATAGCTGAATTTTTAAGAGATTCGAATTCCCGTTATAAATTAAAACTGCTTCCAAAGCAATTATATTCAATTTAATTATCTCGCATCTGCATCTTGTGAAACTTACGAGAAAATTTTTTGTTGAATGAACGATTTTGTTTAGCTAATATAGTATAGTATTTTCGTTTCGATCATAGAAACAGTAATATTTAAATTGTCACAGCTTAACTGTTCTACGATTGTGGTAAATTTTAGGATATCAATGATACTAGTTCAGCCATTGTTGCATGGTTACATAGTCCGTACGACGCGACAATAGGTGGTTGCATGTTTGCGAGAGTAAAGCATTGTTTCAAAGCAGACAAGTGTGTAGAAACTACCTAAACGTGAAATTGCACCACTTTCTGAAGTAATATGTCACGGCTTCTACTATCTCGGAAATACATACGCTCTATGTTTGATAGAATGTTACAAGGACGTCGAAATACGCAAATGTTACGGTGCGTACTGGAACAATACTCGTGTAATTAGGATTAATAAAGTATGGTACGACGTCTGCTCGGAGAAAATGCGTGAGATCTCAATGCAAGCATTAAGAAAAACTCTTGAACTGAATTTAGTTCGACCTTCTGTATTTTCGAACGTAACTTTAATTTATATTTTCTTAGAAAGAGAATTGAAGTAAGTGGAAGCGAAAAACGAGCAATGGATAAAATACTAAGTTTCTCTCGCTATAACAAAAAAAGGACGAAAAGGAATGCGTGATTTTCAATAGAGGGTCCTCTTGCCTTGGATTATTAGAACTATTTTATTAAAACTACGGGAGAATTTTCTTCGAACTTTTCGAGAGCAATTTATTCAAACTCGTCGACTCAGAATCCCGTGACGTTTGCTGCCGAATAAAGTACACGTTTTTATGATTATAAAGATTCGCTAGAACTTTTCCAACTTTGGTAAGAGCAGCTTAGTATATGCTCGAAATATCATGTAAGCATATGTTATTGATGGATGGAAATAGAGATACGCTGTAATAAACGGTGAAAAGGATTAAATTCTTTCAATATTGTTTTCTTTAAAATATTTTTATTAGTTTCCTATATGGACAAATCCACAAATTTCGAGATGATGGGATCGCACTCTTTTTCGTGAAACACGATGAATGTTTCTACGTTGCGTAGGATCCGATATTATTGACATGCTAAGATCTCGTCCGTGCGAGTAGATATTGTTACACTGATGTCGTGAATAATTTTTCTTTAGGTCGATATGCTTTTTACTGTGCGAAATAGAAAATAAAAATATTCGCTTTCTTCTAGCTATTGTCACTTGAATATATTATAATAATAATAATATCGATTTTTTCCTTATATCCAAGAATACAATACCTCATAAATTTCTTTCGATTTATGGATGAATTCTTTTATTACTTCTATATGTTTGTGATTCACCGTAATTATCTTTTTTTTAGTGCCACTTCATTTTTGTAAACACCGATTTTATAACGTTGTACATTAAGTTATATCGCTAATCTTTCGTACGTCTAGCTTCAGATACAGGGTATACAAAGTTGACGAGTAACAGATGATCGTGAAACGATTTAATAGTTTCTAAAAACGTTCCAGTTGCATGAAGAAAATTCATTAGTACAATGCATTCAGAAAAAAATCGTTTAGCGACAATCGTCTCGTTGCTGGCCTTACATTAATGATTGTTCTGTACTCTTTGCTTATGCGAATATTTATATGGGTCTTTACGAATTTCTATACTTCGTTTTATAAATATTGATCGTGATCAGCAAGTAGTTAAACAAATTCCCAAATAATTTTCACAAAATACGATAAACATTATTTAAAGTATTCAGTTAAAATGCTGACGAGCTTTCCATAGGAAATATTATGATATTACGTGATGTAATAATTAACGATTTACAATAAATCTCTATAATTGATAATAATTAAATTAAACAACGTATTCATCTTATTGCTATGCACATATGTATATATATATATATATTATATTATATATACGTAAGAATTTTTTCTTTTATATATTTTACCTTTGGCATGTCTTTTTGTTTATATCGGAATGATTTATTGACTATAATGATAAACGATTTCTTATGTTTTTTTTCATTCTATTTCATATATATATATATATATATATATATATATATATATATATATTTATCGAAGACACGAATTAGAAGTGATATGACATTTACACGCAATAAATAGACACGTTTATATGAAAAAGTTGATCGTGTGAAATGAAAATCTATCTCTCGAGCGTTATAGATTTGAATGCAATATATATATATACAAAATGATATATTCTTTGATTGTAAGAAGATCGATCTATCACGTACAAAAGAAATACTTCGCGTTTCTTATATTTTATTTAATGTCACTAAAATGTCTCCATTGTTTCTGTTTGTGTTAACGTTTTTTTTTGTATACACGCACTCGCTAAGTGACTAGGTATAAGAAGAACATTTTTATCCTTTACCTACTAATTAAATTTGTTAACATTTATGATCAATAATATTACTTACAATTTTTGGTCAGTCGAAAAACACATTTCCTCCTAATCGATTTCCCCATCTTTTTCTTTTTATTTTCTTTCGAGGCCCTCTTCGTGTCAGTACAAATTAGACAATTACTTTAGATTGGCTTGACAGTAGACCGTTTCACTTTTCACCTACTATTAACGGCCTTTGACGTATCCAAGTACGCCCTTAGTAAATTGAAATCCTTTGTCCTTAAAAAATTTTCAGGTCATTCAGGCTTCCAATTATTCAGCCTAAAACGTACCGACTGTTGCGAATTTTCTTTACCTCTTTCTCATTTGCGAAAGGTCTAAGAGGTTTCTGTGGATGGCGAAAAGCTTTTTTATTTAGTCTGAACATTACGTGAGGGTAGGAGCACGAAAATGGTAGCTTACGATCGATGTGAAGGCGTCCTCTTTCGAAAGAGACAGCCGGTTCTTTGACACATTCATTTTGCGTTGATTTAATGGCCTCTTCCATGCTATATACCTTTCATACTGCATACGGCATAGATTCGATATGTATAGTCATCTCTGATTATAGTCACGTTTCGATATTCATGAATATCTATGTCTTTTTAGTCGGAAGGAATGATCTCGCAAAATCGCTCTTATTCAGATTTCCTTCTAATTCGATTTTATCGTCTTCATTGTTAAAATACTATCGAAATCGGGCCATTAATCAATCTTGACAGAAACCTTATTTACGAACCTGATAGACCCATCGCAATAGAATCCCTAGGATAGATGTTTGGAGTTTGGACTTGTATTTCTCACTCGATAACAGGATAATCCGATTTAGATGTAAGTGTACAGGATATTGCGATATCGTTTCTTCTAGCATAAATTGTCTTGTTATCTGTTTTAACACGATTGCAAAATTTAATTTAACATTTCTTTTTTTTTTTCATTTTTCATTTGAAATGTAGAGGTACCTTTAAAGAAATTTCTTTTAAGCAGTATGATGCGAAAAGGATAGCAGATATTTTCTAATGAATTCTTTCGTTCATATCATTCATTTTTTTAAATGATTGTCCACCAATAGACCGCATCGAACAAACAGCAATCAAATAATTAGTAATTTTAGAGAGACGGCTATTAAAAAAGACACGATTAATAAGATACTGTAAGCAAATGTATGCTATTTTTGATATACGCAAAAACAAATTTTCAAGATCGATCGATTCTGAACCAAATGTTGATGATGGAAATGCTCTCTGAATGTATACATTGAATTTGATATTTATACGTTTCTTTCGAGCATTGTGTTTTGTTTTTCAAGCATATTATTTCATAATGATTGATTTAAATGCATGCTTCGATATGCACGTTTGTCATTTCGCTGGTCCTTAACTGATTGTTAACGTGAAGTTCCGATGACGCGTTGCTATGTACTAAGTCTTGTTTCTTGTGAATTTTTCTCAGGTCTCGTACTGGTCCTATTGCTGCGCAACAACTTTCCAGTGTTTTCCTGAATGCCGCTCGGAAATCGCGATTGAAGTATGCATAAATCAATGGATTCAAAGCGCTGTTAAAGTAGCCTACCCAAAAGACTACAGCAACTACAATATCACCACATTTGCAGGTGTCACAGAGAGACGTGATGATGTACCTATTGAACATACAGAAGAGACAAATATTATGTAATATTGTTTGTATCTTGATTTAGACTTAAAACTTATTATAATATTTCTATTCTACTTATAGTTAACATCTTGAAATAGAATGTCAGTTGTGATTTTTGATAACAGCTTTTGGTATGATTCAAAATTGTTTCCATTGATAGGAAAGAAACAGGTTTATTGGACATTTTTCAGTAGACACAAACTATCAAACGGACCTCGATTTCTTCCTTTCGATTCCTTGACACCTTTTCTAGAGGATTCTATTCTGACGACGTTATTGGAATTCAATTCGACTTCGTACTCTCGCGATTTCCGGACAAGGAACGAGGATGCCAAAAGCGATCGTAAAAATATATTGACATCGCTTTCTCCAATTTATATATTTTCACTGGCTACGCTATGAAAGACATTACTCCGGAAGTATCATGAAAATAGCTTCATATGAATTCAAAAAAATAAATGGTAAAGGAACTAAAAGAATTTTTCAACGGTGTGAGCGATTAGTAAGCAATGAGAGCTATCCGTTTCAATATCTATAAGTATTTTTATAGAAAAGTTCATTTATTCAGTTAAAAAGAAATGGTCGTAACCTTTGTCCATCTATTTCAGGTATAAACTAAAGTTAAGGTCAATATGATATAGATAGAACGTATGATTGATATTGATCGTTGTCGGTAAAGACAAGAAACAAGAGTATGTAAGTTCTTCTTAATTGAATTTCTACATTACTTAACATCCAAATAAAGTATTTTAACTGCGTTGATATCCCGCCCATTAAAAAATCATCGTGTGATAGAAGACAAAAGAGTACTCCATATGTTTTTTTTTCTTATAGTAAACTTGTTAGATTGTTCTCCATTCATTAACAATTTATTCGTAAAGTGGAGCAATATGAGATAATGAAACGCTACACTTGAAAACCACTCTAATAAAATCTGGGTCGAGATGCGTAGGTAGCTTTATCAGACAAGTTTAGTTAAAAATTTCAAACAATATTGTGGCATTCATCTTTAATTTTTTATTTTTACTTCGAGCACTAATGAAAATGAAACGAACAACGTCATGAGTACTGTACAGTGCTACTGACCGATCATCGTTGAAAGAGTCCGTATCAAAGTAGTGACCTTCGCAATATATGGGTCGTTCGTGGGAATCGAAGTACCACGAAGAGAAGATAGGTAGGTCAAGTGTTATACGAACAGCCAAAGTGAGGAGTATCAATTTATGTTGTTTGATGGAATAAGGAAAGCGTAATAAATCGTACTACAGATTAATGAAATTTCATTCTTTTCTATAGATATACTCAATTAATCTATCAATTATCAATTCTATGCAAAATTTAATCTTTCGTTGTGTTTTGTATCTCACTATTATTATTGAGATTATTTAAATTCACCTTTCGATTGTTTTGATAACTAATATCTCTCGATTAATAATCTCGTCAATTTTTTATACAGTTTGGATGTTCCTTGTTATCGATTATATTATATTAATAAAATGTAACAGTGTTGGGTGAAATTGCATAAAAGAATTAGATGTTAGTAGAATTAGATGTAAATAGAACTAGTTATTCCTAGTTTCACAACATGTGGAGAATATTAGTTTACCGAAACTTTAGTCCAAGGCATCGTATTGAGAATAACAACTAATACATCGAATGCAAGTTCAATTGCAGAAGAAATTTGTAGATCGTCTTGAACAGAAGCATTTCACATAACTATTCTACGCAATCTTTTTGGAAGTTAACAAATCGTAAGATTTATAGAAGCCATTTCTTTGTTGTCAAGTATTAATAGGATTGATCTCTTGATTTAGTGAAAGAAGCAAATGGTTCTAATTTTTAAAAGGGTCGTGATCTCTTCTTTCCCTTCTTCATCCTTCTTTCTCACCTTATATTCTTTCTCACCCATTCTGATAAACATCGAAAAGGAATTGAAATGGAAACCAATTCGAATTGTCTCGAGATAGTATCCACTCACGTAAAATGTATGCAAGTTTCATACGAGTGTATGTTAACTCGACTATGTTATCAATTTCTTGTGCTACTGATTGCATTAAATTGAATTTACACATGTGAATATTATGATACACCTACGAGCGAGCATAAAGGGCTATCGAATGATTTGCAGTAAGATTAGAAAAGAATTTTCTAAATGGCCTATCATTATTTTTTTTCGGCGACATGAGATTGAAGAAATTCATAGTATTCACTTTTTTAAGCTCTGTGATCTCGTTTCATTCGATAATACTAAAATTTTCATCACTTTGATGGTTTAAATATTTACAGTGATTTGTATTTTTTCTTTTTGAAATTCTCATCTGTGAGATAAGATGGGCATAGAAAAGTACGTCCATAGTCTGGACCAATCTGCTGACTATTCGTAGTACTCAATATAATGCTTTCAGGTAGCACTTTACAAATACACACATACGATGGACCGACACGTATACTTGTGACAGATCAAGGTTGGGTTGTACGGATAGACTTATATATTGTGCTCTGGGCAAACCACTTCAGATCGTTCCAACACACTACTTTTTCCACTTGAAACTATCGATCCTCTCTGTACACGCCACATTCGTCTCCTTACCATGTTACCGTATCCTTAGGAATTTTGGTTTCGATAACCATCCTAATTTTTATTTTTTTTCTTTATATAGAAGTCTTAGAAGAAAGTCTGTTCTCTTTTGCAGAAATTGGAAAAATTATTACAGTATTCCTGAATAGCAAGCGATGCAATGTTTTCGAGATAAAAGTCAGGAAATTGAATATCTACGCTCGATTCGCTTAACAAGAACGAGATAATTACGTTTTTCTCGAATATTGCTTAATATTGGCTAGTTTCCAGATAAAGGAGAACGAACGGGAGAAAAGAGAACATTTCTAATTCTTGAAAAGTTTAACTCGGAGGAAATGTTCGAAGAAACTATTGTAGAACTTTCTAGTTACAAACATTAATGATCCTATTTCAACCGTTTTCGCATTCTCTCCCCATATAATACGAAATTATTCAAAGTAACAAAATATTGTATAACATTTGTAGTATCCAATAAAAGGAATGATAGCAATAATTTTAGTATCTTTAATAAGTATCAGTTTACAACCTCTCATTTTATTTCTTATTGTTTTAATCTGACCGTATTTTCTTATATTAAGGACATTTTAACAAGTATAATTACAAAGTTGTAAAACTTTCCTTATTAATAAGATTTATTTCATAAATTGATTACTCGATTTCTTTGATAATACGTTCTGTAACGGAGTTTTTTTAAATAAAATTCGGCGAAGAGTTTATAAGATTTTTTTAAGAGCAAATAGGACGATTGGCTTATTTCAAGTAATTGCATTCAGAAAATAATTAAATACGGTATAATAATTACATCGATTCTTGGAACATGGTTAACGATCTCTGTAATAAAATAATCTATGTGGAATAACTAAAAAATATTCAAAAATATTACTTTACCAGAGAAAGAAGGGAAGCCAGCAAGCTAAAAACGCTGACATGATAATCCCGAGTGTTCTGGCCGCCTTCCTCTCTCGTTTCATCTTACTGCTGCTGGTGATCGGTGGCTCTTCCGGTTGAAGATCATGCGACGATTGGTCTACCGTGGGTAATGATGTAAGACCCGCAGAAATACCATTAAATCGCATATGTTTATTTAAAAGAGCCGCTGCCACTTTGCTTCTGGAAAAAATCAAATATTATTCATTTTTTTTAAATCTCCTTGTATATGCTAAAGTAGAAATGTTAAAGTTAACTATTACATTTTTTTTTTAAACACGTGTACTTATACTACATATGATTTCACATATCTTGAGATTTCATATTCTCGTCGTTTCTTATTGTTAGATAGAGCTGCAGTAGTAGAGAAAGGTACTATGATTTAAAATGATTTCCGTGAACGAAAGCAGTTCGCTGAAATATGACTAATTTTGCCAATTCTTCTTTCATCTAAGATGAAAAGAATGAGGCCAGATGCTCTAGAATCGGATTAAAGATATGGATTTTTCTTTGAGAGTGTCAAGAAAACGGTATTATTTTGTGCTATAATATATGCGACTACGTTCTCGTATGATGTGAGTGTGAAATTACAATATTACAATTTTTTAAATATTATTTATAAAACCCTATAACGTTTATATTTCTTTGATTGAGATCGAAATATTATATATGCACGTGCCTATGAAATCCGGAATTTCATAAATTTATATATCGCAAAGCAGACGTTATTCAGCAACGACTTGACTAGAAATTGTATTAATCCTTTCAAAAAGAGAGAATGAAAAAGAATTAACATAAAAAAAAATCCTCGCAAAAAATATTATTGAATTATCGTGAAAAATATCGTTTGCTGATATCATTAAAATCTGTTCAAAAAGAACTTTAAACTTGCAGAGTTTCTACAATACCTATTCAAATTCTATTTTTGCGTTGAGAAAGCTTTAATACAATCATCTTTAATTATTATATTTTATTCAATTTATTTCACAGTGAAATTAATGAGTTGGACGTTCGCAGTGGCTCTCACGTATTTTCGAAGGATTTATTATTCCTTGTAAAAGTAAGATCGCGATTTTCGCTTTACAAACGTTGCTTTTGACAGAAAATGATAATTATTCATGAGATCATTTATCTTTATTGCTATCAGTACGCAAACCTTGACATTGACCTATTAATCATACTCATACGCTCTACTTCATGTTTTCATCCGTGATCCATGAAAGATCTCCTCTTGAACGCTTTTACAAGCATACAAATCCATATTCTACGTTTTTTCATATGTCTCGACTTGTCTCTTTCTTGAAAATCCCAGCTTACAGTATCTATTATTCGTTTCTTTTCACTAGGTTTATAACAGTGTACGACCTAGTTCGTAGATACATTAGAACATACGTCAGGGAATTGTGAAAAAGTGAGTACTTTTATCCAGTTAATACCTCCTTTACAACATATATAGATAATCGTAGAGTTCGTAGATATATGGATGTTATGGCGAGAGCAAAGCTTTGCTTGTTATGTGAGCATGTAGCTTGAATTTGTCGGAAACAAGAATGTTAAAAGCGATCTTTTTTTATACTGCGTGAATGTGTACAAGTGCATACCTATTTTATTCGTGATAGAAAAATGCTAAACCATGTTCAAATAATAAGAGGTTTCATCTTGTTATTTTATTTTCATTTTGTAAAGTAAAAGGGAGAAGTCTGAATAAAAAAAGGAAAAAAACAAACGTTTTCTCGAACTTCCTGAAATGTAATTAAATTTCTATATGAACAAAAAGATTATAATATGCATGCAATTATAGTTTTTACAAAATTGAATCTTTATTGTTGGATGCGATTAATTTAATCACTCAAAAGTTGAATACATTGACATTTAATATTTGTTCGTGAATCTTCCGGGTTTGAAAGGGAATCAAGAATTGATCCATTTGCAGGGAATTGATTGCTCTAGGCAAATAAAGTAGTCACGAGATTTAACAAAAAATGTGATAAAAAGGAAAAAAACTGAACGTATCAATTTCTTACTTTGTTATAATGCTTCACTTCACTCTCTATAGTCAGAAAAGAAAGAAAAATAAGAGAGAGGGAAAGAAAAGCAAAAAGAAGGCTGACTATGGTGTGAGAGTTTGAATTAAATCATACGAATAAAGGACGAATAATAGATATCGTGGAAAAAGCGGGAAGATGGTGCAAAGAATATTTGTGAGCGGGAATTTTTTATAACTTTCAAGCAAGTAGTCGCTACTGAAAAGTGTCAGTGTTTCGTGTTTCCAGTCACTTTTCCGGCAAATCGTTGAAGATTGTAAAGAAAGTTAATACCATACGAGTCAACTTCGTACACGAGAATCACGATATTCGATGATCGATTGAAAGCAAACATATGTGCTCCGATTAATTCAACTTATGAAGCTTTCAATGCGAGCTTCTTTGTGATAAAAGTATCTGTGGATTAATGAAAATTACTGCAAACACAATTAGCTTAGTAATAGTAATTATCGAAAATTCATTTATGTTTAATAAATCTCTCGAAAGATAAATCTATTAAATGACGTTATATAATACGAATTTTTTAATATTTTAAACTTTTATTGCAGGATGATGAATTCAAAGATTTGTGTTAAAAACTGTTAAATCTAATATTTTATAATTTTTATAGCACCGACTATATCTTCTTACATATCTGGACATTACTTTGCCCTTTTATATTTGACATTAAAAGCCTATTAAGCAATAAAAGGGAGACAAACATTTTACTGAATATAATCACTGTTGAATAATAAATGTATCTCAGTTCTCGAGTAATCAGGAATGACCGACTCTACTTGCGGCCACTTCCATAGGGAGACGCAACCGGCAGGCTTAATCCGGGATTGTGAATGATATGATAGAGAATGGAATCGAGAAGTATGCCTGTGGGAACTCCAACAAGGATCATTAGCAATTGGTCTCGCGAGAAGTAGAGAGACTGAAGAGATAAAATGAGAGAAAGAGAGAGAGAGAGAGAGAGAGAGAGAGAGAGAGAGAGAGAGAGAGAGAGAGAGAGAGATTGAGTAAATAATAGAAGAAGAGGAAGATTGAAAAAGAGATTTAGCAATTCTGATTTTACGTTTGCATATACTCTTCGTTACGAGTTTCGATGATTCTTATTTCATTTTAAAAGTCTTTAACGTTCCTAGCCAAGGAGTATGCACTTAAACTTCAATATTGAATTTCACGGTGTACTTTAGTTAGTTCGATTGTGATTCCAGATTGTATAAGTCAAGATAAAGATTTATTGCATTTTGCTTTGCTTAAAGCGCATTAGTATCAAACAATATACATATATGCATTATTATGTGGACAATCAAGTTATCTAGGACGCTTTTCTTTTTTCCGCGAAATCACTATCACTCTACATACAAGCGATTAACAATAGAAACCATCGATTCCTTGCTCTCTCTCCCTCCCTCCCTCCCTTCCTCTCTCTCTCTTTCTCTCTCTCTCTCTCTCTTTCTCTGTCTCTCTCATTGAAACCAGCAAGATCGATATGAAGAGACTACTCAAAGAGAAAGCTATAGAAAAAAGAGAACCTTTTACTTTTATTTTTCTTGAACAAAAGTGAGTGTGAAGTGAATGAAGTCGAAATTGGAATTGAAGGATTAATAACATGTGTAATATTGTTATAATTATGCCTATATTGGATACTTACATTTCGATTCAGGTCTGGTTATTTGACCACGCTTATAATTTTACTTCTTATGACCCTTTGCCAGTCATAAGATTCACATACATATTCACTAGTTTCGATCGCTTCTAACAGGTAGGGGTATATCGATCATACTGTCTATAAACTAACGATACACTTTTACTTAAGGATTTACTATTATATCCTATAAATAGATAGCTCGCCGCCTTCTTATAACTTATCCTTGACTGTGACTTCAACATACGTAACTACAATGATATTGTCGTGTTTAAAAACATTTAAATATTGAATTTCACTTCACCATGTATACAGAACAATTTTATTTTTGGAGATCGAGGAAAAGAATTGTTAATAAGACCCATAATTTGATTTTCACTTAAAAAAATGTCGCTTATTCTAGTATTTCTAGAATTTCATTGATCGACGCTTTTCTCACAGAATATAACCATCTCCTATACGTGTTTCATTCAACTCGTTTACGCTATAAATTGTTGATATATGTGCGATTAAAATGCCAACGAAAATTTGAATTCTTTTGCTATTATACAAATATAGTTTAAACGGAATGCTTTCATATTTTTTCAAATAAATTAGTGGATAATTGTATGACACATAATCGATCTTTATTTATCTCAAGGATATAACTAATTTCAGGAAAGGCTTTTGATAAACGTGACAAATAAATTACAAGAGTAAGTATATGATTTTCCGGTGATAATTTCGAACAAATCAGATTAAGAATAGTCTAGGGTATTTAAGAAATTAGTTAGATAAAATATAAATAGATCGTTATATTTTCCTTAGTATAACAAAGTGAATTTGTTTTCTGGCTTCCTGAAAAGAGCGCGCTTTTAGACTCACTAGGAGGCTAATGTCTGCTTGTCAAGCAAGCGGCATTATCCTGAGAGCAAAGTTCTGAAGGTAAGAGAAAGTGTCGTTTCATCGTATTTTCGAAGAAACGTTTAACTTTCTCAATATCGCGTTGTGCGAATACCGGATTCGGTGAAATGGAGTAGAAAACGATCGAATGGCAGAACAAGGAAGATTGAATCGTCCGATGAATCTATTCATATATAGCGAGTGTCATAGAAATTTTCTCCTTAATCAGTCAGTTAAACGATATCAGAACTATTGTTTATCTGAAATAATCCAACTATTTAAGAAACTATTATTATCTTTCTTCGAATGTCCATACAGCTGAGTAATCATACTTTTAATCGATTTTAGTATTAACGAAGTAATCTTTCGGAGCATCTCATTTCATCTTTTCCTTTAGTTTGAAAGTATGATGTCGTAGAAAAGCGGAGTAATGAGTGTCAGCAGCAGGTTAAAGAGGAAAGCGGTAAGGGGAGAACGAAGTAAGTAATAATCCTTTAGATTAAGGCTTGGGCGGGATAACCCAAGCTCAATTTTTCCTACTAAAAGAACCTTCTCAGTAACGAACTCGGAAGTTGAGAATTTTACGAAGACGATTCCTCGAGTGAAACCTTCGAGATGACATCCCAAGCTAATTGCATTCGACAAATGCTATTTGATATATTTTTCGATTTCTATTTTCTACGAATGAAAGAGAAAAATTTTCGTTATAAATAATATCCCCGTGTTATTTTTTTTCTCTTGTTCAATTATAAAATAATCAGCTTCAATAGTGATTAATGTGTTTCATTTAATCGGTGTCGAATTGAAAGTGAATGTAAACGTGAATAAAGCGTGAGTAATAGAAGCGAATATCGTAACGATTCATTATACGACGGGATGCGAATGGTCGAAAATGGAAATGGAATTTGACTTTTATTTCGTAGTTTATTACAGACGGAATGAAATGAATAGCAAAGATCAAAATGCTCACATTTACCACTAGACAGAGAGTTTTGTGTGTAGACAATATTTATGTGTAGATTAAATTTATTACGACGATGAGATTAATTTTGGATGATTTTTTCATTTCGTCCACTCGGTCAATAGATTGATTGTGAAAATTCATTATATATGTACCTTACTTTTATTTTTATTTTATTTTTCTCTTTATTTATTTATTTGTTTACTTTTTAATTGATGAATCTTCTTTCTTTATAACTATCTCTTTGACCGAATATTTCATCGCGAATGGAAAGGCAAATTTAACGGCTTTTGCATTCATGATCATACGTTTCGGCCAAGTACTACACGATGACGGTGATCACCGATAATGGTGTAAGTGGATTTGCGTGGGTCGCTCAGGGCTAAGAGTACCTCATAGCAGCACCATCGCAGATTACTGTTTACGATCTCTTCGAAAGCTATGGAACGGAGTACATCGACTATTCCGCACGAAAAACTATGTTTTCTCCATTAAATTTTCACATCTATATTTTGTTAATAAGAGTAACTCTCTTTGATAGGTTTACTTTATAGAAGTCAAACATAGAATAGATGAAGTTAAAGAAGAAACATTACGTGATTATATTAATGGAATTACATTTGAGCGAAGTTTCAACCAACAAATTTAATCTTCAGTACGTTACACTGGAACGTTCGTGTTTTCGTTAGAATGAGCTCGGACGTTATATGTTCATAATACATATCTACGAAGCCTTATAAGTGTTGCAACAGAAAATCCAAATAATAAGCATTATTTTAGAAATAAGATCGGAAACACGTATGGTACTATCAATTTAGCAATTTTATAATTTATCAATTATAAAATTAAAGATAAATACGAAAAAGTGTTTTATAAATGTCTTCGACGGTGAAACTCTTTCTGGCCAATAATTTCTTCTGAAAGCTTAAATCTCTAGGATATAGTTACTTATATATAATATTTGAGAAAAATCCGTTTTGTCTTACCTAAAAAAGGTAAAGGTCTTTTGGACACTTGGACCCATTGACAAAAGAAATCTCATCTCACAACTTAAGAACAGTAGGACCGCATAACATTAACTGTTTAATCAAATTGAACTACTAGTGGTTAATAGACCTTTATATCGTAGTCAAACGTAACAAGGAAAATTAAAACGATCGTTGTGATTTTTATCTCGAATTGCATCGACGAATGTAAAACATTGTTATCATTACAAATGATATTTTTTTTATTGTAAACGTTGTTATCGCGCTCGTGGCTATATCTAGTACCTGCTAAAGAAAATAAACTTTTTTTGAAGGAAGATTATATCGGAGCGAACGCAATAAATTATTTTCAGATAAATTATTTTATTCGAATATTGCATTTTAAACAAAAAGAACAAAAAGAACCGAAAACAAATATTTTGTAAAAAACGAAGTGCAAAAATGGAACGACGTTCCTAAAGACGACATATCGATCGGTCGACGTTATGGAAATTTTTGATGCATAAATCGCCTTATGATATACTTGGCATTGACTCTTGAACGAAAGCTCATTAACGAGAATACCTTGACTTTCGAGGACACAGTCTAGATCGTGGTCAAATAAAGGCCGAAGAAGAGGGTGAAATCGTACATTCTTCTCCTTATGAATGACACTTGGACTTTCTATAAGCATTTCGCGTGAAAAGTGGAACGCATCCAGTCGCAATGCTTCCATCTAGACAGGTTTCATATTTCTCTTCTCTCTCTTCCGTCGAACTTATATTATTCATTCCTTTGACCAAAGATGCGGGAGCTCCGTTTGATTCGATAGTGACCTCGGTCTTCTTCGTTCATATGAAAAGGAAAAGAATAAAAAACAAAAAAAAAGAATGAGGTCACTTCCGGTTTGACTAACAAGTTTTTTCAATTGAAAAGAGAATCAATCCGTGGCATTTATGTCCTTCTTATAGAAATTTTAATATCTTACGATCAAATTAATATCTGCTTGCTTTGTCTGAACATTGAAAGGTAACGTCTTTTATAATTGATTAAAACAGAAAAAGGAGTAACAATAATCGTCTTTTAGAAGTAGACTTTTCAGAAAGCACTGATGTTATTAACGTTTTTTTTTTGTCTCTATAAGAAAGAAATTTATTTAATCTGCTTGTAAAAGTCGAAGAATTGATATCGTTGAAATCAGCTCGATTTTTAGAAAAAAGATAACTACCGAAGGAGAATATTATTAGAGCATCGATAAATTTCGAAATATAAAACGCGTCGTAAATAAATATATTCAATGGGAATAAATTAAGCATAATTTTATTGTTTATTCTGTTCGATAAGATGAAATTCTTCAGAAAAATCTGTATCTAATTTGATTAAGGAGAGTGGAAAGTTTTGAAGGCTTTCTGTTAAAGATCGAGGAATTCAAGGCTTTAGGCTATGATAAAAATTCGCAATTATTTTACATTAGAGAGAAAAATCAAGATTTAAAGGAAGAGACGAAAAATATTCGAATAAGAGTGAGGCTTTCGAGGCAAGAAAATATAGTATTCGAAGTAATAACGTTTGAAAAGGACAAATAATAAGTATAATAAAATATAATTGTTCTTCGTTGACTGTTAAACATACTAGTTTTTACATACATGTTTTTTAGACTAGACTCATATCCGAATAATTTTTTTCTATTTCTTTTTTTCTTATTTCCATACACTCGAAGATTGAACGTACTCTAATATTAATGTTAATACTTGAAATGGTAGTTTGATTGGAAGCACATTTTCCATTACCATAGAAAACGATCTATGAGAAATGAAAGCTTCATCGGTCTTGATGCAATACAACAATATCATCAGTTTCCTCGATGTAAAGATATATCGGGAAAACTTTAATGGAAACGTGATCGTTGAAGGAAGAGATGAGAAAGTATCAAATAACGTGGAACTAAGTTGAATCTTAGGGAAAAAAATAAGCAATGTTAAAGGTAGAAAGAAAATCAAAGCAATTGACAAAAAAAAGAGTAAAAGAAAAAATAGATATTAAAATTTCGATAATGTATAGGATATAGGATGTGTCGATCGTTACTAGTATTTAGCAGATGAGTACCAAGTTCTTATGATATCCCATCAACACAAATACTTGTCCAAAGAAGAAGCTGATGCTTCCTCTAAAGAAAAACATAATAATTATGACCTAGCTAAAACGACATATAGCTTGCAAAGATAGATCAGATCCTATAGTTGCATCGAAAAAAAAGACAGAGTACGGTCCTAACAAAATTCAAGCAGAGCAAATGATAATTCATAGAAAGGAACAAATCTGTTGTTACAAGTCGGCAGTATCGTGTGAAAGAGAAGATCGTTTTGGTGTTTCAGAGATTCTCTCACAATAGGAAACTGACTTTCTCTTGCGACGACTGATAAATGAAGCAAAGACGTGTACTACTAAAGTCGATGTTCTCAACAAGACAATGGATCACGTCTGAAAAACAATAGAATATCGTTGAGAGAGGCTGATGGAAATTGTCTCAAGGTATATTACTTTTTTTTTCTACAAAAATGGTTACATAAGAATCTCCGTCGGATACGGAGTAAATTTTATGCCTTTATAGATTTGTCTGGTAGTTGTCGTGATGAAATTTTGTCATCTTATGAATATGTTTTCGTATGTATCAATCTTTTATATAGAAATAAATGCGATTAGAAACCGTGCAATAATGGCGAATCCTAATGGAAAAAGTACTAGACTAATTTTTAAAGTCGATAATCTAATGTTTTCTCTTTTATATTTCAAAATAATGGACGTACCTTGTTTTCTCAGCGTTATTATGCTAATAACTTTACGTCATGAACTGTCATATACTCGCATTTACATTGAACATTTTGTTTGACTATGCAAACTCAGCGTAATTGTGAAAAAGCAACTCATGTCAGTATGCAGATCTCGACTAATGCATTCATATAGAATATGCATTCCTGTCATGCGTCGTGACAATGCATCATATCGATTTATGTTTCTTCAATGCGATCTTGTAGCTGCTGCATAAATAAACCCAAAAGAATAATCGTTTTCTTGCTAAAAGAAAATATTGGTTTTAAGACAAAAGATATATTTAAGACGTTTACGCTGATCTATGAAAAATATTTTAAAATACATTTTGATCTTCTAGGAATCATATTCGGTCAAGTTGCATAAAATAAATGAACGAATTTTTCATAACACGAAAAATACATTCATATTTTTCTTTGATCCCATTATGTTTAACATCCGGCTGTTTGTCAACAAAATCTATATACGAAGATACACACACACAAAGTCAAGTAAACTTATATTAGAGAAACTATGTAGCTAACCGCTTTATCTTTGTCCGATAAAAAATAAATTCTACAATGTTTGATCCGAATAAGAGTGACCCACTTTTTAGAAACGATTTTACAAAGAAGGATAAAATTAAATCTTATCCTTCCATGACCTGATTTTCTCTGAATGTACAGCAATAATCGAAAGGCAAATCAAAACGTCGAGCACATCCTTGATGCAAAATTCTTGGCAGAAATATGCGGAGAATGCGATAGCGTATCGAACACAAAATTCGATTAATTATAGTTCGTCAGTAGAAGAGCGGCTTTAACAGCAAGGGCATGTTTGTTCTTCATGTATCGTTCTATCTTTTTTATGCCTTTTACTCTAATTGGAAGCGGACCAATGATTAGGATCTTACGATCTCTCGTGTTTTAAGGATTATTTCACGAAGATAATAGCAAATGCTTTGATATTCTCGAGTGCGCTTTTAAAGATAGAACCAACTGGCTACTGCGAAATACATATACATGTACACATAAACAAACGAACAAACGAACAAATATACAGATGTCTAACCAGATAAAAATATAAAAATATCAGCAATTTTTCCAGTGCACTTTCCCGACTCACAAAAGAGGTCATGGAAAAATTGGTAAATATTTCCGCTTCAAAAGTAATATGCACGAATATAGAGGAAGTTCTGTGAAGTGAAAATCGCGTGAGGACACTGGAGAGAATGTTGAGAAGAACATCGTGAATGGAACCATCTTGTGTGAATATTACATCGATAAGTCTTACGAAGCGAAAAGACGCCTTTAGTACTCTCCCACGTGAAAACATTGAAATACAATTTTTCAAGAGGCTGACGCTCAGAGGTGACATGAAAAATGCATTTCGTTGAGAGGGGATGTATCAAGGAATCGAGGATATAAAAATAATGAAATACGATGATTGACATTTGTCTGATACTCACCGATATAGCATTCGTTCTTGACGATCTGCTTCACGATAAATCTTGTAATACATCGCGATCATGATAATCCCAGGTACCCAGAAGCTTACGCTTGAGCTGATCACCGCATACAATTTGTTCACTTGAAACACGCACTCGTCGGGATATTTTTTTCGGTGTTCGAGATGTTCCTTGGTTGTGTACCACCCAGCGAAAATAGGAAGAAAGCTCATCACTGTCGGCGAACACCAAACGACGCTGAGCATCGCGCCGAGTCGAAGATTTGTCATGATTAGAGGATAGTCAAGTGGTTGAACGATGGCGTAATAACGATCTACGCTGATGCAGCAAAGATGGAGGATCGAAACTGTACTGAAGAAGACGTCGAGGGAGTTCCAGACGTCACACATAAAATAACCGAAGAGCCACTTGCCAGATAATTCGACCGAGGCGTTAAAAGTCATCGCGAAAATCGCAACGAGCATGTCGGCCAACGCCAATGAGACGACGAAGTAATTGGTAATGACTCGTAGTTTACGGTGTCTCATCACGGAAACGATTACAAGGAGATTACCGAAGAGAGCGCAAAGAATGATGAAACCCATCACAGTTGCCTTCGCCGTCAATACAAGCACGTGCTCGACCTCTCTATTCTCCGCACGATCGTAAGTCTCGTTTTCGTTCCTTTGTCCGGTGTCAATCAGAATATTCGGCAGTTGGCCCGGTAGATCGGTTATATTAGCAGAATCCTCTTCCATTGTACCGTTCAATTCCATTTCCTTTTTTTCTTTCTTTCTTTCTCTCTTACGTCTTCTTTCCAATAGCCAATCACCTACCCTTCTCTATTTTTTCGTCTTCTTTTTCCTTTTCTTTTCTCAATAATTCGACTGTAGTCGAGTAGTAACTCTTTCGTATCCGAAGGCGATCCGTTTCTTCTACTACTTCCTCCTCGTCGATCGAAAGATCGCATCGATCCATCGAAAAGAGGAAACACAGATTTCAAGTCATCAATACCACTCTTCGTGCCTGAGTATCTTTAAGTATTCTCCGATCTTCATTCAGTTCGTACAAGGAAACATCGAATCACTCATCTTCTCGACATCGACAAGGGTCGATGTACGCGATGATTGTAACGCATAAGGTCGATGCATTTCAATGATAGAAATTCGTCGAAATGACGCATCCATTGTTCGATTTTTCTTCTCTCTTCTACTATCCGTCATTGTTGGCTCACTTTCATCGTTATGGTTTGATTTAATCTGATGTTTAAACCGTAGCAACGTTGTGTTATTCCGTTCACGTTCCGTCGCGGTAGCCTGAAACACGATTGAAAAAAAATATATTTATTAGACAAGCGTTATGTTTCCTTCCGAATTAGCCACATTATAACGAAATTCGTATTACCCTGGCTATTGCTACATACCATTACTATATTGCCATTAAAGCTCTTTTTAGGTTTTACATTAACCATTTTTATCTAAGAAAAATATAAAAAAGTGGAAATAAGATACATTGTAAATGCCTTTCAATGTATCCATCTTTACGAACATTTTCAGGAATCTTCGCGCGGTATGAAATTTAAAAAGATACATTTCAAATACGGACGTAGATCTAAAACGAAGAGTTTATTATTTGCGCGTTAATAATAAATTCATAAACAGTAAATTTTAACAATTCGATATAATAAATATATAATCGATACATAATCCCATTGCTCTAAATTAATAGCAATGAATCGTTTTAATCGTCCGATCAGGTTCGACCATCATCTATCGTTAAGATTTTAAAAGGTCGAAGAATATTTTTGTTGTCAATTATCCGTAAAATTCTGCGAATGTACAAGCTATGAGTCGTTGCTGTCATTTCTAACGTAGCTTATCATCAAAGTTAATCTTCAAATAATTACTTTCGCGCAAGTACACACAATGTGAATTATGGCAATTGGGCGAGGAAGTTGATAGCGATGTGTAACGGGTCGGCCTAAACTGTTCTTTCTTAAGCCCGAATAACTTTCGTTATTGGAAATTAAAAAATAAAATTAATTGAAATAGCTCAATTTGTTCTATAAACGAAAAGCGAAAAATCACATAATGTCACACACATAAAAGTCACACAACAATTTTATTATTAATTGAAATATAAATTCTATAGAAAAGCTTATCTTCTCGATTGTATGCATGTATTTTTAACTTGGTCAAAATACACGAATTTATCACGGTTGAAACTAGGCATCACATCCATAAACCGTTTAAAATCGATCGCGTGCTTTCGACCGTAATCGTGCCGGTTATAACGACACGCGTTGCTTTAAATCCGGTCAAAAATTTGTGGCGTTTTTCCATCTTGATCATCGTTCGATCCCATTTACAACATTCGATTTTATGTGAACAATGTAATTTCTTGCATTAGCTCATTCAACGAGATGCACAGTTTTTGTTCATTACGAGCGTTGATTAAGAAATGATTACTTGCAACATGATTAGGCGAAACAACATTAAATCACTTATCACATATCGATCGAATTTGACATACTTTGGACATTTGTATATCATCATATATGTATATATATGCATATACGAAAAGTATAATTCTTATCCGAAAAGTATCTTCCCTTTCGTACTATCGTCTGTTTCAGTTACGTTTCAAATTTACGGTCGTACTACGATACTGTCACGTTTGACAAACCTTTTCCGTCGTTATTATGCCGAAAGAGAACGAGCAACTCTTCATTGCGCACGAAAACTAGTATTATCGTCATTACAGTTCTCGATACGGAAATCCTATTTATTACCTATGTACATACATATACGTATATACCTACATTACATCCTTTTCCTAGCCGAAAACATACCAACAAATTTCTCCTTCCATTCAATCTATCCTCGAAGCAGCTGCGATCCATACCTCGGACTTAACCAAATATATTGCTTTTCTCGAAAGTAGACTCTCTCTCTCTATCCTTCGAGCTCTTCCGGATCTGTGTTCTGTCATCGTAAACAAAATCTCTCAGATCTTACGTTGATTTACATGAATTATGTCAAGCATCGTTCCAAAACGAAGAATCAATTATTAAATAAACAGACAACTATCGAAAATCCAATGAAAAATAGTATTTTATTGTATACCTGGAATGTATTCCTAAGTAAATAAAATAAAAAATATCAGTGTAATTACACTTCAAGCTTCTCGCCCGTCGTATCGTCGACAATGGAACAAAAAATATTACTTTACGGCAATGAACTTCTCTTTCAATTGGTGCATCGAAAATCGATTATCGTATGTGACTATTACAATATATATACATATATATATATATATATATATATATATATATGCGTATTTACTTTATATAGCACCTTGGGAAATCACAAGTAATAAGAGAAGATAAATATAGAAATATTCTATTGTGATCATATTAAACATTATCTAAATTCGGATCACGGAAGTGTTTCCTATTTATATTTTATTTAATGCCCTGGAGTTATTTTAAATGAGGATAAAAGCGTAGCTTTGTGTTACATCTATCTTCATGTATTTACTCGCATCTTATGTACACATATACGTGTACGTCTATTAACTCGGATTAAGCGAAAAGTGATCGTTCAGAATTACAAGGAGACTTTTATTCTTTATTTGGATGATTCAATAGATGTAACGTTTGGACAAAAGTAAAAGAAAGAAAAAAAAGTGAAGTAAAACATTTGCTTTAAAAAAGATAAATTCAAAAAGATAAACGCAACCCTAAAAGTTCCATAGGTTCCTAATGTATAGCAGATGTATCGCTTACATTACATTTAACGCTATCACTTAAAAACTAAATCACCTCGTGTCACTTTCACGAGCGTAACATTTTCCGTACCTTGTCATTTGCACTTTCGAATGGCGCGCAGCAATATCAGCTGTTCTGCATCCGAGATCCACCTTTTACGTTATTTCCCTAGCTAACGAACCATTAAGCCGCGTCGTACTCTTTCTCTCTCCTCTTCTTTCGTCCGTCACTGTCGTTCGCATGAGGAACGTGAGGAGTCCATAACGATGGGGAGAAACGTGAGATTACATCGTATATTTAATAGGTGCATCGTTTTATCGGCATTGACGTCAAACTATAAACGCAAAAAACGCGAAGAAGAGAATAAGAGACGAGGGACGACTAATTTTTTGTCTATCTTTGATCGTCACGAGATTCGCGATCATTTTTTTTCTTTTCTAAATAAAAAAATAACTGTTTAGAAGAAGTTATATGAATCGTGAAAAGTTTTCTTATAAATTCCTGGTGATATCTTTTTTCTTATAATATCCTGCTGCTTCTACAAAAGTTTCGATTAAAATCACCACCGATCGCATTGAACGATCTGCGGGAAAAACGAAGAGAGAGAGAGAGAGAGAGAGAGAGAGAGAGAGAGAGAGAGAGAGAGAGAGAGAGAGAAAGAGAGAGAGAGAGAGAAAGAGAGGAAGGATCGGTCGATGCTCGCGCGCGCGCGTCCGAGACGACGAGGTTCGTTCGAGGTACCTTAGAGAGGAGATCAACGACCGGCACCGAACGAAGGAACCTCCGCGACCGATATCCGGGCACCACGAGTATCGTCGTTCTCTAGTGATGAAGATGTTCTTTCTTGACCGATCGTATCGAAGCACGTGCAAGTTATACGAACGAACGCTTTTTTAACTGTCATGATGGATGCACGATCGCGATAGCTTCGCTTCTGGTGTATTTTCTCTCGATATCACGCATCAAAGACGTTTTTTCTCTTGAGAGCTACGCGATATGATGTCGCTCACACAACTAGCGAAGCCGGAATGAACCGTGACTGGTCGCGAATACTCGGAGCTTTCCCGCTTTCCACCGGCAGCACCCTCCACCACCACCATCACCCATTAGTATTGCCACCCTCCAAAAGCTTGCCTTACGGTGGTGGCGCCTCCATCTTCAAATGACATGAAAGGTCTTCTTCTCTATCGGCACATCATCGACGTCTTATGTGATCTTCCTCTTTAATAATCATTCTTATATTCTTTCAAATCCACTTTCATTCTTCCCATTTTTACATATTCGTATATATCCATTATGCAGAAACTTCTTTCGTACTTCCATTCAATTTCCAAAGTAAACCAAGCAAATTGACGAAACTAATATAATATCGTATGGAATACGATAGGATATTTATAATCATTCGTACGCACTCGGCAAAGTTTACCGAATAATTTTCCAATGACAAAAACAAATATTGGACGGCCTACCACAAGCTTCATTCCATTCGAATATTCCAATTCTGCTCGACTAACAATAAATTTCAATTTGTTGTGATAATACTTGATTATAAAAATAAATACACGAGTGAAAACGACGTAACGAAATTATATGCGTAGACACGTGCATCGAACTTATTTTTATCGTTTCCTTATCGATATACTGTTATTTTATCATATGTCCTCGGTGTAGAAAGCTGTCATATAGTTTGTTAATAATCGTAAAAGGTATAGGCATTATATATAAACGTAGGTATGCATCCACTTACGTAAGGTTCTCTCTTTCTCTTATATATCTTAAATATGATTAGTTTTATAATAAATTTAAGGAGACATTAAAAAAACAAAAATATCATTTGTCTCCAATTTGAAACTTGTTATATTTATAAAAATCCAATATACGTATTAAAAAAATATATTTAAAAAATCCAATATAATGTATTTTATACGTATACACACACACACACACACACACACACAATATATATATACGTTATGTAAAGATATATTATACCTATTTACCATCCATCATATGACAGAATTTTCACGGTGAAATGCTATAGTCGCGATCACAAATCGAAATCTGTTGTCTATAACAATAGATCGAATGGACTTCGTTGAGCGTTGTAAGGTAAAACAGGAGGTAAATTGAGCGCACGCATACGATTGCTAGAAATCATTTATCGTAGACAGATGCATCATTGTGATTGCATCATGTATTTCCCATATCGAACTACCTCGTTAAAATAAGGTCGCGTTCTACTACACGATACCGTTAAATTTACTCCATCCTGGAAAATCGATTCGGACGTACCATTTTCCCTATAACTCGTTCTACGATTCGATCGTAACGACGAGAGCTTCCCTTCTTTTAAATTTCATTCCTTCGCTGTCTCCGAATCGATTTCGTGGTGATACGTAACTTGTGTAATTTCCTCGCGAACTCGACTCATCGTTATCATCGTTCTCATTCTTTTTCCCTTCACACATGGAGGAATACAAATAAAAATAAAAATCTCTTGCTTGTTTCAAAACACATAAAATTTGTAGTTTCGCTTCCTTTTGCTGTGATAAACGCAAATTTTGAAAAAAATTCAAAAAATTTGATCTAACGTAAATTGATTGGATCATCCAACGATCTAACTAAATAATGATTACATCGAAGCATAATTTTTTGATTTCTTAGGATCTGACAGAACCACTCAAAGCAAATAAATTAATTAACTCGATGATGACTAATTAGTGTGCGATGATGAAAGAATTCTTATATATGGTATGTAATCATGGATTAAAAACACTAACTCTTAATTTAATCAATTCATTCGAGAATGAACAATATCTTAGATAATGGCTTTTGTTAATAGGTATTTGACCTTATAATCCATGAAGTGTTCGTATTTACAATTAGACTGTTACGGTTGCTGCTATTCGATATGATTAGATCTAGGTTTAACTGAAAGATTTTATATTAGAACACGGATAAATATACATCGATGAACGCGATAAGGGCGAGTTCTCAAGCATCATAGTGTGCCGATGAAATTTAATACGAAAGATGAAGGTAAAAGGAGGTTTCAAGCACGTTTGAACATTAAATCGAAGCATCTTCATTGTTTTCTTTTTTTTCTTTCTATTTTTCTTTTTTATCTACATAAAGTAAAAGGAGTAACTTTAAAAAAAAAAACTTTCAAGCTTAGCAGACTACATGCTTTTAAATTTTGACGCTTTGATTTTTGTTGTAGAAATATGTGTGGGATTATATTCCAGAGATAGTTTCTCTATCTTTTCTATTTGTTTTTATATCAAATATTGAGCAATGTTTGATATGAAAACAAAAAAATAAACATTTTCGTCTTATGTATTATCGTTGAATAATATACAAATCCTGGTGTGTAATTAAAACTACTTAGGAATTGGGTCGACAAAACTAACGATGGGCTCATCATTAAAGCGACAGCAATTACAAACGCCTATAGTATCGTGTTGGTGTATATAAGGGCAAGCATTGGAGAAATGGACGCATGATTGGTGACCGTGAAAGATCAACGAGATCGTACGTGACAATTCGTTAGATCCTTGTTATTGCACTCAGCCTTTAATTAAAGTGCAATTACTGTTCCGTACAAGGTTGCTTGAAAACCTTTGAGGCTTTTAGTGATGAAAAGAATAGATACGTGCACAATGCGTGTGAAACACTTTCTACTTCTTAAGCCTTCTTAAACGATATATATCAATCTCGCATCATTCTGTCAATATTTGTTGTATGCATGATAACATTCGTGTTAATATATTACGTGAATATTACTTGATTTGAATTATAATTATTAAAGAAATCTTACGATCTTGTCAATATATTTTATAAAATATTTATTTAATTGTCTATTTCAATCTTCTTAAAAATAAAATATCATTTATAAATATATAAATGTTATAAGAACGTATATTTACGTATTATGTTTTTCAGCATTGGCAATACTGGATTGGCCATTGCTCGGATGTACATACCATCAATCCCATTTCTGTATTTAGTTATGCAATCCTCTAAACAACAAAGAAAGAACAGATTCGTTTCTCTCCATTGCCGTTTCAGGATTTGAATTGTAAAGAATAATCTTTTCTTGCATATAAAATAGATAACAAAAAAGATCCCTGATAAAGAGAAAAGATGTTGGCAAAGAAAAACCACGTGGGTACAAAAAATAAATAGCGGTAGATCAATTGCGCTTTATGGTTAAATGAAATTAGAAAAGGAAACATGACTGAATCCAATAGGATTATAACATAGTGGGGAATTTCAAGATCGCTAAATGACCACGTCATTGGTTTTACAGTCAAATGAATTCCGTAATGTGAAGCTAACGTTTCAGCATAATTATTCGAAATTTTGGTTCACTTTTTTAGAGAGTTTACGGCTTAGAAGATACTCTCAGATGATGTAAAATTTTATATTTTAGAATAAATACCAACCATGAAAAATATGAAAACTTAAAAACAACATTGTTCAATCATATTATTTATTATTTTATTTTATAGTGTCATAGTGCGCTATTTGAATTAATAGTCGCTGATATTTTAGAACAATCTCCAATCAAGGAAGATACAAATAAATTAAGGCAATACTCACCGATATCTATTCAACTATATACATTATTAGAAGAAATGAAACTTGGGATAGGGTTGCGTGCTGTTAAGGAGGGTGAGGAATTTTGTTGAAGCTAGCATTAAGATAACATGTTTTGCACCTTATGGTTACAAAGCTTTCTCAAAAAAATTCAGGAGTTATTGACAAAGTGCGCGAGAGAATCAAGTAATGACTTGGTTGCTACGATAAACAATATCCAAGATGATCGCCATTAATTTTATGTGGATTGCGTGCGGCGATGAAATAAAAAAACATTCTATAAATTATAACATTAAGTTCACTAATGCGTTTATCGAATCATACACTAAGTACTCTCTTTAATTATCTACTTTATGTACAAGAAAAAAGTATTCTTTACGATTCAAGTCCCAAAACGGAAGTGAAGAGAATTCAGACCCTTTTTCCTTGATGGTTGCTCGAAGCCTCGCGTGATTAAATCCAGTGTTACCAACGCCGAAATGCCAAACGTGTGTATATGATATGTGTGCATTTAATAAACGATTTCTTTTTGCAAATAATTTTTTTTTTGTTCAATTCAACTTATTTCTAGCCGTATTAAAAGTTCTTGTTTACAGCTTGTTTTTCTATTACTTAATTTAATAAAAAAAAATATATCTTTATAAATACTAAAAAGGTGTAGTATTTCAAATTTTGCTTTCTCTGTACAATTTATCTTCAGCTACTGCACGAACCATCGAATCTTCTTTGTTTTCAAAGTTAAAAATTCGTATTATTTTGTACAGGACACGCTACACTCACCAATTCAGTAATGCCAACGTCAAGATATCAAAACAATTGTGGCGAATTTACGTGTTCTTTTTTTTATTCTCTTTAAAAATAGAGAAAAAAAGTAATGGAAATTTTATACAAATCGTGATATCAGCAATAAACCAAAGTATATATATTTATTACTTAATCTTCTTACGATATGACTAAACATGTACTAGCTTATAAACTGACTAACTGTATCTTGGATTTTTAGAAACTTTTACTTATAGTTTCAGACTATAGGTGGTGCAAATAAGACCTTGTCGCAAATATGCCATACGATAATAAATGCTATCTATAACCGTCTATGGTGAAAACCAAGAATTATTTTTTTAAACGATATAGTTAATATATTGGGTTATGATATTAATTTATAAATTCAATTAAATTGTAATTTCAAAAAAAATAGAGAGAAGCTAAAAAACTAAAGTAAATCATATTGTTATATTGTTGAAAATTTCATTTAAATTCTTTATGATCTTTTAGAGAATTCCCTATAAAAGGATGCTTCCTTTAAGTACTTATTCTCTGGATCTCAGTGTTGAAATTTCTTCTCATATAGAGAATCTGATTGGTGATTCTACAGGATTCTACTTTTATCTTCCTAGAAAACATCTCCGGTGATTTCTTCTTCTTGAGATTGTTCGAATATAGTCATCGTATACTAATAAATAATAAACAATATTATGTATTTTGACTTGAATATTTAAAAATTTACCTTTTATTAAATAGATCAATATGTATGCTATTTTATAACGAAAATGTAATTTTATAACGTTTATCCTATCTAATATATCTTTCTCTATTTTTCTTTTTCTTTTGTTCCCCTTCTGACACTGAATTTGACCCTAAAGCGTTCTTAGTTTACAACAGTTTGGTGGCAAAAGTAGCAGTGCTTGTTTTTTGATTTTCTATTTTATATATTCTAACATTATGTCTTTCGTATACATACTGTTGTTAATATGCACAACAAAGCCATATTTTGCAAACATGCTTATTTTGTAATTGTGTGCAGCCAATATGAAGAAATACTATTGGAAAGAAAAGGAATTAATGAGTTTACTACTAAAATAATTATATTTAATTGGCAAAAGAGGCCTTGAGAAATGGATTTGACGACATTTTTATGTTTATTCATCACTATAATAGTATTAGTGCATGGAAATGATAATGCAAATATAAGTGTCAATTGCCAATTAGATACATCTGAACGTAAACAAATGAATGTTGAACCTCTGAATGGAACATGTTTACATGACATTGTTGTAGAGTTGTCTGATGTATTTCTTTCTATTACCAATGAGGAACTTGGTATACCAACTTTTTTAGAAGTACTTGACAACTTGGAATTTTCAAATATCACTAATAATTTAGAAAATACATTGAATATGTTAGTACATAAATTAAATAACAAATTATTGTCTCATGTCGATCTCTTACAAAAAAGTAATCGAATTATAGAACCTATTTTATTAAAAAAACGAATGTATTTTATTTATTCTGATGAAGAAAATAATATAAAAAGTATTCAGAATGAGGCATCGGATATATGTTCTGAAATCACAACAGGTATGTAATATAAAAATTTAAAAGAGTAAAGATAAATAAAATATGTATTCGTGAATATTTCAGAATTAACTGCAAAATTAAAAGATCAAGGATGGAAAAATTTACATGTCCTACCATTATATCCACCAGGAAGAATATGTGGTCCACCTAGTTTAGTACATAATATTGGACCATTATTATTATCTCAACATTGCTCAGCAAAAAATATCATTTTATTATTAGAACATGGTATCTTTATATCTGAAGAAGATCTTATTTTGATTCAAATTACTGCTAAAACTATAATTGATATGTTATCCGAGAAAGATTATGTTACTGCTATTGGTCTTGCTGGAAATGGTTTTGTATATTGTAAAGATGGTCTTGTGAAAGCAACTGATATTAATAAATATCAATTAGGACGTCATATAGATAGTCTTACTAGAAGAGGTAGAAGAATTAAAATGATTAATTAAATTAATAATATAATACAGTAATTATATTAAAAATATTGTAGGTACCAATCAGACTATAAATGTAGATTTGAATGCTTTGACGCACAATATACAAGGGGAAGTCATTCTTTTGCATTTAACTAATACTTTAAAAGATCCATCAAATGCACAAGAGATTTTTAATAAAATATCAGCGATGCAATTAAATGCATACTGGAGAACTATACTCGTTCTTTCAGGTATGTTATAATTTAATATATGTAATATCCGTATATTATTATATAAATTTATGCTAAAAATGATTTGTTATAGATCAGAGAAAATATATCAGTATTAAAGATACATTAAAAAATGATAGTATTATAACTCTTCCAACTCAAAATGTGCTTGGATTTGAAATATCAAGATTATTTTCTGGTATAAAATGTTCTCATAATGAAATAAAGGAATATTACCTCTCAGATCCATACTTTGAACCTTATAGTAAAATGATGTCTACGTCTATTGGATTAATCACAAATGTTACATTACTGTATCTAGATGTAACATTAAAAGATTTTTTAGATGATTTAACATATCTTAATATTGGTCCAGAAGCTTATGGTATATTGTTCGATAGCAAAGAAGTAGTTTGGATTCATAAAGATTTCCCGCGAATGGAAATGATAACAGAGCAACCAATAAAAGTATATTTACAAGATATTGAAAATATTAGTAGTGAAGATACAGCGACTATGGTTGAAAAAAATGAAGGTCTCATTGACGTTCAAATAAATGAAAGTAAAAAGGTATTACATTAAATTAATATTTTATAAATAAAATAAATTATATCTTATTTTCTTATTACAGAAAATATATATGTGGAAACATTTAATTTATAAAGATTTAATATTATGCTTAGTATCTGTGAATGAAGAAGTAACAATGTCTATTATAAAAAATATACCAACATTACCTAAAAATTTGTTATATCATTCTCTTGATCTTATATCACATGGTACCATCAACGAAGATGTATTATGTATTCATCAAAATAATATCATAGCATTATGTAAGAAAAATACAATATTTATTCATTTGTTGACTTTATATATTATATATATATATATAATATTTTATAATAGTTTTACATTAAATTAAATGTTTAGCTAGTGGAGTAGTATATCTTTCACCATGGTGTTTCCAGTCTCCTATGGAACAACTTAAGTTACTAGAGACAAATTCAGGTGTAATTGTACAAAGTTACATGGCATACATAAAAGATTTGACTGGATTGTTGGCTAATCCAGGTTTACATCATTCTGTGAGACCAGATGTTGTTACGCTAAGCAAAGCTTTAGAACATTTTAAAAAAAAGCATATAGAAAGCTTAATTAATGAATTTGTTATTAGAAGGTACATTTATATATATATCTTATATTAATATTTTTATTAAATTATATTTATCATTCTAGCATACTAAAATTTTAACAATTTATCATTCTAGATATATTATTGCTACTACTAGTGGTGCTCTAGAAGTATTTCCAGGAATAATTATAGATTCTAGTTTAGATCCAAAGCGTAGAATTTGGTATGGAAAAGCTTTAAAATATCCAGGAAAGGTTGTTTTTACTGGACCATATTTAGATGCTGGTGGTTCAGGCTATGTTGTAACTTTGAGTCATTCAATTCAACATTCAATATATGGACAAAATAATGATAATACAGTTATAGCAGTAATGTCTATGGATGTTACAATGGGATACATTTCTAGACTTCTCATAAAAATGTTTCCATTTTGTAAGGACTCAACAGTAAAGTGTTTTTTAATGGATGATATGGGCTACTTAGTATCTCATCCATCATTATTGCAACCAATGAGTAAAGTCGAACAACAACATTTAACACATAAAGAGCAATTAATTGCTAATGATATATTAAATCAAGAATATTTTGTAAAAAAAAAGACATGTGCTAGTTACTTGGATGGTACTATACAAAGATATTATCATTTTAATACGTCCTTACGAGAAGTCTTGACAAATACAGTACATGGAGAACATTGTATAAAATATCAAATAGCTGCAATACCTAATACCAACGTATTTCTTGGAGTTGTTAATGTTACATGCAATTCTTTAAGAGCTTTTTGTCCATGTAGTACAGTAAGTGTGTAATATCCTTAACTAAATGATTTTTATGTACATATTTTTTATTTTATGTATATTTATTTTTCAGACAGATCGTTTATGTTTAAACTGTAGGAGAATGGAACAAACTGAATGTGAATGTCCATGCGAATGTTCATTGTATTCTTCAAGTTGTGTACAGCATAAAATTAACTTAGAAGTATGCCCACCTCTATCGGAACAAACTATACATTTATCACATTCTTGGTCACAGCATTTAAATGTAAAGTCCTGTCCTTCTTTTGATTGTAAAGTATATAAAACAGAAGAGGAATGTCTGGGTATTGTAGGCTGTCAATGGTGTTATATGGATATTGATGGAGTAACTTCTTTGCAAATTCCATTTTGTTCTGATGTATTTGCATGTTTTAAAGGCATTTTTGGAGCTCCAGTGCCTTACAATGATGAAATTCATGGTAAGTAATGATTATATAATATTTATCAAATTCATATATAGACTCTAAAATAATACATATAATAATATAATACATATCTGTTATTATATATATATATATATATATATATATATATATATATATATATATAATTAATATTGTATATTTTATATATATATGTATATATATATGTATATATATATAAATATATATATAAATATATATATATAATCATTTTTATATTTACAGATTCTCAATCAGTAGAAGAAATTGTAGTTCGTGAATTTTCATCAGTCGGACCAGTTGCAGGTGGCATACTTGTTTTTATTTTAATTTTGGGTGTTACATTGTGTTGTTATAGATTGCGTTCTATGCAATCAGATTTGGAACATCAATGTTTACACGTGCAAATTTCACCTGATGTATTGCATATGACACATTTAGAGGGGGATGCAGAACCTTTGGAACCTGATCAAACAAAGCACAATTTAGATTCTTTTATAAGAGATGCTATTGCACCTATATCACCTTATAGGGTTTCAACTAATTACAAAAGACCTGGTGGAGATAGTGATCATGGTTACAGTACTATGACACCTCATGATGATTCAGAACAACAGATATTTACAGAACCAATGTTAATTGTTGGTTCTAATGTCGAATTAAATAATACGAAACGATCTAATAGTTTACCAGCACCTACAACAAATTTAGGGTCTACACATTATATTTTAGCACCTGTTACTGTTCATAGCAACATGGAAACAAATTGTTGCTAAATGAACTCACATTATCATCGACATTTTTATTATCATTATCATCCTATTAACATATTTTCATCATCATTGCCATTAGCATATAAATATTAAGTATTAAATATAAGAAAGACTATCTAAATTTTATATGATAGATACGAGTTTTATACGAATAATAAAAATAATTTTGCAATATACTGCAATTACTTATCCATAAGTTTTAATAAATATTTTTAAATTTTTTGTGAAAATATACAATTAATAAAATTTTAATGAGTTATTTTTTATTAAACAATTTTTTATTACGGAACATTAAATATTAAGTCTCGCTTTTCTAGTTCTCCTTTACCTTCTGTATTTAATCAACAAGAGAAAATTTCTAAAAATATGTACTAATTATATATAACTGATAAAATGTCTCTCGATGATAGAAATTAGTAATATGAGTATCTTTATTAATATCAAATCTTTTAGTAAAACACATTCATAATTCATTAATAAAAGAGTAATATTATTTGTTGATATACTTTCCAAAATACTTTGAATCTGAAATTTAATTTATGAAGTTTATATTCTTTCAAGTTTCATTGGACTGTAAGACTTTATCTCTAAAGGATTTAATACATTAACAATTCCATTTTGAAGTATCCCTTCTAATTCTTTATTATTTTCAATTACATTATCATATTCTGCTAATTTTGAACAATAATATCTTCATATTATCTTCATATAATCTAATACTTCATATTTTTCATTAATTATTTTAAGTAATCCAGTTTATTTGACATTTTTATTGAGCTCATAATTTTGGCAACTTTTTAGTTTTTTCTAAAATTTATTTTTTTAAAGTTTTAAAATCAGTTTATTAACTAAATGTTACATGTATAAGATCAGTTTATCTTATACATGTAACATTTAATTTTAAATAACATAAACTTTGAGAACATAAACTTTGAGAACACTTTTTAACAAGAATATATTGATCATCTTGATTATAAATTTTTAGCAAAAACATAGATGTCTGTTTTTCCATTTTATGACTATTTAAAAAATAGATGTGATATAATAAAATAATAAAAAAATTAAAAATTATTCGTTTATCAAACTTTTATATAACATTTAGTAATATAAATATATATTACATATTAATACACATACATGCACATAATTATCTAAAAATTTTGATACATTTAATAGATCATTATACATACATTTCTCAACATCAGTTTCTTAAAATTGTTTCTTCGTCATTTTTAATAAATAATAATTGTAATAAGTAGGATATTAATATTATTTGATCGTTTCATATATATTGAAATAACGTTAAAATGAAAAATTATTTTAAATCATATCTGCTATCCATATAAAGCATGCAAAGGAAAATAGTTAATGAACATAACCGAATTAATGAAACGTAACCGATACGATCCTTCATACCCAATTTTGAGTAAATTCTATATATATATATATACATACATACATATTTCACAATTTAGTAATTAAAGTAATTTTCTTAATTTTATTACGAAAATGAAAAACAAGTTCATTAGTTAAGTTTGATAAACAATGTCTTATAATCTATGATTCCATATACATGTAAGTATAATTCTTGAATGGCAAGTAACTGACAGAGATATTTCATAGGTCTGTACAAATCGATATAAATTCTACTTTTATTAAATTACTATCTACTATTTACAGAAAAAGATAAATTTCAGATGAGAAACGTCATACAGAATCAACAAGGTTAAATATTTGGAAAATAAAATTTCTTTGTGTGATAACAAAGAATAAAATATTAAAGTATTTTGAAGAAATTGGAAAATATACATGCGAGTTAATCGTAAAACTTTACATAAAGCATTTTATTTCATTTCAGCATTTCATCAAAGTCAAAATTTGAATAACAATAAAATTCATTAGCTAAATTATTCTTATGTATTGGTATGAAATTACATTTCTTGGCATTTAATAATCTTTCAACTAAATTCATCATAATTGCACCTGTATAGATAAGATAGAAACATATTATATATATAGTTTTTTTAAATATAAAATCATTATAATATAATTGAATACCTGTACAAAGTACAATTTTGTTCTTCGACAATAACTTTATTGTCACAGCCATTTTTGTTAAACATTCATCGGATAAAAAAGGAGGATCTGCTATGACTAAATCAAAAATATTATATAAATCTCTAGGTACATTTAAAGGAAATTTATAATCATATAGTATAAAGTCTGATCCAAATACTGTGAAACGAGGATCATATTCTAATAGAATAACTGCAAAGAATAGATAAATATCTTTATTCATTTTTATATTCTTAATATATAATTTACTATATATATAATAATAAAAAAATATACCTTGTCTTTCTCCACAAGTTCTTTTTAACTGTGTATATAAAGTTGGACAGGAAATTAATGCTATTTTTCCATCTATAGGTGTAGAATTTATAGCACCTTTGACAATTGTATTTGTTGTGTTTTCATCATACCAAAACTGACTTAATTGCTAAAATATAAAAATAAAATATAATCATATAAGAAATTTTCGACATATAACATGGTTTATATCTTCAAGTTTTTGATTGATTACCCAATCTTCTTCAAATGATACATCTAATAATTGATTTGATTGAAATACATCTGTCAAATGCTTTTCTCTCTTTTCTTTTTCTTTGAGAAATTCTTGAAGTGCGGATATTGTCGTAGGACATAATGATAGTTCATCGTCACTTTCGCTCATTTTCCATCAATTGATTGATATGTGTGATATTTTTAATTGAATATTTCTACTTAGAAAAAAGGACAGTTCCACATAACATTAGTAATGTAAATCTACAAACTTGGAGAATATCATCTATCATTTGTTTTATGAATGGGTGAAAATAAATATTTTGATATATATATATATATATATATATATATATATATATATATATACATGTAGAGAGCAGCACTTATGTAGTTTTTACTGCCATCTAAAATATATCTTCTTTATAAATGAAGTTAATATCAAAAATTTATGCAGTACATTTAAATTTGTAATATTGAAAGAATTGATAATTAAAAACTTTTGATAAAAAAATAGAATTTAACGATATTTTTTTTATTTAGGAAATATAATTAGGATGAAATCCTAATTATTTAAGATTGGCTATATCTAACATTAAAAAAAAAAAATAAATTTTTTTTGTATTAAAAAATGTTACAGATGAAGTCTGAAGAAGATAAGTAGAATGATAAAATACGCGCCATCTGATGGATTTCTTTGTTAATCAAACTGTTCAAGGAAATGATGGGAGTTGTTTCTTCCCCTCCGTTATAATACCACCAGCCGTACGTGTTGCGAAAGAGGACACACGATGGAAAGCGTAAACATTTACGTGTCTTGAGTGTTTAGAGAAACAATTTTTATTTGTAATCATGATAGACAGTAACATTTCCATGGAGGAGGATACTGAATTACGAGATTTAGTGGTACAAACTCTTGAAAATAATGGTGTTCTCGCGAAAGTCCGGGTAAGATTAGGATAATAAGAAAGGTAGTTTTATATAGGTTATACAGACCATGCCTACAATTTAATATTTTTTATGTCATTCTTATGTTTAGAATTTCTTTGTGATTATGTAGGTTATATAGATCATGCCGACAATTTAATATTTTTTATGTCAGTCTTATGTCTTAGAATTTATTTGTGATTTTGTAGGCTGAATTAAGGGCTAGTGTGTTTTTAGCTCTGGAGGAACAGGAATCTGTAATGGTAGGTAAGAATAATGTTATATTAAATATGAATTATATTTTATTTTCCAATAGAAAATTTTGTGTGCATTTTGTGAAAATACTTGATATTAAAGCGCCTAGATATTTAAGAATTTAAAAAGAAATTGTAAAGTTAAAAATTGAAAACATTAAATTTTTTTAGAATCCAGAACCACTCCTCAACAAAACAGTAAAACAGTACCTGGCTAATTCCGAAGGAAAATTACTATTTTCATTGGTTAGGGAGTTCCTAGAATATTTTGGTCTGGATTATACTATATCTGTATATGATCCGGAAACATATGTTGGAAAAGAATATAACTATGTCGGTAGAAATAAATTATGCGAAGAATTAGGTATAAATTCATCTGAACCATTACTTGGAGAAATTTTAAAGAATAATATAAACATCTGTAACATAACACAAAAGGTATTTAGTTTAATGTATCTTAATAATAATTACGTACTTCTTTTATGACATTGTATATGATTTTTGCAGGTGGAATCTAATGACAGTAGACATAATAAAACAAATGAAACGTCAACAAACTTTGCAAATGCAACCTTTGAAGTTCCTGTACCAAAGATGTTACATACTGAATCATTATCAAATGACAATGATTCTTCTGAGAAACTAGGAAGTTTTTCAGAACAAAGCACTAGTATTCCAATAAATGTGACAATAACTGACAAAAAGAAAAATATACAAACATTACATAATGATTTATTAGATGAGTCACATGATACAGAAAAGAATTCTCTCAGGGAAAATATAATAGTTTTTGACAACATAACTGACAAAGATGATATTAATGATAAAGGGAACAATATACACTCTGATAAAAGTTCTATAAAAAAAATTGATACATACGATGTAATAAATCATACAGTAAAAGAAACTGCCACAATTGCACCTGGTCAAATGGATATGTTCAATAAAGAAGGACCTCTAATTACGTTTGATGAATCTATAGTATCTGAGATGCAAAAAAATCAAAACATGGATGTTACAAAACAAAATAGTATAAATAATAAAGAACTACATATTATGAATAATGTACAAAATAAAAAAGAGATTAATATAGAATGTAACTTTGGAAAAGCTATTTACTTTGAAGAAATTATTGTTGATGAAAAAAGAGACAATGTTGGTACTGTACATAAAGCTGAATCTTCATCACCTTTAGATAAGTCTGGTTCTATATTTGATCTGCCACCATTAAACGGAAAAAAGACTAATATAAATGATATAAAAGAATTAATGGATGTTGGACTTGGTAAGGAAAAATAAAAAAGATAATATATTATTTCTCATTGACACAGAAGATATATAAATGCATATATATGGCATATGTATTTATTATATTCATAAAATGATTATTTTTAATGTTTGACTTTAGCAGTAGATAATGTTGACAATTATGAAGAAGATTTTGTGTCATCTGCATCAGGTAGTTTTAATGAACAGAGTCCATCTAAAGAATTACAAGAATTAGACAGTTCTGTGCAAATACATGTGAAAAAAGAAGATACAATCCAGAGTACTCGTAGTGAAGACATTAGTGAAGAAATAGAAGAAACTGATGAAATACTGAGTAGTACTTCGTGCGTAAGTAAACTAAATACAGATTTATCAAAATATTTTTAATTACATTAATAGATGGCTAGTATTCATTCTCAAAATAAAAGTTAACGATAAATGACATGATCTTTTTTGGGAAAAAAAGAACATGTAAGTTTTAAAAGTATTATATATAAATCTAATATTCTTTTAGATCATTATATAATAACCTAATACTCCGTTTTTATGATAAATAATATGCATGACATTATTGTATATTATTATATTTTTTATAAAAAAGGAGTATATATATTAGTATGTTAATAATACCTCTACAAGAGTTATTTTTATACAAATTGATTATTTGTAAAATAAACTTTTTTTACAAGGAAATATTCTTACTTAGAATAATTCCATTTCAGCTTCAGGGTGTGAATATAAATGAAAAGGATGAAAAGGTTTCAAATTTCACAACGGGTATTACTACAAATTATAGCAATGAGATATAATCTTTACTGATATTATCGTAAGATTCTGTTAAGGATCTTAAGCACTTTGTTCAATTATAATTTTGGCAATTGTTTCTCACATTGTAGTTGCTTTACAACGATAAGAATGTTATTCTGTTGCATAGCAAGCTAGAGTACAAGAGATACTGCTTTTGGGGACTGATATCCTATACTAAGGCATCATGTATAAGACTATGCTAATTATTGTGGATTGAGAAACTTACCGGATTTATTTTGCAGTTTTTAATAAGGCACTGCCAGCTATGGCTAAATACTTATAAGTCGCGCTGCAAAAATCATGGAAGGAAAATGCCTTTATGAGCATTTTTCTATTCATTGCATTTCTCTATTTTATATAGATTAAATGATGTATTTTTCTACATTTTATAGATTTAAGAGGGAAATGTAATTTTTATTATAAAAAAAGAAAATATTTAAGTTTATGACCGATCCATATACTTTTTGAAGTGAATACAGAAAAAATGAAACGAAGTAATAGAAATCTATATATTGAAACTATTAACTAATATTTAATCTATGTCTCTATTATCATAAAATTCAGCTTCTTAATAGGCTGCTAACATCATAAAAAATTCTTTACATTTTTTTTAACAACTGCTAAATGTATAGAATCTCTCAATCTTGTTAACAAGTATAAATTTGGGAGGATAGGAAATTTAGTAAAATGACTGATAAAAAAAACTACAAAGTACTTTTTGCATCGTTTTAAGACTGACAGTATTTTGAAAAGCTGAATCTTCATAAACTGATCACATCATTTTGGGAAACATAATTAGCCATTAATGTCAACATTATTACAAAAAGTATCTATGTCTTAAGTGACATATATGAAATGATCTTTTTACTTCGTATATAAATATGTAATTTGCCATGAATTGTTAAAATGAACATAGATTTTAATATTGCAATAGTAAAAGACTTCAATAGGTACATAGTATGAGGCAATTTTCCTTCTATGTTATACGTATGTGCCTAGTATTATTATCCTTATGAGCAACTTGCATAAGTGTTACAATATTTCAAGGACCAGGAAACTATTAATTGAGTTATAGTCAATTAGTAACTAGATTAATTTTTTAAAGGAATATCTCAGTATTTTACCCTTTTGTGCTTGACAGAAAAATTCCTGAGTCTAATTTTATGACTGAATATGATTCATTACCTCATTTAACTAAACATAGATGCTGCGATATCTATGATATCAGTAAACCATCCGTCTAATAATGGATTGCCTAAAAAAATCCGTCAAATTATTTTTTTGATAATAATGGTGCTAAATATTTGAAACTAAAATAATTTATGAAGGTTGAAGCTGTCCAAGAAAATTTAGGTGCTTATCTATCTTCTAGCAACACTGTTTGCAAGAGATTAGTAATTAACAAAAGTTATAGGGTAGGATCTTGATTTTTGGGCAATCCAATACAATGAAGAATATTTAATATGGAAAAGTTCACTCTATGTATGATGCAATAACTGAGTACAATTCAAAATGGATTGACAGGATGCTTGACAAATCAAAATCCTTTTGTAAAAACACATAGCTTGCTATCTTTACAAAAGAATTTTTATTAACAGCTAAAATCTGATAATATCACATATGCTAAATGGCATAATTCATTCAGACGAAGAGATTGTATGCTTGTATAATATGTATCATGTATAAATTTGATTATAGTAATTAGATTATTCAAAATGTATACAAAACTTTTTACAAACTTCATGTACACTAGTTTTTTGTACTACATGTACATTAACATATATCTTTTTGTTTTCTTAATTTTTCTTAGAAATGTTACATTAGTAAAATTACTATATAAAATCATATAATACTGTGTAACAGATCTCTTAGTCTGAATCGACATTTATCCCAGTATGATTATTAAATCAGGTGTGTTCCTGGCCAATCAGCGTGGTTACATCTTGTTATCAGTATGGTATACAGTTTTATGAAAGAATTCAGGACTGGTTTGAACATTCCCACATTTTATAAAATATAAGAAATAGATACATTCCATTATTGTTATTAAGATAATTTTTTGTTTGTTCATTAGATCTAGAGAACATATCTATAAAATAGCATTTTCATTATATTTTATGAAAGACTATGCGGTTTAAATAATCTATGATTATCATTAAATTATTACAGCATCAGATTTTATTTAAAATAGGTGTTGAAAGCAATTCTCAGAAGGATTTACTACACAATATAAGTATTTGTTATAGTGATTTTATTTTGAAGGTAGTATATATGATTAATAGTACAACAATTCAATATTAATGAACAGTTTCCACCTGCATATTTTTTGTTTTAATATCGAATAACTTGTACTAACTTTCCTGAATTTGTATTTATCTATATTAAGCTACATCTTATGATATAATAGTTCCATATTGAAATCTGTCAATCCTTCAATATATTTTTTAATACATAAAACATTAAAACTAATATTGATCCTATTGAAATTCTTAAATTGTAGAAGGGTTGATAAAAAGTTTATTGATGCTGTAGAGTAATGCATATATACTTACATTCTTGTTGCAGAATTAAATTATAGTCGATCTATAATTCTACTAGTACAATATAAGTTATATAACATATAATTTATAAAAGATTGGATATCTTTTACACATTTTCTTTTATAAGATTTTGTTCATATATTATTTTTACTATTACTATTACTACTACTACTACTATTCTACTGCTACTACTACACTACTACTACCACTACTCTACTACTCTACTCTACTACCACTACTACTCTACTACTACTCTACTACTACTACTGTACTACTACTACTACTACTTTACCACTACTACTACTACTACTACTTTACCACCACTACTACTACTACACTACTATTCTACTACTATACTACTATATTACACTACTACACTATTACTTCTACTACTATTATTATCATCATCCATCATCATCATTTAAGATTCGTTAAAGACATTTATGCTTTTACAGTTTTGGACCATTTTGTGTATGTATATTAATATATCAGATTTACACATGCACATGTTCAATATTTTGTTTAAACAAATTATTCTATGTTTACTTGAAATAATTATTCACAATCCACAATCTTAAAGTTCATTAAATAAAGTATTATATATATATATTATACTTTATATTATATATATACACATATATATATATATATATATATGTATATGTATATGTATATATCATTCATACTATATCTTATGTAATTGCAGATGATCATCTTGTAACCACGTTGAAATATTGGTAGCTATATCGTGCCTTTTAGTGTGTATGGTTAATTATAAACAATGCAAATAGATACTGTGGAATTGTGGATTTTACAAAACACCTATGTTAGTTATTTATGATTTTCAACTATGATGTAACGATACTCATGTATATGTTATTTATTTTATAAAAATTTTTCTCTTTTGCAACTGTTAGATATTTTTTATAATACCCTTCCAATATTTGTATTTAAAATTTTTCTACTTATTTTAATTAAAATACATTGTTTGGCATGTATATGTTTATATAAAAGGAATGGAATACTTTTTTATTGTTCATCTATGTAATTATATATATTTTCATTTGTGCAATAAGTTTATAAATTCTTGAAAACATAATGTAGTTAGATCATAAAAAAAAATTTCCTTTTTTGATTATAGAAACTCAATCAAATTAATTAAAAAAAATTTCATATCTACTACATTAGTCTTATTTATTCTTATATCTTGAGGTACAAAAGTTTTATAGGTTTTATAAATTTGTGGAGAAGATGAATTATTTAACTATTTGTTACAAAAGTTATACTTCTGTAGAGAAGAATAACATATTATTTGTATTTTGCAACTTTATACAAATGTATAGATTATCCCATCGATCATTCAATGAGTTATAATGTACACAACAAAAAACAATTTATTTATATTGTATAATATATTTACATTCTATTGCGTTCTCGTTGTAAACGATTACTATATGCTTTAAATACAAGATGAAATGCATCCATATATCTGTCCATACACATTGCCACACATTTCTGAAATTTTATAAATAACACATTTTTAATTAGAAAGATAATATCAAAAACATTCTTTAAAAATATTAATCATTAAATATTAATTTTAATGTAAGATATGAAATATAATATCAATTATATCAAATTATATATAAAAACATGGAGAATTATGACTGAAAATAGTTATTGATTGATAGAATAAAATGAACTGTAGATTTTATTATTCACAAAAAAGAATTAATTAATTATGTTCGCTAAAACTTACATCTATAATAAAACAATTTTTAGAAATAAAATGGTTTAAGATAGGTGCTGTTACCTGTTCTGTACTATCTAATGATGTACCTGGTTTGATAACACATTTTTTAAAACATTTTTCAATCATTTTCTGTAAAAATATTATTAAATTTATACTTTTAATTTAAATATAATTTGTAAATGTAAAAATAAAAATATTGTATAATTGTACCGTTAATAATTCTTGTGCATTAGCAACAGCAATTTGTTGTTTAACTTGTTCCATGATTTCACTTTTCTCCGCTCCTGTTAACGAATTAGTAGATAATGAATTCATTTTTTTATAAAATATAAAATGTTTTATTCTGTAAAATCTAAATCAAAATGTTTTCACGTTGCTCTTCTTAAGCACTATCGATGCAAGCACCGGGTATCGGTCAAATAGAATTGGGATTGAAAAGGTTATAATCTTGGCTCTAGACAGGATAGTCAACTTGAATAAAACACATTTCAATTCTATTTTTGTAGTTAGTGGTATCAATGATATTATGAAATATGGAGGGAAGTTTTCCGAATAAAGATTTTGTGATTTATCGTAATGTATAAATAACATAATTAAATAGATGTAGAAAAAATGTCATTTTATTATATAATTTATTTATTGTTGCATAGATCTATACTATGCATTTGTTTTAATTAATATACGCAAATACCATATGAAAAAGAATGCAACGCGAAGCAAAAAAAATCTCAGCTAAGGTATGTTTCTTGGTTTTAAAAAATTTATAAAGCAAAAAATTAAGTAAATAACTTTAATGATTTTATAATTGTAGAGAAATGAATTGGATGATGAACATGTTAAGTCCAGAAATAAAATTTTAGAAGCTTTGAAACAGGTACAAAATTATGATACAAGTCAAAACTCTTATGATTCTGGTAATTATATAAATATCGTATTAATATGTATATTATTACATTCAATAGTTTAAAAAATTTATATGATCTAAACATGTAATATGCCATATACAGATAAAAAGAAAAAAATCTACATTCTTTTCTAATAATAAATATTTTTTAGATCGTACTTATTTTAGTGTCACACATACAGATGAAGAAATATGTTCTCCTGTATTAGAAGACTTATTGATAGAGTTAAATATATCAAGACTGGAGAAACAATTGCGTGCAGAAAAGAATGATTTATTTCACTCAATTTGCTCTTACTGTAGAAATATTTTTGAAATACCAAAGAATTTGATGAAATCAGTGGATAATACAACACTTAGTCCATTGACAAAATGCAAAGCAGATTTAAGTTTTCTTCAAGCTATAGTTTGGTTGAAATCGGTTGCAATAAGGATGCGTGAAATTCCTGTTGAAGAATATAACATGATATTTAATGTATCTACGAAAGTTCATAAGCATAATGTACAATCTTTATCACATATGAATGGTATTCATTTACTTATTTATACTATTTTATCTTCTTTTTATGTTTTTTTTTCTGTTTTAATTTTAAAAAGTAGAATTATTCAAAATAAAAAGAACAAAAATATTATAGATTTATCCCTTTCTAAGTTGCAAGAAAATTATAAGAAAAAAATGATCTGCACTAGTCCTATTCTTTCCAATAAAGAATTTAATAATATGGATTCATTAAGTTTTAAGTCTTCTAAGCCATGCTACAATTTCAATGGACATGATTCAAAAGAATTGTACAAGGAAAAAGAAAATTGTACAAATAGAAATAATATAGAAGATCAGTTAGATCCTTTAACTCCTCAAAGGTGGAATAACTTATACACAATAAATGAATGTGTACCTGAAAATCTGATCATTCCAGAGTCGGATGAAGAATTAACAATACATTCAGAGAATTTGGACAATATATATGAAGAACATTTTATTACACCAGATTTAATTAGTTTAAGAAATGATTCTTTAAATTATGATGAAAGTAATATTTCTGAAAAACACGATAGTGCATATGATACTTTAAATATTGATCAAGATTCCATTGTTTTTTCTAATAGTATTAATGAAAAAATACATAACAAATGTTTACAAAAAAAACGGAAATTAGAAATAGAAGATATATCGAGAAAAAGGTCAAAGTATACGAAAGGAAATATTTCGACTGGATGGGTAAACTTTACTCTTAGAACATTGGAAACAAATGATATTGTCATGAAATCAATACAAATAATTTTAAGGGTTTTTAAAAATGAGAATATTGTTAAAGAATATTTAAAACGAAAATATTGGATTGATACATTAGAAAAGGAAGCTTTAGATGCAATATTAAATTTCTCAAATATTTTTAGATTAGAGATGAAATCTGATATATGTGGTCGTGTAGTTTTAGAAACCATAGAAGATATATTAGAAGAAATATATCAAGTTACAAATTTTAATAAGGTAAATTAAACACAATTTGTATTCTTATCATATATTTTTTTTGCAAATAATCAGTAAATGTGTAATTTATTTTTTCAGACAACATTACAAATATATCATATATCTATCATTTTGGAATTTTGTAATTCTCCATATATTTGTAATGAAATCATTGATTTTCTTATCAAAAAATTAGATGATGTTCAAATTACTCTAAAGAATATATTTAAGAAAAAATTACATGGCATTCATAATGTAATTAATATAGTACATCTTATTTTATATGCTTTAAGTATTTGTTTGCAAAAATATACAATTATCATTCATAATAACAAAAGTAATACTGAACACGATATTATACCATCAGTAACAAATCTTTGGCTCAAGCAATGGAATATAGATCAAGTCTTTGATGAGAAGACAAAAGAACAGAAAAACATAGAAAAATGGGCAAATAGTTTAGAAACTTTTACAATGACTTATATAGATGATATTCCATTATTAGCAGAAAAATCACGACAATTATATCTCATGTTGGTTACATAATATATATATATATATATATATATATATATATATATATATAATTTAATGATAAGAAATATATGGTGAATAAATTGTTGAAAGAATTTCATTTTGTTATATTGTTTAAAGATAGAAAAAATAGCAAATGAATATATATCTGACTTACTTAAAATATTATTTATATTATATTTAGATACACATTTGTATGTTTTCTAAAATTATTTGTACATCATAACTACTAAAATTAACAATAATATAGTATTTATCCATTTATGGAAGTTTTGATTACTGGCATTACTTTCAGAAGTCATATTTGTATGTAAGGAGTCATTTGTCCATTGGCATAACGATTCTTCATTGACTGGTACTGAATTCAAAACAATTTTTGAAAATATGTCTAAAGGACAAATTATAGAACACTCTGGAAGTGTTAGAAAAATATTTTCTTTATGAATACCTGTATAATAATTTATCTGAAACAAAAATATATTTTTTAACAATAAGATAGTTCCAGAATAATTTACATTTTAGATAAAAATTGAGGTTACACTTTAAAAAGTATTTTATCTTACTAGCGTTATTCACTAACATAATTCTATGACTTTGAAATTATTTTCGTGTCCAAATTGATTATTGAATTTTTTCTTTCAAATATGTCAATAATATATGTCAATAATATTCAACAATCAAAATATTCAAACCTTTATTCCATATTTAGATGTAACATTGTTAAAATACATTTCGAAAATAAGCGAAGTTGCTTCGGATGGTATATGTGGTGACCATAGATTCAATGCTTTCAAAATACCCACAATATTTCTGTCATCACCGCTGTACATTATAATCTTTCTATCTTTCGTTATATTTCCTTGAATATATTTTAATGCGTTTACGGTGATTTCTTTTAAAAATGTTCCGCCATTAAGTTGTTTTTGAATAGTTGTCTTTGATAGTAAATCATACTGCAACAACGTTACATTATATATTTCTCCATCTGGAAATGTTTCAGTTGCCCAATGTGGTAACGATAAATTATAGGCAGCCTATAATTAATTTATCTATTATTTATTATTCTTATTATATTTTAGATAGATATATTATAAAACTTACTTTCGTGTATAAAATATTGTATAGATATTCTATATCAGATGGTTTTGTCATTTTTATGCCTGTATGGTTGGAAACGTAATGGAATAAAGGTGTATGATGCAATATTATTTTTTGCATGTCCTTTTCTGCTTTTAGTTCTTCTATTTTAAAACGTGGACAGTAAGTGCCCAAGAATAATGTATCTTTCTCCATCCTTGTGTATTCTATAGATATTATTATATATTCAGACTATACTATAGATATTATATATATATATATATAAATGTATAAATGAATACTCTATATATATGCGTAGAATGATAAAGGATTTTTTTATATTTACGTAATTATCTTTTACCAACCAAAGGGTATTGGTTGCCAATTTAAATCATTATTCCATTTTTGTAATTTCGATGGTGGCCAAAGTGCAGCATTAACAATTTGTGCTGATATTTGTGACAACGGAAATTCTGTAGTACGCATTTTCATAATTTTGCTTGTATAGACGTCACCTAAGAATTTGTCGTACCTTCGTCGTAAATATGCCCCGAGGTTGTACATATTCATTTTACCAATCTATTAACATTTAATTAGTGTAATCTTTATATTTAGCATTATCTATAAAGTAGTATGTAGTATTTTTATATAACCAGTTTCCGTGTATGACGAAAATCTTACCTTGGGTATATCTTTCGTCATTGAATTGATATAATTGTATGAAAAATTATTAGACAATAATGTCATGTTATTTCTCATAATATCTTGATATGGTACATATTGTTTGTGCATAAAGATCTGAAGCATAATATATATACATATTATACAATATATATAGTTGATATATATATATATATATAATATTACACAGTTTATATATATATATATTACACAATATATATATATATATAATGTAAAAATTAAACAAAAATTGTCTTACGATTTGTAGAAGTTTTAATTCCTCGATACCAAGAGTAAACCTTAACGAAATAAGGAATATAAATAATGGCTTCACATCCATGTTAAATCTTCTTTATTCACGTTTGATGTATAGGTAAATAGAAATTTGAATCGCATTAAGAAGTAATTTTACTTTCACAGTACACAATTCCTACGTTTAAAATTTTATCCGTAAGCATATAGTAATCCGACAAAATGGTTCATTTAAAGTGGAGCATGTAAATTGCTTCCAAACACGATAAGAATTAAATGACGCGAGAGCGTCTCTTCTTGACACAGTAGTTTCTTTTACTCCGTGTAACTACAATTATCATCGAATGAGATCTCTTTCTCATTTTGAGGAAGGGGAAGACTGATAATCTTTTGACTAATAAAACTACCTCGTCAAAATGAATTAGAGACTATTATGTTTCAGCTAAGAGTATCGCGTTATCAAGTTGAAGATCTTGTTGAAAATTTATGTATTTGTATTGTGTCAACAAGTAAACAAGGATCTAATATATACGTGAAATATTTTTTATGATAAGTATGTTTATTGATATAAAATGATTAAAGTAATATTTATTTTGAATTAAGGTTTATATCATATAGATCATGTTAAAATCGAATCATTGAAATAATGACAATTATCGATGGGAGTTGAAAGAAGAATTAGAAAAGAAATATTTCATTTAAGATAAGATACAACTTTTTTTCCTAATAATTTCTTCAATTTTTATCCTTTTTATCGTCTGTTTCATTTTGAATATTTTTATCTATCTTTTTATTCAGTTTCTTAAAGCTTCCATCTTCCCTTTTCTATTCTAGCATTAAAATCACCACGCATTAGCTATTTTATGACTTCTAAATATAACTCTTAATCTCTTCATTTTAAATTGCTCCTTCGTTTTCTATAATTTAATTTATTTATGTTTATATGACGCATTGCTTTGTATTTAAGTAATTTTATTTGATTTTCTTATTTAATTTTCTTATCTCGCATAACAGTTTAACTATATTTCTATTACATGATAGTTTAATTCTAACTATCGAGATTTAAATTATCATCGAGCATTTACGGAAAAAAACGCATATAAAAGCGTGCATTATTTTTCTTCTAAGAAAATGATAAAATGATACTTAATGAAAGGAAAAATTGTGATTTGACGCAAATATCAAGTTATCTGTTAAAAATAATCTTGCAATAGATCCTGTAATAAAAATGATATTCCATTATTTAATCAAGTGCGATTTAAATCATGAAATTTTAATGAGATAGATAACTGAATTTTTGTGGGCATGTTTTCTTCATATCGTTATCATTGCCACGTATAACACAAAATTACTTATGTTTGTAAATTCGAAAAAACTAGGATAATGTAATGTCAGCGATAAACAGTGTTATCATTTTGTGAGGTTCTTATAGAAAAATTCTGTATTTTTTCTTTTTGTAAAATGAAAGAAAAGAAATTACAATGAGTAATTCACAGCATTGATTTATAATAGGTATAATAAATATTTTTTTTTTAATTTACTTTACAAATATTTTCTTTTTATACCGATTATAAATAAACGTAGAATTATTAGGTAATTGCGATCGTACTATTGTAATTTTGAAATCGAAATAATTTAGTATGCCCGCACATGCTCGACGTAGCATTGTCCTACAATTTGCAATGATAATCGTTCGGTAACTTGATTAATTGTATGTCGCTCGCGATAAGTCTTAAATATAAATAAATCTACGAGAGTTCTCATTAGTACCCGCAGCAAAACTCCCGGATGATTTTGAACTTACGACTTGAACGAATCGTTTATAATCAATGAGTTGTAAGTTTTAACGCATATTAACATTTTTGGTATTTCAATAGATTGAAAATTCAGTAACTTTGTGGGAAAAAAAAACGAAATACATTTTTATAATATTATTATACAAGAAAACAAAACGTGAGACGTGAACGTAATTTATAATAGGTAAAACTTATCGATGCAATTTTAATTAATGTCATTTATTTTGAAACGAGTAGATTTATTAATTTATTATAAAGGCCAGAGGATTAGAAGAAAATATATTATATTTTCCATAGGATCGTAAATTTTTAACATACTGTAATTATATTCATTATTTCAAATATTAAGACTTTTGCATTATATCGGTGATGCGAAAGTCCGAATTGTTTGTAATCGCAGATAATAAATGGTAGTATTTTATCGTAAAACATAGAATATTACTTCGAAGAGGCTACGTAGACATTGTACATTTTAAAATTTGTGTTTCATTAATTCTAACAAGTGCTGGCAGTCGGTCTAAAGCAGTTTCTTTGGTATGAGCTTCTCCATTATATTAGAAGAAGCTTTGACGATTTTATCTCTGTTTAGTGTCAAAACTTGAAGAAGAAAGCTGATACTTGTAAGCATTTTTAGTAGTAAATTAAATAATTATTCATTAATTTGAAAATTTTCGCTTATATTGTTAAATTTGTTTTTTTTTTGCTTTTTAAAATAATGATAATAAAAGAACTAATCGTTAGTAAGTACTGATAAGATAAAATGCAGTATACAGAGATTGTTAGATTTTACGTTTAAAGATAAAGATTACTTGTTATTTTGAAGGAAACGTTATTGTAACAATATTTTTTTTCATTCGAAAAACAATTCTGGTATGATTGACATTACATATTTTATTTATATTATTTCAATATTAACGATTTCATTTTCATGTTTTCATCTATTTTTATTTACATAAGATCAAATTCAATCATTCGATATCGATTTATTCTTATCGAATGATAATATAAACGTGTAACGAGTCTTAGTCATGAATATTTCATGATTTATTACAATTTATTGAGCTTGTTAGAGTGTTTAATGAATGTACTTAATCAATCGTAATCTACGTGTACGATTTACGTGAGTGTATTCTCATCTGCATTATCCCTTATACTATTATCTTAAAATTTATTTTTTCTGAAATTTTGCATGAACATATTGAATCTACATAAATTAACAGTATATTGGAAATAAATCAACGGAATGAAACCAGTAAGTATGTAGGTATAAAAGATATAAAAGGTAGGTATAAAAGATATATATTTTCGTAATAATTGAAAAGTGTAGGAGGAAAACTAAGTATTATATTTTTATCATAAATGTGTCGATCGTCTTTGTATGATTTACTTTCAATAAAAAATTAAATAATTTCGTACTTTGTATTATTGTAATTTTTATTTTATTCTTTAATTGTAATAATGAAAATATTTTTTATGTTTAACATGTCACAAACAATGCGAAAAAACTTTTTGATTATAATTATCACAGATTTGTTTTTTGTTTCAGTTTAACAAAATGATCTCAAATCAATACCTTTATACATATTCGATTGTTTTACTTATTTGTATAAGTCTAACATTCGTGTATGCAGAGGAAGAACAAAATTTGGAATTAAAATTATTGAACGTGGTAAGAAGAATATTTCTTGTATTTTTTTTTTTCATTTACTGATTTCAATCACACAGACGCGCACATATATATTTATTTATTTATAACTGATTCAAATTTATATAACTTATACATAATAGATATTTAGGCATGGAGATCGAACGCCTGATGATAATAAGCTGGAAAGATATCCAAACGATCCCTATTTAAATTATGACTTCTATCCGATGGGTAGAGGACAATTAACAAATGTATGTTAGTTTCGTTCTTTCTTAATTACTTTGTAACGATTATACTGTTAATTATTTTTATTTTTCTCTCGCAAAAGCGTTTATATCATAATCGATTACGTAATTTTTAGAATGGTATAGTACGGGAATTTAAATTAGGAGAATTTCTTAGAAAAAGATATGATAACTATTTTGGTAAGATATACACACCAAGTATAGTCAAAGCTCGAAGTTCGGATTACGATAGAACGAAAGCATCGTTACAACTCGTTCTCGCAGGACTCTTTCCACCTAAAGGTATTCAAATATGGAACCCTCAATTGGAATGGCAACCGATTCCTTTGGAATACGTTCCAAAAGTCGATGATAATCTTTTACTTAGTGACGATTGTCCTCGGTAATTATTACTTTTTTCTCGTCTATTAAAATCGATTGAAATAAATTGTTTCATTTTTATATTTATATTCTTTATTATTACAAATATAAAAATATACAATTTCCCGATTGCAGATATTTGGAAGAATACGATAGAGTTTTAGAATTATCTGAATATAAAAAAGAATTTGCTGAATTTGAAGACTTAACTGCAGAACTCACAAAATTAACAGGAAAAAATATTACTACTAGTTTAAATATGGCCAATCTGTATCATAGTTTAATGGCAATATATTCTATGAATCTTCCTTTACCTACATGGGCAAAGTCCATATTTCCATATGGTAAACTTTATAATGCCACTGTTTTTGCTTATAAAATAAGCAATTATAATAAATCATTAAGAAAAATTTATGGAGGTATAAAATTTAATGATAACTTGATATTCTCATTTACATATGTCATGAATCTTATTAAATTATTTTGTTACAGGAGCCCTTCTTAAAAAATTTGTAGAAAACATGATGGAATATGTGAATGGTACTTTGAAAACAGGAAGGAAATTGTTTCTATATAGCGGTCATGAAACAAATATTGCTAGTTTATTATATACTTTGAATGCATATACACCACATATTCCTGCATATTCTAGTAGTATTATTATGGAACTTTTATACAAAGAAGGCATATATTATGTCAAAGTATGTTAATTATATATTATTATTTTAATTTTTTTGCTACTTTAAAATGCTATAAAACAATGAATTATCTATCACATATCTTCTATTATTTACAAGTTTTATTTATTTTATTTATAGGTATTGCATTATCTGGGAATTCCACCAGAGCTTGAAGTAGTTCAACTTCCAGGTTGTGAGGTCATATGTCCATTAAATAAATTTTTACAATTAATAATTAATGATATACCTTCAGACAAAGATATGGTTTGTGACAAAACAACAACTACAGATTATGCGGATCAAAAATATGATCCTAATAAGAATACTGATTTATACAATATCATAGAGAATTATATAAATAATAAAATATAATGATTTTGATATTGTTTAAATAAATCTAACAATATATATACAATAGAAAATATTTGGAATAGTTTGAAAATTAAATTTATGCTAACATAAATAAAAATTTCTTTTTATCTCTATTTTTGGTTTACATAAATTTTCCTTTGATAACATTTTTATCTTTTTGGAATTGCAAAATTTATTAGAATCATGATTAATAAACTATAACGTATTGTGACTTTTAACTTCTAAAATTGACATATACTATCTATTTTTTAAAAATTTATTTAAGAAGACAGTTTATGTATTTTCAATTACATATATAATTAATGGATATATATACAAGGTGCTCAATTGCATGTAAATGTACAGCAAGGATGAATTCTATACATTAAAATAAGAAAAAAAGTTTATATAAAAATAAACCAATATGAACTTGTTTTCGAGTTATAGTTTGTTTTATGTTGTAATAGCTGCTTATCTATCTTCAAGGAAATTACTTAAAGCGAATAGCTCTAGCTTCAATTAGACGTCGATTGATTGTTGAACGCGTTAGATTAGCCAGATAGCTGTTTCAAAGCAGTCTCAATCGATATGTCGCGAAGTGTTTCAACCTCTGTTGCCATATTGGGGAGAAAAGGAAAAGAATCAGATGGTAGTGGGAGTATAGTAGTGTAGAGTTAGGTTAGATTAGATATGTGACGACGTATCATAAGGCACAATTTATATCACGTGATGTAGTGACGTAGTAGAGTGGCAGGAGAATAATGCAATGTCCTATATTCTTTCATGATGGAATTCTGGCAACCGTGTTTAATACGATTAACTGAAGTTTTGTAAATTATTGATTTTACAACTTGTAACAAGAAACTTGTAACCTGAAATTGTAACCCGAAAACAAGGTTACATCGGGCATATGTTTATATAAATTTTTTTCTTATTTCAGTATGTAGAATCCACAACTGTGTATTTTCCATATCCATTATTGTACATATGCAAGCAATTTGTATATGTTACAATATACAAATTATTCCAAAAAGTTTGACCTATATTTCAGAAATGTATCGGAGAAATTCCATAGAATAAATTTTTAATAAGAATCAATGTTATGGCAATCAACTTACGATACTGCTGGTATCTTGAAGTTAGTCGTTCGATTGGTTATGATACAAAGATTAAATAATTTACTTAGCCTTTATTAAGTTCAAATTTATAAAATTGTTCTCAAATAACTTAACGATATTTTTATCATTAAAAAAATAACAAAAAATAAAAAAATAACATTTTATATCTAATTTCTATCAAAAAGTTCTTCTATGAGATACGCTCGATATATTCTAGAATTATTAATCAAAGCTTTTAGAACCTGTATATAGTGAAAGTGAAGTGACTATATATATATATATATACACAAAATATACCACATACAGAATTTTTCTGAATAATATATTTATAATGAATATATACAGATTATTTTAACTATCTTTAAATAATTAAGGATTTTAAGAGTTTAATATTCATAAAATTAATGCCACGTGATATAAACAATTGAAATAAAAAACAAATTATTTGATCATCTATCGGTAAGGATGGCAATCCTCGTGGTAAAGTAGTTCAGGAAGAATCATTATTAATTTTTACCTCCCACATTCTTAGGTAGCATTAGGTAGCTTTAACGAAATTTCATCTATCATTTATATTTTTTCTATGGCTGTGTTGTTTTAGCGTTTGCGTTTACAGTGAGTCTTATTAATTCCAGGTTATGTTTCATCAAACTTTTGAATTCATGAGGAAAACATGTCTTTTACCAACATTAAATACTTAAAATGATTCAGATTTACATATTGTAATATAATCGGTATCCTTATAATAGTTTATTTAATACAAGAAGATGAAATTAGTTAAACCTAATTGGGTCACACACGATGGTTTGTTATATTTAGTTGTTTATCCTTATGTGGTGTTAAATGAGTTAAATTTACGAATGTTTTTGAATGTTTTTTAGGATATTCAATATTTTCTGTTGATATACACCCTGATGGGAAAAGATTTGCTACTGGAGGCCAAGGTATGCTTTGATAATTGCTTAGTTTATTATTTTGATTATTGTGCAATATTATATTGTAAATAATATTACTATTTTTAGGTGGCGATTCTGGAAGAGTTGTCATATGGAATATGGAACCTGTAGTAAATGAAGCTGCTGAATTGGATCAAAATGTACCAAAAATATTATGTCAACTAGATAATCATCTTGGTATAAATTTATAGGCATTAAAAATTATTTAATTTCAATTATGACTGCAATGGTTAGTCTTCCTTTTTTTTTTAGCATGTGTAAATTGTGTCAGATGGAGTAATAATGGTTTATTAGCTTCTGGTGGTGTAGACAAACTTATTATGATATGGAGACTGTCAGGTGGATCTGGTGGAAGTACTATATTTGGAGGAAAAGCAAGTGTAGAAACTTGGCGATGTGTAGCTACATTGCGGTCCCATGAAGCAGATGTTTTAGATCTTGCATGGGCTCCACATAGTCCATGGCTGGCTTCAGCTTCTGTAGATAACAGTGTAATTGTATGGGATGCATCAAAATTTCCTGCTATTGTAGCTGTTCTAAAAGGTCATACAGGCTTTGTGAAAGGCATTACTTGGGATCCAGTTGGAAAATACTTAGCATCACAATCTGATGACAAAACATTGAGAGTATGGCGTACTACAGACTGGACAGAAGAGGCTTTAATCTCTGAGCCATTTGATGAGTGTGGTGGAACAACCCATGTTTTGAGATTATCCTGGAGTCCAGATGGGCAATATTTGGTATCAGCACATGCAATGAATGGTGGTGGACCTACAGCACAAATAATTGAAAGAGATGGATGGACGCAAGACAAGGATTTTGTTGGTCATAGGAAAGCAGTTACTTGTGTTGTATGTAATTTAATTATATTGTTCTATAAGCTTTTTATCAATTAACTAAAATTTCAATGCATAATATATATGTGCAATGGGAAAACAACTTTTTTACGTATTTTACAGAGATTTAATGGAAATATTTTACAAAAGAAACAGTCAGGTTCTTCTAAACCGCAACAATATTGTTGTGTTGCTATAGGTTCTCGTGATCGTTCTTTATCGGTATGGCTAACGTCTCTTAAAAGGCCTTTAGTTGTGATACGTGAATTATTTACCCATTCTGTTTTGGATGCAAGTTGGTCTCCTTGTGGTCTCAGACTTGCAGCTTGTTCTTGGGATGGTTCTGTCGTATTCATTGAATTTACTCAACAAGAACTTGGACAGCCGTTAGATCCTGCTGAACAAGTATGTCATTTGTTATTATTATTTTTTGCCATATCATTGCTACTTTATATTATTTATTTATGATTACAGAGTAGTCTTCATGAGCGTTTATATGGAAAACCATTAGTCCAAGGAGGTTGTATGGTCATGGAAGCTCCTGAACTTTTGAATTTGAAACCACCAGCACCTCCTAGCCAACAGCAAGTTCCTTCTACAAATTCAGTTCCAGCACCTTTAAATACTTCAACTACGCCAGCTAAAGGTCCCATTAACAAACAAATTGAAACGAGAACATCTGATGGTAAAAGAAGAATTACTCCTATGTTCATACCACCACCACCTGATATAATGTAAGTTAATTTTGAATATGTTTCTAATTTATGAAATATATTCAACATAAGGTGAAATTAACAAATTATAGGGATACAGCAATAAATGGTGGAACTACAGTACCAACATTTACAAGCAAATCGCAAACAAAAAGTTCGATTGTAATAGAAAAACGTAACGATGTCGTTACACCTAATGTTACCTCTTCGGTAAATTCTGCTATCATAAATACACCAGCTTCATCACTTACTTTAAAACGACGAGAACAAAGCAGTCCAAAATTACACCACTTGTCACCAAGTAAAAAACTAAAAATTTTGTCTGAAAAAGGAGCAGGCCAAATTGTTCTTCCTGCATTGAAACCGTCCAATTCATTGTCTCAACAAGCTGGACATCATGCAGTTACAATCAGTAATAGTCAGGGTTTAGCTCATTTACAAGTATTTAGAGGTACAGATTCAGAACCAACTTGGGATCTTTATTTGGGTTATAATGCCGTGGCACTTGCTGCCTCTTCAGCTGTCATAGCTGTTGGTTTAGAAGATGGTAGTTTACATACTTTTCATCCAGTCAAAGGATCTCGATTTGCACCTCCGTTAGCACCACCTGCACCATTAGCAAAAATTCATGCTGTTGGTAATGCGGTAATGTATTTGCACTATATCTTCATGAAAAAGTTCGTATAGAAAATTATATTTTTATATAGAAAATGATTGTTTCATCCATTTTTATCAGGTTATGGTTATATCAACCTGCGGTGATGTACGAGTATGGGAAATAGGTAATACATGCAGAATGATAGTATCAACTTCAGCTGCTCATTTAGCAGCACCAGGAACATCAATATTGTCATGTACACTTTATAATGGAATGCCACATTTAGCATTTACTAATGCAAGAGCCTATATTTACCACAAAGAAATGGGTATTTTGATATTATTCTCTAACTCGTAACAAATTGATATTTTCTATAATAAATACAATTAACTATTTTAGGAACATGGTTGTTAATTGGAGATAGTCACGATCCTGTATGGCGGTGGTCTTCATTTAATGCATTAAGTTCATCTGGTAGTAGAACTCCTCGAGGACCATTGTTTTCTCTACAGGAAGGTTTACTAAGAACTGCTGGAAATGTTTTACCTAATCCTCGATTGGCACATACTGCTCCTAGCATAGTGTCTTACATGGAACAACAGTTATTAGCATCTAAAGCACTCGGCAGTGCACAAGAATATGTTCATTGGATAATGGCATTAGTATCATTTTTATTAACTCAAGGTATATTTCATAGATTAATTATTGCAATGATTATTTCTGCATATATTGTGCAGGATATATTATAAATTATCGTTTCTCTTTTAGATGGATTGGAGAAGCGTTTAAGATTAATTTTAGATGATCTTCTGGGTCCAAGTCATACATCAGCATCTAAAAGTTCATCATGGGATCCCATGATTCTAGTAAGTTATAATTTTTGTAAGTGTAAAGTTAATCGATGAATAAATACTAATATAATATTTTTTATATAGGGAATAAAAAAGCATAAACTTTTGGGAGATATATTGAATATTGTTGGTGGACATCTTCGTTGGCAAAGGCTATTTCTTGAGTATACAGAACAGTTAATGGCATTAAAAAATCAGAGTACATAAAAGTAAGTGAAATATTAAACAATAAATCTTGCAGCATAAGTTCTAGCTGATATCACATCAGATACTTTTATATTTTTATGCAATGAATATGCATTTGTACAGTTTTTTATATTGATGTGATAATTAATGCGATGTGATAATCAGTATAAATTTTCCTATGATAAGGAATAAATGCAATTTTTCATAAATACCAATTTGTGTTTTTCTAAACTATTAGGACTGTTTTTATAAAGTAAGAGAGATGAATATGTATCTAATTAGATAATCAATTGCAACAAGAAAAAATATTATATTCAAAGAAAAAACAGTTAAGCACTAGGCAAATGAGTAGATTAGATAAATGTAGTTCAAATAGGTAAAACTTATAATAAAGAATGAAACATGACGTAGGATGGAGGTATGAACAAATATTAAACGGAATAAGGACAAATCAGTATTTATGTATTTAATTAATTTCTCATTATTCTGTGCGTATTTATCATTACGCATAGTCACAAATTATATATTCTTTATTTTTTATGATATAATATCATCTTAAAGTATTATTAAATAATATTTACAAAGTTTCAATACAGTTATGACCAATTGCAATGAAGTAACAAATTTGAATATGTAGTTTCTATATATATTTAACATACTGTCTTTCATATTAGCACCATTATTTATCGTAATATTGTATCAAAATCAGATTTAGACATTTCGTGTATCGAATTTGGTATAAACATAAAGTATAAAAATAAAAATTCGGCAAATCTTACTTAATTTATCCTACAACAAATATGCATAATGTAAATAGTCTGCATTTGTGTAATTTATGCAGGAATAATACAAGTACTTCATACAGATAGTTCATTTCTTATGTTTCTATTAAAGAAAAGAACATTATATTTTAAAGGAAGCATTATTGCTAAGTAATTGTGTATTCAAAAACCATTCTTGCAATAATAATGTGATAATCTTTATTATCAATATATATTACTTTTTTAGTTTAATTTTTTATCATAAATACTAACATCGTCAATACTATAGATCGCTGATTTCACTTTTAATCCTTTATAAATATTTTATTCAAAATACTATTATGTCACAAATGTTGCAATCTCATTAATAGTTTGTAACATTCTAAAGGATTATATAGCCAAAGAATAAATTAAATCATTGACGATATACGAAAATCGTGTGCTATAATGATATATACAATTTTTTTTTGTATTTGGAATCGTTATGTATACACTTTCATGTATATATATATATATATATATATATATATATATATATATATATATATGCAGCGTATTCATTTATATTTCAACGTTTTGCATGTTACGTTAAATCTTATATCCAATGTTTTTCATCAATGCAGTAGTTTTTACCAATAGGCATAAATGAAGTGAAGACATTCTGTTTTTGTTACAAAGGCGGCGGTCCATTTGGATGATAGACCATTAGAGTGAAACTTCGAGCGAGATTGTTAGAGAGCATGCAATTGTAATCTTCTTCTGTTGACGGTATCAATGAAGTTATACCAAGTAGCAACAGCATTAATGCTTGTATCGGAAGAGAAACACGCAGAACTCTTCCTAGAAAACTATATCCTTGTCTTGGTGGTATTTGATGTGTTTCGTCACCACTGTAACAATTACAGTAAAAACAATGATTATATTTCATCTAAAACACAAGTTGATGAACAGAAGTATTTTATATGGAAAGAATGGCAATCCAAAATTAAATAAACTTGGATTGAACAGGGAAAAGGAAGAGAACATACTCTGTGGCAGCTGTTGTGTGTGGCTGAGAGGACCCAGAGGCAGCTTCATCGAGTAGCTACAATTGAACAAAAGAAAAAACACAAACAATAAGGTACTGTGCAAGTGATTACTACTATTATTACATATGGCGCACGTGATAATGGTATAAGCCAATGAGAAAGAACAGGTGCACTTTTTAGTGCTGTAATGTTTGGTTCCCTTTCATCGGATTTCATTGCTCTCGTGCGCTTTAATATAATGTTTTACGTGATCCTTTTCTATATTGTGCAATAATCTACATACGTTAAATGGCTAAACATTTAAAAAATAAAAGCAAAGATCACGTTTCAGCGAGTGACCTAAAAATGTTTATACCTGTAACTTTAAATGCTACTATCAACAAATGACTACATTATCAAATATATATATATATATATATATATATATATATGTGTATGTATGTATATATGTATGTATGTATATATGTATATATGTATATATTCATAATTGATATAAATGTGTCTATTTTGTTTTTAGATATGTAATTAAGAATTAAACTTACGTCGCGAGAAAGAGTGGCTAATGAGGAGGACGTAGCAACGAGTCCGATATCACGTGGATCCAATCCTAAAGCTGCTCCTAATTTTAATGAGTAGATGCCTGTTAGTCGACGTAACGATTGTAGTCTTAATCGAAGTTCTTGTAGTCGAGCTCTTACTCCTCCCTGTTCATTTAATAGTTGATTGGCAGATTCTTGGAGAGATAAAACACGCGGTTCACAGCGCTCAAGGTCACTTCGTAGTTCCCTTAAAATATAAAAAATCCAATAAAAAACGGTCAAAACAAAATTGTAATATTTGTTATATGGCCATAATTGTGAGATTTTTTATAATTATATAAACATATATATACATGTTTATATGTATGCATATATGTGTGTGTGTGTGTATATATATCTGCAGAAGAAGGTTGCTGATTGTATAGTATCATCTCAATGTATGATAATTCCTTATATTTATTTGTAAAAAATTATATTAATTTTATGTAAAAAGCAGATTAGTGACAAAATGAATTTTGGTAGGAATATTCATTGTTCGATAGTTTATATATATTTGTATTACATCAAATATGCATTTATTTGCAAAATATGTATTAGAATTCAAATCTAATCATTAACGTATTTATATTTATGTATTGAAATACGTGTTAATCTGTATATCCAAGTGATGACTTAAAATTATTGTAATTTATATAACTTTTATACAATTTTTACAGTAACGAATACGTATTAATATTAACGTATAAAATCAGTATATAATAGAATGTTTATATTGAAAATTGATGACTTAATTTTTTATAAGAAATTAACATACCTGAATTTGTTATATTTTGTTTCCAGAATATCGGTAGCTTCGGAAAGATCGATTGGTTCACTCGTCCTAATTACAATTTCTGTCTTTTCGAGCCAAGCGAACAACTCTTCGATGATACGATGAAATTGATGATTCGAAATAAGTGCACGCCGCAATTGTTCTTGCCATTTTTCAGCCGACGCACATACTTTGTCCCATCTTGTGTTTGCAACAGTTAATCGATCACGTAATTCTGTTGCGCGGCTAGTGTCTTCTGTATGTTCAGCCAAATGAACACCTACAATGTTCAAACTAACGACAATGCTTTTGTGACTGTCAAGGTGCTGAAGAAATTCTCTATGTTCTTGAATAACATATTCCAGGTCCTCGATATTACTCGGTGGCGAGTGTTGTTCACTTTGGGTGCCTTCAGCAAACTCTAACCATTTTTCTAGACGCCAGAGATCATTATCCAACTGAGTCCAGTTACGTCGAGAGCAAAGCGGACACGTTAGTCTACCACTATCGCTAAAAATATAATAAATAATTGAATATTTTCCTTACGTTATAATCTTTGACGTCTTTTTAACACATGTTAATATTTTAGTAAGAAATTACACTCACTGATTACATGGAAATGAATAAGCGTCTGTAATGGGAGACCTATTAATAGCAAAGTGCCATGTTAGTGAATTTTGAGATTTGTGGAGTTATTCATGATATATGGTGTTAATAAGCATTTTCAGAGAGGATTTAATTTTGTACAATTATGAGATAAGTTTAATTCGTTGTAAAAATGTACCTGAGTTCCCTAATTTGTTGTTCACGCGTTCTAGCGAGTAAAAGAAGAGCTTCATATCGAGATATCACAGTTTGCACCTCCTCGCTTATTGTTGTTTCTACATTGAATTTTGTGTCTTCCATGAGTAAAGTATGGAGATGACGCACAAGTTCTATAGACGATTGACAACATCCAATCAATTTTGCCTATGGATTAAAAATGAAAGTTATATATACGCAATTGTAAGAAATGAAAAGTGTTAACAGAAATTAAAAATATGTAGATTGGAAAACAAAGACTTACAATTGTTTTAGTTGTTGTATTCAGGTTTGGTCCAGATACAGGCTCTGGGGTGATAGTTGTCTCTAATGCATCCAAAGAATGATGGCATTCCGTGAGAGCTGTTTTCAATTCCAACATATACGCGTCGCAAGATGTCATTCTAATTAATCTAGGCAAAGTGTTCACTTGAACAGCCGTGTCTTGTTCGAATTTCAAAGTTTCAACCTGAACGGCTTCGTCTACTTCAGATTTTTCCTGAGATTCTAATTCGGTCCTTAAAGTAGTAACTCGCGTTTTAATTTCTTTCCATAAAGACTGATATTCGTCCACGAGTTCCTGTATACTAGCCACATCATCCGGATGACTGTCCTGCATAATTTCGAGTGCTAATTTATCAGCTTTTTGCAGTAGAACATTTTGAGCGTTCAATTCTTTTTCGATTTCAGATAATCGTTGCAGTCTACCACGTGGTGTCGTTCGTTGTTCAGGAGTAAGCAAGTGTTGCAATTGAGTCAATCGAATATCGATTTGTGTCAGGCTAACTAACGCAGCACCATGAGCCAAATTAAATTCGTGATAGTCCATTTGTTCGCGTTCTATCGCTGCGATTATGGAATTTGTTCTACTACTAAGTTGGAGCCATCGGTCTATAGTTTTACGACTTTTAGCTGTAAGCGATTTTAAATTTTCAGGTTCCAATCTAGTTTTTGCAAGTCGTCCAAAGTTTTGTTCAAGAATCTTCAAAGCTGGTTCATGCGCTTCGATATCTTTCATTATCGTTTTCAATCTCTCTAGCATTTCCTTCGTATCCTTTTTAGTAATTTCATTCATTTCTTTCTCAAAACTCGCAAGTGCACTTTCTGTTTGAGTGATCCAACCTTCGTGTTCTATTCTAATATTATCCATCTCACGAAGTAACTTCCAGGCCAATATGATTTCTTGCTTACGTTCAGCCGATCTAACACACGTAGTTTTCCATCGACGTTGAAGACCTTCCATACCGTTCTTGATCGTATCGGTATTCAGAGATGTTTTCCATATATCGGAATCGTGTAGTAACATTTCACAGAGATTCAATACTTCTCCGATTTTGGCACCTTCCGTTTGAATAGCTTTCTGAATGTATTCATGATCCTCTAATTTCTTATCAATACAGCTTTGATTCACAGTTTCGATGATGAAATTTTCGGAAAGTTGCGCCTCGATACCTGTCATCCAACTTCTTTGTTCTATTAATTTCTTTTCAAGAGTGTTTATTGATTGTATTAAATCGTGTAATTTATTCGCTCGAACTTTTCCACTCGTAAGTAATCTACACCATTTTTCGTTCACTTCGTCCAATCCATTTTGCACCTTAGCTTTTTCAGTATCGTCGGTTGCATCGATTAATTCTTGACCAGTTTTTTGCACCCACTCGAATTCTCGCTGTTTTAAAGCTATTTCTGCCTGCAACTCGCACTCGAATCGTTTTAGCACTTTTTCGGGTTCACCAAGAGGGATCATGTCCCAATTTTTCACTCTGCTTTCCGCGTCTTCAATCCAGGTCAACAGTCTGCTTTGTCTGTTGATCCAACGATTTTGTAGGCCGCAACGTTCGCCAAGCTTGTACTCGACTAAAGCTAACTGATGATCGAGGTCTCCTTGTTGTTGCCACAAAAGTGCAACGTGCTGATTCAATGATTTCATGTCAGAAGGACTAAGACATTCTCGTAGCTTTTTAGTAAGTACGTTTAAAGATTCCAATTCGTTACTAGTATCGACCAGACGAGTTTTCAATTCTTGAAGGAAAAGCAAATTTTCTTTGGTTTGTGACAATTTACCAGGGATCGAGTGAAGGACAGAATTAAGTATCTGACCGATATCCTGTAACGTGTTCGTGATCCTATCGGTCTGTGCCACATGTTGTTCATGAAGTTTTTGTACTCTCTCAACGAAGTCTCTCCAGGTTTCTAAACCGGCACGTAAATTGGCGATACGTTCAACGTTCGCTGCATGTTCCATGCGCACCGAAACGGCTAAAGTCTCATCGCAATCAATAAGCAAAGGAGTTTGTTGTTTTTGAAGCGATTCTATTTGGGCCTCACCTGATGGAACTTTTTCAAGCAGAGCTTGAATTCTTTGGAGAATCTTATCCAATCTATGAACGTGTATGAAGCGTAATTGCAGTCGGCTGCGTTCTCTCTCAATGTCCTTCAACCAAGCGAAGAGGTCGTTTTGATCACGTCTGTAATTGTCCCATGCTAAGAGTCGATCGTGTACAGCGGTGTGTCTTTCCATGATTTTTGCCAATGTTTCATTGTGAAGATTTGTCAGAGCATTGAACTGTTCGGTAACATTCAGATCTTTACCTTCTTTTCCATGAATAGTTAACAAGTGATTTTGTTGGTCGGTAAGAAGATTTCTATAAACCTCGCAAAGATTTCTATGCTCGGATAAACCATTGTAATCACCGGGTACGCGGTTAGATAAGAACTCTTGCACATAAGTTAGATGTTCTTGCCACAACTTCAGAACCGCGATTACGTCCTGTGACTTAAACAAACGAACAGATAGACGGTGATAATGTTGGAAGGTTTCTTTGAATACTCGTTGCCATTGCTGAAGGACTTCGACGACCGATGGTTCTTGAGTTGACATTGTTACAGTCCTATCTTTGATAGATTGGAGCTGTGGTTCCGTACGTGTTAGCGCAAGCAGATGATTACGGAGTAGCTTCAAGTGCTCATTGGATTCTTCTTGACCGACAGTCGTCAAACTCTGAAATAAAATTAATTTCTCATAAATAATCATTCTAAATAATTCCAACAAGCAAACTTATAGATTTATTGATCATTCTTATCGTTACGACCATCGACTCTGTCATCATTTTTTTATAACTTTTCGTTATCGACAAGAATACAAAACGGACATACTGAAAATGAATTTGATCGTCCTTCAGAATGCGTCATACTCGAGCAAAGAATTTTGCAGGAGTCTTTAAGACTTCAGCTTTTAAGCTCCGGTATTCTATCGAAAACGTGCTTCCATCGGCCCTAGTCTCCGCTAAGAAAGTTTCGCTAAGTGCACCGTTGCGGCCATTCAGCTGTTGCAGATTTCGTGACTGATGTAATTGCAATAGCAGGTTAAGCCTTTCGGCCTTGACATAACAAATTGTTTTGAAACTACGACGATTAAAATGTAAACGCTCATGTGAGGGGATGATCGAGGTTGTACCTAGCACCAATAGTGTTCGCCTTGCGAGCAGAGGAAAGCGTTACAGGAATGCGTGCTTCTATTTTGTACGAATAAAAAAATGGTAAAGATATGTATATCGTCGATAAAATTAATAACCACGTTCAATTTTATTATTATAAATAATCCAACATTTCAAAAGAGTCTATATTATATAAAACGATGCGCTTTCCTGCTTCTTTCATTATAATATTACGAATATGATGTGTTAAGAAAAAATCGTACCTGTTGTACTGTGTCGAGGAAATTCTTCGTCTGACAAAGATCTACATGCGTAAGTTCTTGATTAAGGACACGCACGTCGGCAGTGTCGGCGAGGGTTGACAAAGTTTCACGGACATCTTCGAGTCGACGACCAAGTGCTTCGACCTCACAGTGTAACGGACCGCCAGCGTCTAAGCCGACGTCTGATGCGATCTGGGCTACCAAACCGCGTAATTCCGCCAACCTTTCCTTGTGTTCTGCCAGGGTTTCTTCGCAAACCTGTATCAAATTGAAATATATAAGTATTTACGATGATGTAAGAGGATTATGTGCTGCCGATGTAAACTCGATGTGTCGTTACATTCCTGTATTTGTTTATAATTTTTTGTGCGTATACGTACGTGTGTACTTTAGTCAGCTAGACAGATCGAATCATAACAAATAACAAGACAAGATACACACTCAACAAAAATATTTTTTTGACAACACGAACAATGAAAGTTTGTTATCTATTGATGTATTTAGTAGAGGGAATGTCTAATTCTAACGTGTTTATATTTTCTATCGTTATTAGAAGAAGTTCGAGTTTCTTCTGTATATAAGCATTAGACATGATTTCATTCAAGAATACGATATTTCAATACATTTGACGTTAATCGTGGATCAATTATCGAGCTTCGAGATACTCTTTTTTGTTGAATTGTAAATATTTAACAAATACTTGTATTGTTACTTAATAGTTTGTTTATCGCGTTATAAATTTTAATAAATATTAAGAAAATATTTGAAATTTCGTATCGCGAGTATAAGTTCATTCTAATTTATGGTACATAGTGCTCATGAGAAATGTAACACATTAATTAACTGATTATATTTGTAAATTATAGTATTATGAATTAAACGCATCGCAAAGTGGAAGTTGTTAGAAAACAAAAAAGAAAATTATAAAGGACCGCGTAGGGAGATCGAGCGTTTATTTTATTCTTAAAGGGATCATAATTCAACATTTCCTCTTAAAAGTTTATCGCGAACTGAGTTATTTGCTAACAAAGTCAAAAAAGCAAAGGAGAGTGGCATAGCGATAAGCCGAAACTGGAGACCTTTGACCACTTGCATCGGAATCGTGTTATGCACGGTCCTTGGGCGTTTTTGTCTATATACGCAGTGATCTAATCGCGTTCCATTTCTATTTCTTCTACAGATTATTTTGAAACTGTACGTTGGTACGATAAAAGATACTGTGCAAATAAGAAAGAAAAACAAGAATAAAATAATCAAAAAGGAATGGTTAAGATGATAAATAAGGGATTAAGAATGACTAAGTGTTCTTAGACTGTAACGACATAACAATATGTATGCAGATGATTGGCATAGTTTTGGCATTGCGTAATTCCAATAAGATAATGCGTTTTCCCAATAGGTATATTTTAAAAATAGTATTCACTTCATTTCTTATCTCACTTAGATAACACATGTTATTTAATTTGAAATAAATATTCTTCAAATGTGTTCTCTTTTCATGTTGCAAACTCACGGTCGCTTTTAAAATGTGTTCCGTAAAGGCGAGACGTCCGATAGTATATTATAAATCACTGATAAGATATACGAACGTAAAAGTAATTCATAAATGAGCAGCTGTCGTAAATGTATACGATGTTTACGACGGACGACATATGGCAGGTATGGAGAATATATTTTCTTTACTGTTTCTTTGTATTAGATTCCTAGTACGTTTTTTATTGAAAAAAAAAAGAAAGAAATACAATAATATTTCCGTTGATTTCTAATCCCGTTGAATCGATTTATTATTTAGTTTGAAATATTTTCGCGATAAACTTGAAATTATGATATTCGCTTCGATGACATCATCGGTTAAAGTTCCTCGTCAAAGTAAATAATTCAAAGTTAAGTCGAGCCAACTTATCTTTTAGGTCGATGTAGAGCAAAATCGAAATCAAACTAAAAATAAATGATCGAAAGAGACGAATCGTAGAGTATTGTTTTAGAAATGTTTTAAAAACGGAAGATCGAAAAAGTCGGCTAACATCGCGTTCGATCGTACCTTCGCCTCCTCCGGCGTGCACATGTCTCTGAATTTGGATCACCGAGCATAAGCTTAAGTCTTCTCCCACTCTTTGGATGATCGTGACGATGTCGACACTACGGAAATACTCACGCACGTCAGCGAGTGTGAGCATACACTACGCGCACTAATACAATTATACACATAGAGCAAGAGGACGGGCACATGTCACGCAAAACGCGCGCGTTAAGTCTAAAAGAGTCAAAGAGTAAAAGAAGTGAAAGATGCGCTCACACACGTGACAAACGTGTATCGATTCACAATGTCGTTCCTTATACACGTGGTCGCGTGTACTACCGGTTTGTAAACGCACGTGATGGCACAGAGAGAAAGAGAGAGAGAAGAGAGAGAGAGAGCAGAGAAAGAGAGAGAGGAGGGAGAAAGGAGAGAGAGGGGATGGGGAGAGACAGAGAGAGGGAGAGAGCGAGAGAGCCAGAGAGAGAGAGAGAGAGAGAGAGAGAGAGAGAGAGAGCGCGAGAGAGAGAATACAATTAATTGATTAAAAAAAATTTTTTTTTCCTTTCATTTAGAGGACGTAATGAAAGGAAGCGGAACCCGGAAAGAAAACCGAGATAAGAAAATTATACCACGAAGTATGAGACAAGAAGCAGATGTGGTTAACTAAGAAAGGGAGTGAGAGAGATAGAGAGAAGAGATCAGTACGACGTTCTGGTCCAGACTACCGTCGACGTCGTCGTCGGCGCGTCGTCCAAGGGGATCGATGAGACCAGTCAGCGGGGGCTCTCTTGGCCTGCATTCTCTCTCTTTTTCTCTCTATCTCTACGACCACCCCTCATAGGATGCTTGTGCTCGTGCGTGACTCGTCAGTGTGCGAGGGTGGGGGTAGAAGCAGCCGATCGGTGGCGCATCCGCTCTCAACTCGGAAGATGTGCGCCCTTAGACGCACATAAGCATTTGGAACATCATGTTACGATTGTGCTTACGTTATCTTTGTTGAATAACCGATACAACTTTTATCTTTTGTTTTAATTACTATATACTTTTTATCTTTTACGTTAATTTTTATCACGATGACCGATTTTATGGATTATTTTTCTAGTGAAATTTGTGAAACTTATTCGGTAAATATATTGTATACTTGATGTTAATAATAACTATTAACGAAATGTTATATTTAAATTTACTTTAGTTAATTTTTTTTCTTTATAATTTCATTAAAAAAAATTGTATATTTAGATTAATTAATATTAATTTTCATATTAGTTCATCACACACTCACCTTGACTTGCTTGATAGCCTCCTCCGGAGGTAAATTAGCTACACTACCCATTTGAGTGTCCATCCAAGCTTTTACTGCTGCGCTCGAATCTCTGTATTGTTGCCACAAGTTGCAGGCGTGTTGATATTTTGTACAAAGGGCATCCAATTCAGCTTTCGTGTCCTCCCAAGCTCGTACAGCTTCATTTACCGCTGCTTCGACCCTCTCACGGACCTCTGCAGCGCAGCTCTCCCGCAGAGGTTCAGCAGCGGCATGAAGTTCGCTAATAAGCACCTCGCGTGCACCGAAATCACCGTTTAATCCCTGAAATGAATCCTTGTTTTTTTATCTTTGACTTTCACACTGTCACGATACGATTATTTGACGCAACATTCAATTTTACGAGCTTTCATATAGGAGTCCTTTCGTTAATTATTTATTTCCTCTGATCTTATTACTAGAACTCTTTCATCTTGACGAAGATGAAATGTTCGACGGATTATTTAAATAACACGCATAAAAAGCTTTTCCTCAAATGAAGGAAGCTAAAAATAATTTCGCCGCACGAGACGAGCACGTTTCGAGGCTTGCGAATTGAATTCGGTCAGGGCATGGTTGAACTAATTCTGTGTTGTAGATGGTGAGTTCATTAACCTGGCTCAGAGTTTTCCGAAGCCTCGTGCGGAAGCGTCTCGCGCCAAGTTTTATCCGTCGTTTAAGACATTCGGAACGACACATATACATATATATATGAAATCGTAACGAGTGCAAGGTAACGACGATTAGGTATACATTGGAGTCGTAGAATCGTTCGAATAATTCATATACACTTACTTTACAACTTTTGATCAATATACTCGTCGATAACGAAATTCAAGTTGGGAACACTTTTGCTCGGAGATATTTATCAGCATCTGTTACTTCGCGATTATGCTTTAAACAGTGCGACCTACGCGAAAGAGATATACTAATCTGACCTCAATATATTATCGAGTTGATACAAATATGTGTTTCGTATACTACACATGCTATAGAATTACACATATGATGCGCGTGCATACATACATGTAAGTACATCGATCGAAGTCAAGACTTTACAACATCGACCATAATTATTTTTATCGAATTATAACTGATTGGTGTATGCAAAAATTGCGAGAAATTTTTTCTAAAAGATTACTTTCTTAGCCGATTAAGCACATGGGCTAAAGTTTGACGAAAGAATTAACAGACGCGTATGTGTTCGAATGGTATCGTTAATTACATGCAAACATGTTTTAAGTCTTTCCGGTAATGAGTCGTTGCAAAATTCTTAGCTTGCGTATGCGTGCATTCATAGAAATAACTCGACGCCCTCGGACAGTGATATTAATGAGATTCTTTAATGTGGACGCGAGCGACGATAAGAAGACTCAACGTTCTAAAGGGCAGCTGTGCTTTTTCTTCCGGTGAAATCATGGTTGTTTTAAATAAATAGATAAAAAAAAATAAATAAATAAAAGATCTTTTGAAATACAAGAGATCGTCTGTAAACTCGAAGGTTAGGCTAACTTTGAACGATATATGTTTATATTTTCTTGTCCTAATCTGTATATTTAAAACATACGTTCTTTTATCCTTTCGTCAGATGATCGAACGGAAAGAGAATGTACGAAAAGAAGACGACATTTATTCTGGACGAGTGCTAACGCGTATCCGGTGCTATCGGCTTACAAATATTGTCTTGACCTCCGTGGGTTATCGAGTTGTGTACGCGATACTTACGAATTTTTTAGCAGTTTCGAGAATGAAAATACGAGAAGTCGTATCATACATATATTCGTTGTCGATCATAACTTGAAATACTTGTTACATGAAAAGATCGGAGCAATGACAAGTCGCGTATAAGATAATGAGACGTTCGTCTATGTCGTTTGAAAGGCACACTTGTTCTTATCAATGACAGAAAAATATGGGTGTACAATACACGTTTATATCGCTATTGTCGCTTTCGATGTTTCGATCCGACGTTATATATATTTAGATTTATATATTTCTTTCAAATTGGTTTTAATTTTCTTACGTTTGCATAAATTGGATTTTAGTTACGCTAACTACACGAAAATCCAGTTATATTCACAAGGTGTACAACACAGACCAATGAAATGAATAAACGTTTTTCATTATAGTCAAGTTTCATGTTACAATTTCCATCGTTGTAATTTGGAACGAATGCTTATAAGATATATATTTTGTAGAGGTTTTATAAGTTCAATGCTTTTAACGTTGAAAACCGGAAATTATAACGAACGTTTTATGCTATTCACGAAGGAAGCACTCTCGCCTCGGCCGTTCTTAGTATCGCTTACCTTGAAGCTATTTATTGTGCTTCGTTTCTATCTAAGAATTTCTGGAGCCGACGATGTCTACATTTTCTTACATAGGACGGTAATCTTGCCATCGTTGTTTGGACGATATATTCCTAAGACACCGCGATCAGAAATAACTCGTTCGTAAATAAAACATTGAGGAAACTCATCGGCCGTTCTTAACACGAAACGCGCGCGTTGACGGTTCCCGCGCTACTGATAGACGTTTTGCGATAACGCGACTTTAGATCCGAACGCGACATTGCGCATGCGCATTAAGAATATGAATTTCCATAAGACGAAAAGGTTGGTGAAGTTAAAGTTATATACGTAATAGAAAACTGATAACTACAGGAAGTGAATTTGATATGCGATACAAACTAATAACGGTACGGATCATAACAGATATTATTATTAAAAGTTAATCAATTCTCAATACTATCACTTAGCGTCTAATTTAATCCAGTTGTTACTTACCTCAAGTCGCTCGGTGGCCTTGAGTAATCTATCGTAATCCACCGATCCTTGAACAGTTAAGAGCTCCATCATATAATCAGCTTCTTGAACGGATTGCTGTACCATTTCCAAATGTTTTTCAAAGTGATTCCACAATGCAAGTCTATTTCGTAATGTGGATAGTAAACGTGTGCATCTAGATTCTAGTTCAGTGTGAGCATCCTGAAGAGCGGAGATATCGCGTTCGATGCCTACAGGTGATACACTGATTCTCATACCGGATGGCAACTTATGTAACAATTGCCGAAGACTCATAAGATCGTGCCAAAGAACTATTAGCTCATCCGAAACGGATTCGCAGCGATCTACAGCAGCTGAGACAACGTCGCTTCCTTGCTTTTCGCTTTCTTCGCATTGATCCAAAGTCAAGGAATGTTTTTGATGAGCTTTCCTGACATGTCCAAGTCCACGTTTTAATGCTTGAAGTTTTTCTCGAAGTAATTGAGCCGAATCCAATTCTTCACTTATCTGACTCTCTATACGATGAGCAGACGATAAGAGAATTCCAACAGTTTCACTTTCTGCCGCTGGTAGAAGACCCAAGCGACTCAGTTTATCTTGAATCAACGAAACTCTGTCGAATAGGACGGTAAGTCTTTCTATGTAAAGATCAAGCTCTTCCTCCGTCTTCAACACTCCATGTAAATCATCGAGACACATTCTCAATTCGTTTAATTCTCTTTCCAATATTTTCAATCTTTCGTTCGAGGAGATATCTTCGGAGGAAATGTTACGCGTAATCTCCGACTGAATTTCATTGATTTTTTCCGTCACGTCTTTCCATCGATATTGTAATTCACCGTGGAATTGTCTTTGAAGCATCTCGTCCGAAAGAGGAATGATCTTCAAAGCTTGCTCGAAACACTTGTCTGCTTCGTTGCGCATGTTATTGTGTATTTCATATTGAGCTTTTAATTCCTATAAAGAATATTAAAAAATGATATTGTACAGAGTAGATGTCTTTCTTTTTAAAATCTGATAAAAAAGAGTGAAAGCTTACCCAAAAACGACGCATGCTTCCATTTGATGTATCACTTAGAGGAATTAGCTCTTTTTCGGCTGTTGTCATCCAATTCTCGATACGATCGATTAATGTTTGCTGGGTACTCCAATTTTCTCGGAATGATAATAATCGTCTTAAAGAAGATTCTATACTATCCTGAAGTTTAACGATCACATCTAAGACTTCGTTATAACGATCTTCAGAATTTTCAATGGTCACCAATTCTTCTAAACGATTTGCAATGTCCAATAGTTGAATGATACGGGCGTGATGTGTGGCAACGTCAGAAGATAAAGACTGTAGAAATGAAACATGATTAAATATAAGCTAATTTAGATATATGAGTTCAATGAAAGAGTATAATTGTACTTAACAAATCAATGAATTTAAATAAAATTGTTATTTACCTGATACAAAGAAATATATTGATCATAGTCGGAAGAAGTGACTGTTTGGAGATCAGGAACACGTTGATGAGCTACTTGAAGCCAGCCTTTTTCCTCTTTTACACCTTGCTCTAAAAGAATCCAACGTGTAGCTGCTAATGCCATTTGCTGCGCTCGAGAGGCAGCTTGGTCAAGCAACGAAGATGCACGACTATGTAATTCTACGTGCAAATCAGTATGTTTGGCTCTAGTTTCTAGATCCAGATTGCCTTCCAATGATTCTAAAATTGCGCGACAATGATTCAAATTAACGAAGAATTTCCTATGTTTTTGCATTTCTTCTTGAAGATGTTCCAAATTCATGACAGATATTGGACTCTGTAGCAAATTCTCAGCAATTTCAATAATTTGTGAAAATTCTTGTAAGGTTTGTTCGTATTCTTCAGCTAAAGCGAGCAATTGAAGAAGTCGATCTCTTTCTATGCTTATACTGTTCTCGATGATTTTGGTAATTTCGTGAGCTAAGTAAGTCTCTTCTGGAATAATTTTTCCAGGGTAATCTCGGAGTAATTCATGCGAAGTAGCAAGAAGCTTTCCAGTCTTCCACATGTGACAACGATTCATGTTTTCCATCTTATCTAGTTCTTGAAGTTTCCATCTTGTCGAAGCTTCGCATTCGATTATATTATCCAATTGCTTACGTTGTTCTTCGACTAATCTGTTTAATGAAATAAAATAGAATTAACACGTATAAATTCGTAAAAGTATCTCTCAAGGTAAAAGTAACTTAACTCACCTGTATATATTATTTACACCATTTAATAATTCATCCCACTTGGCGAGATGATTACTAGCACATTCCTCGCTGGTATTTGTCACGTGTTCGACGGCTTTCACATGTTGTTCGAGCGCGTCAAAACATTCTCTCAATATAGCACGTTCTTCGATAGGATAATTGGCTTCAACGAGTTTCCAAATGTCATTGAGTTCTCGGATGTTCTCTTCTACATGATCTACTTCTTCCTTCAGCTCGATAAAAGTTTTCGCATCGTTGTGAGACAGTTCACTTGGACACTCTCTATTGAGAAAAATTCTATATTCGATCGTTTCTAACCACGTGGATATAGTTTCTATAACCGTGAGAAGAGTTTCCTCGACGATTACTATATCGTTTTCTTCTATAGCGTTTCTGAGCTGTGTTAATTCCTTCCGTACATCCAACGAACGTTCTTCTGCCGATTTATCTGTCATAACTTCGCTTAAACGAGCAACGTGCAATACATTGCCCAAATGATCCGTCTCTGCTGCATTGTTAAGACTTTTCACTCTATCCGAAATTATTCGTGTAGTTTGGATCTTTTGGGTAGGCTGATGTTGAGGAATTCTTCCTTCTATTGCTTCTCTTAATGAAAACTCAGTTTGATTAGTTGTTTTATGTGAATTTGTTGAGTGAGGAACAAGTAATCGATCTTCCCATGCCAATGTATCATATTCTTTTTCGACTACACCAGGTATCGATGAAGTTTTTAATAATTGTGAAATAGCTTCCGCGTAAGTCTTCGCTTGTGTTTTTATTGGTTTCTCAATTTGATTTGATGATGGTGATTCATCTGGCGACATAGTTGTATCCATTGGTTCGCTGGGAGTAGATACGAAGAGAGCTTCGAATCGTTGACCTTCACTCGTTAAGGAAGATTCGAATGGTTTATCTGATTTTGACGGGTTAGATAAATCAGCAAAAATCGTTGATTGTGAGATAGGACTGATACTTGTATCCAAAGACATCGGTATTGTTTCATCTCCTAAATTCATTTCTTGAACTTCTTTTTTAAGTCCCTCGTCAAGATCCAAAGGAGCAGAAGATTTGGTTAATGTATAATCAACGTTCTCTCCAAAACTTTGAGCAGTTATTGGTTTATCAACATTTACTGCGAATGGTTGCTTATTTGCATTTTTCTTAGTTACGTCGGAATAAGATAATTTCAAAGATGAATTTTGTGTTTGTGCTGGTTGTTCGAATATAGAGTCTAAATTACCCGTTTCTTTAGTCAATAATTGAATTTCCATAGTCTTATGTTTTCTCTTTCTTTTTTGTCTTTTTTCTAATTTATTTTCATTATTATCATTTGTACTGGGACTGAGTGATACATCTTGCGAAATATCTGTTGATGATTCCGAATTCATTATAGCTTCGCTAGATGTTTCGCTATTAGGTAATTCTATCGTCGCTTTGATGTGTACTTCGAATGAGGTATCTGGCGTTGAATTCTTTTCGACCGATATATCTATTGATTTGTTCGATTCATCAATGTCTTCTTCTTTCTCTAACGGTTGGTCCATGATTTCTTCTTTCGGCATTTTCATAACCTCATTTTCCTTTTGAAGAAACAAAGTCTCCTCAGATATTTTTATATCAGATTGTGGTGACTGCACCAAAGCATCACTGATTTCTGATTTTAGTAATGTTTCTGTAGCTTCTACGACTGTTGACTGAGTTGAACTCAATTGCGTTTTTATATCATCGGATGATGCAACCGATGCTATTGTTTCCAGAAGTTGATCTTCAGTGATACTATGTACCGACGTTGACTCGTCATGCTCTTCTTGTAACTTGGGTGAGACTTGTGAACTTTTTTCACAATTTTCGGAAGATATTTGTGAAGTTTTATCAAGAAGAGGTATTAATTCTTTAGATTCTACTTGCATAGAACTACTAATGGTTTCTACGACTTCTGGCGAGCTAGTTTGTGTTTCTTCTTCCGTACCATATTCCACTGATTCCTGGATAGTTTGTGTTTCAAGATCATAACTTTCTCGTGGTTCTAGGTTAATCATTGGACTTGTTTGAATCATAATGTCAGTAATTGGTGACGGTGATATTGTCTGAACTTCTCTTTCGAAGATTTCTATTTGTCGTGGACTTTCCTGAGGCGTCGTTTGTGTTTCCACTGTTTCAGGAGAAGTAATATCCATTAACTGCACTTGTACTTCTTTTTCCATAATCTCTACTTTATGAGGACTCTGTGCTGGCGTCGTTTGGGTTTCTATGCTATCAAGTGGGAATAGTTGGAACGACTTTACTTGTATTTCCCTTTCCTCTGTTTCGATTTTTTTCAGACTGTCTTCAGGAGTTGTCTGAGTTTCCATAGTTTCTAATGAATAAAGTTCAGGCGATTTTGTTTGTATCTCTGTTTCTTGAGTTTCCATTTGTTGTACTGGTTCATTCGACATTGTTTGTGTTTCTGCGGTTTCAAATATTGCTTTCTCCAACAGTTCAGCTTGAACATCGAAATCTAACATTTCTGGTTTCTCAGGACTAGGTGGTTTGCTCGTTTGTACGTTTACTTCGACTGTCTCTGATACATCAGGAGATGTCGTTTGTTCTATAGTCGCAGGAGCTGAGGTTTGTTGTTCAACGTCGATTGATACTTTCGGTAACGTTTGAGTTTCCGTATCTATCGAAGGAATGTATTCTATCGGAGAAGTTTGCATTTCTGCTGAATTCATTTCTATGATTGTTTGTACATGTGAATCTTCAGTTTCGAGCACAATAGGTGATGATGAAACGTCTTCAATAGGACTGGTCTGAATCGCGTTTTCCGTCGTTGGTGTTTTCGTTGGTGTTACCGTTTGTATACTGGATTCTTTTATTTCAGGTATTTCTTCCTGAACCGTTTGCATAGCACTTGCAAACATAGCTTGTGGCGAAGTTTGCATATGACTATCTGTTTCTTCTATTTTAAATGTTTGTACTTCCTGTTCTACAGTGTCAGCTACTGATTCCATAGAAATTAATTCCTTATTTTGTTCCGGAGAAATTGATACATCACATGTTTCTATGACGACAGTTTGCGTGTCAATAGGAATTTTATCCACACAGATCTCTGGTTCTTCAACGATAGGCTTTGTTTCGACAGTTTCAATTTCTTTCGTTTCTTCGATCACGTCGTCTTCTTCATCTGACATCGTTGCCTTACTCGCTGAATTTGCTTCATCCGAAGAACTTTTAGGTACTCCAGAGGAATCTTCTATTACTTCGCGAATTTTTTGTTTCTTTCTCTTTTTCTTTTTCTTCTTTCTCCCTATATCATCGTCACCTTGAGCAGAAAAAGATTCTTCAACCGTTGTTCTGTCATCTGGTTCATATCCATGATCATATTCAAAACTCTCGTTTTTAATATGTGAGCTTAGTCCTAGTGAATCGGTAATTTCTATTATGTCTGGTTGAGGTTGTTCGCTGGTATGTTCTGGTGATTCGGATAATGGTACACTGATCTCTATTGACTCAGCAATAGTTGTGGAAACCGGACTAACAGTTCCTGCATCTTGTTGTAGTTCTTCTTGTATTAGTTCCTCTTGTAGTTCCTCTTTTTGTAGTTGTTGTAGTTCCGCTTTTTGATCCTCTGGTAAGTTTAATTTATCATTCACCAAGTCTTGTTGGCTCGTTTCAGTACTCAAAGGTATTGACGTCTGAGTTGTTACCGTGTCTTTTTGAACGATATTTAATGGACTCGTCTGCACAGTTTTGTTATGAATTATTTCGGAGGCTTCTTGATCCGCTGGAAGACTGATCTTAATATCTTCTAAGACAGTATGATATGGTCGTTCATTTGAACGTTCTGATTGGGTTTTTATGTATACTATAGACTCTGGTTTTTCATCGTGTTTTTGAATAGACAAAGAAATTTCAACTTTTCCAACAGACGATTTCTGTTCCAGTAATGAAATGTTATCTTTATATATATCTTCTCTTTCTTTTGTTAAAAATGTTTCTATTTGTTGTTTTTCGTCTTGTGCTTTTGGAACATCTTTATGGATAATATCCTCGTCTGTAGTTTGTGTTATTTGAATTATTCCTGGTGATGTAACCCCTTCTGTTTTAACATCAAATTGAATATCTGCTAATTGTTTTTGTAATTGTTCGACATTATTATCTTCCAGTTTGCTCTCCATTGTGGGTAATGCCTCTTCTTGAATTTTCCGTGTATCCTCTAACATATAAATACTCGATCTACTAGTTTCTTTGTCAGCATCTAGAATATTGCTACCATCATCGTGCTTTGCTACATCTACCGTGCTGCTTTCTACCAAGGTATCGAGTGTTTTGTAGCTTACATCGTCAAACTTACAAGTAGCTTTAGTTGTAACTGATGTGTTGTCGGTCTTTGCTGGATCCTCCGATAATACTGACGATTGCATAGCAGCAGGAATATCCTCATCTGGTGTCTGCAAAATAATAGACTCTCCTAGATAGGACACTACTTGTTCCTTTAGAAGTGTTTGCCCCGTATTATTTACCTCTGTAACAACATCTTCGTGGCTATGAATATCAACGACAGGTTCAGATGGAACATCAGTGACAGTGCAAGTAAGAATATCTTGTTCTTGAAACAGAGTAATAGGTTGTTCCTTTATGATAAGCTTTTGTTCATTTGTATCGTCCCACGAATCTTTAACTTCAACTTTTCCTGCTTCTTTTAATTCGTCGCGTGTTTTTCCCGCATCAACTTTCGTATCGTCAATGATAGTACTTTCAATAGACTTTTTCTTTACCTCAGATCGACGTATGCTTGACATATCCTTTGCAAATGGACCAAAGAATGGACCTTGCATAGGACTATCTGGACAACGCTGTTCATAAGAAGTATCACTTTGTATATTTCCTGAGAGGCTTGAGAATAATGACGGCTCTTGTTTCTTTTCATCACTTACCCTTTTTTCTAATCCAAATGTTTTTTCACTTTCGTCTTTAATAACATTGATATTAATATGCGGTATATCTTGCTCATCTATTTCTATTTCTTCAGGTTCTTCAATTATCTCCTCGCTTGTAGTTTCCTTACCATCTATGATTGTAACTTTTCGTATAATTCTTCGCGTTTTCTTGATAACTCTTCTAGTCACTTGTTGTACTACAGCGTGAACGCTAGATGTCTTCGTTTGATATTGACCATGTTCTAATATCTGTTCTTCCATAGGTAAAGGACTGATATCTCTGACAGCTCCCTGAATTATTTTGTGGGTGTAGTGTGGTGTTGATTCATATTTCTCTTCGAAATATTCTGCATCTGGTATACCTGTTGTTACTTTACTACCGTGAATTTGTTTCGTTAATGTTTCTACGGTACCATCAGGTTTCGTTGTAGTAACCGTGACGTATTGATCTCTCAGGGTTGCTTCTGAAAATGCTTGCATCATTGACGCATCCTCACCAAGAGCTGTCGTAATCGACGATGCATGTTGTTGAGCGTGTCTGTTGGAAACAACTGTGTGTCTTAACTTTCTAACGATAATTCTCTTCGTACCATCTGCATCGACAACTATTTCAGTAGTCACGTCGTCTGGTTCAACAAGTACAGTTTCGAAAGATTGAGGAGTCGCATGATGAATGTTTAATTCGCTTTTAGCATTCTCTTCCTTTTGACCATCTTGATATTTCATATCAACTATTATATCATCAGGTACGACGTTACTTTGTTCACTTCGAATTAAATTTTGACTTACATCAGCCCTTGCGTTCTTTGTTGCTATTTCGATAACATCATGATCACCCTCGGAGAGTTTTACTACCTTGATTGTTTCTTTTATTTGCTGATCTGGGAAAGTTGTGGCATCTATAGTTTGTGTCATGAATGATTGAGTAGCTGTTATAACTGGAATCTGAGTTGTCGAGGTTTGTTTCGTAAGTTGTAATGGTTTATCTTCTACAATATCTAATAATAAACTTTGTCCTGTTTGTAAGGACACATCGGCTAAGGATGGTGGACTGCTTTCAACAGTAGAGTGTATCGATGGTGCCTGATCGATTGTGGCATCATCACGATCTGTAGTTTCGTCATCGGCCATTGCTTCTTCATCCAGCAATTCCTGTAAGTACGATAAGTTTCGCTAATGATATACGCGCAGTTAGAACTATCATTTGTCTAAAAATGATATTTTATAGATATCTTGTCGATATTAGATACTCTTTGAACTTTTAATAATATCGCTATTCAGAGACAATTTGATAGATAATTTTAGTTTTAAAAACAACGAAGAATATACGAATTTTGTACATATACAGAAAGTTAATTGTAATATTATTTTTTATCTAGATTTAACATGAAACATTATTTTTTAGAATAGGAAACATTTAATATTATCTTAATTATAACAAATATTCTAATAATTCCTGAAGTTATTTACTTAAGTCGTTTTATGTTAAACATATGGTGTTTTAAACATGTAATGGAATAAATATTGACTGTAACACATAGATATATAATTGACAAAATAAATGAATGTAGAAATAGTGAATAAACAGAGGGGAGACAATTTGATGAAAATACTTTAATTGTTGTATGAATAATTACAATAATGCATTAACATTCCTTAAATACATGCAGTGACTATGTTACATCCCATCACCTTAAGCTAAACGAATGTACATAACAAATGTAACATAAGTAATGATATCAAAAAGTACGGTGCGTGAAAATGATAAATTGATAATGTGCTCGAAGAAAAGCGCACATGCATTTGTAGTGATGATAATGTACACATGAAGTAAATTGTGTCTATCTATTTATTTTTATAGCCAATCAATCATATGCATATGTAAAAATAATGAATGAAATGATGTCCCACTTTCATTAAAAACTATAGATGTATACGTGTTTTGTTTTTACGTTTTATACATTTATATATAATCTTCTAAAGTCTGAGAGAATATATCACACAACTTTTCATAATATTACAATTTTATACATTTCATAAAATATATTTCTTTCTTATATATTAATAAAATATATTTCACATATATTTATTTATTCATCCATAGTTTTTAATAAGAAATGAATATAATTAGAGAAAAGCTGTGTTATAAGTGCACTGACGAGGTTGATTGTTGTAACAATTGTACTAGCTATATAAGATATTTCTTTTCTAATACTACGAAGCATATATTATGATTGATTTGTAGATGATATCTCTTTAATGTGTTTATAGTATAAAAAAGTGCGCTATTATGCAATTATAATTGTATCTATATAAATATTTTTTCAAATTTTTTTTATTTTATGTTATATTAAAAATTTCCATCTGAATGAAAGTGTTAGATTTGACCATTTGAATAATAAATTTTGAATGAATATTTATATAATACATTTTATATCAGCATTTACCAGTAACTTTGTATGATTGAATCGTGTGTATGAATATCGTGGTATCTTCTGACAAAAAGATATGAGATTGATCAATGACAGTTTTAGATTCATATGCAATGATTCGTTTTTATACTACTACAACCACAGCGAAATGATAGAACGTTTGAAATACCCAAAGCAAATGTTTTATTTGTATTTTTTATTGAGCTTTAAGCAACCATAATAGAAGAAGCAGCGTATTGTGCGATAACGCACGAATTTTGAACGGTGTCCGATACCTGCTGCTTTTGCTGAAGACGGTTAATTATGTCCATCAGTTCATTTTTCAATACTTTTGCCAAGTCTTTAACTTCTGGTAGTGATTCCAATTTGGATATTCGTTGAGTACGATCTAACAACTGGACTTGCAAATTCTGTTAATGTACATGTATAAAAAAAAGTATTGTTAATCTTCAATACTGCATGAAGTTTTGATATCAATAGGATTTATTTAATTAACGAACCTGGTCCACAGTTACCGACTCATTTATTCTAAGTACGATATCCTTTAGCCAAGCATCCGTTTCTTCAAGAAAGATTTGATACTCCTCTATTTCTTTGCTTCGTTGACGTTGAATCTCTAAAGCTTGCTCTAAGAGCTCATAACTTTGTTTTGCTTCAGTTAACAACTTATTAATGTGCGATTGAATACTTTCCAAAGCATTCGTAAATAGTTGACAAGTAGTATCGTTTGGAATTTCATACAATTGTTGCCGCAATTGTATAGTTTCTTCATCGTAATCTTGAAGTTTCGTTACCATTGCCTGATAAAAATAAAATAACCAAAGCATGATATTTTATGCATCTTCATTGTCTAGTCATAATATTATTTATAACACTAAATTAATATACTTGAATGTACATTTTTTAATTAATTCATTTAATTAATATTATCTTACCCCAGTGGTAGATAACATTGATTGAATAGAATCACGAGGCAAATTCGTAGCTTCTACATCCAAAAGGGCAGTTTTTAATGTTGCGAGATGCGCTTCTATGGTATCCTGTAAAGTATATGCATATTAGTTATTCCATTATTGATTGTTTTGATCAATTTATTCCATGCCGTGCACACGACAGTTTTTCAAATCAATTCCTGGCATATATTAATTGATTAGCTCGAGCAAATTCCTATGAAAAATCTGTAGAAAACATCAAACTGTAGTGATGAAATCGCCGGGATCGTTGACATAAGATATATATTAGAGCAATGTAATGATATGGAAGATATATATACTGAAGGGGAGAAATACAGGTGATTATATCAAAAAATTATTAATAAAATGCATAAACTATAAATATAAAAATGTGTGAACAAGCAGAAGGAAGAAGTAAGCAAACAGGAAGAACTATGCTAAAAATATAAATATATAGGGATTGCAGTTAATTTTAACTGTTAATGATGTAAAGTTCAAATTAGATTTTTAAATGACTATGAATAATAATGATTATATGTAGGAATTAGTTAATTTAAAAAAAAAATGTTTTCGATCTAATATATTATACAATAGTTAATAGGAATCTGTGAATGGCGAATTACAAGCACTTCGGTAGAAATTATGATTTGATCCAATGATGATATTTAAAGTGAATAAATACAAGTGAAAATTCAAGTTTATAACGTAATAAAAAATATTATTTATGCAAAATTTTTAACTATTTTTATGTTTTTTCTATTTTTGAAATATATTTCCATTACAACTTTATATTTTTTCTATTTTCTAATTATCTTTCGATAATTTAAATGCAAAACTTTAGAAGGGTTTTGTACTATTACATGCGTTGTAAGCAACATATTAGCAGTTTTAATTGTAACAAAAGGAATATATACGACGATAAGAATACGATTCATTAGAATATAGCATACGAAGTATATAGCATATAGTACATACAGAATCTAGTAGAAATAGAAGGAAAATCGAGCCACATAAGCTTTTTTGGAAAAATGTTTTTTAATTTTGCTGAAATGTTTCAATAATAATAACGTTGTAATAATAAAAAATGATAAAGATCATTTATTTATCTTTATAAATAGTATAGATGAATCGATTTGATATAGATGAATAGATTTCAGCAAAATTATAAGTGTTACTTAGATAAGCAGATCGTTTTGATTTGGAATCATTTAATGAAAATGAGGAATAAAGAATAAAAGAGAAGAAAAAAAAAAACAAGGGCAACAACAAAAGATTAAACAAAACAGGACATGTATACGCTGTATGTACGTATATAGAGATGTGCCAGTAATGTTGACCATTTATGGTACAACAAGAGCGATTACTGGCTGTGATGTCACATCGCACCTTGATCCCTCGTATCCTCATAGTCTTGTCGTCGATTGCCCTCGTCTCTCTCTCCACCTGTTCATTCGGAGGCCTTTGCTGCAGAGATTCCAGCGTTGCTCTACCTATATCTTGTATTGGTTCTGGATGATTTGGGATGGAGGTTGATATCGAGGAAGATTTAAATTGAACGAATTGTTCGTCGTTCAAAGGAATGGACATGGAAGTTTGTTTTTCTTCGTTCTCTATAAGAATATTAGTTGATACATTGGTACTGGAATGGTCAGGAGGAAGTGGATTGTTATCACTTGAAACATCGGTCCAGGTAGGATGGCTAGAATTCATTTGGGTTTCTGAAGTTAATTGAAGATTAGTCGAAGAGGATGATGGCTTCGAAGGCAAGCTTGGCTCGGTTATCAAGTTTTCAGTCATTTTATATGTAAGCTGCAAGATGTTATCCGGTTTCTCCTCGTTCTCGCTCGATAAATAAGTACTATAATCACGCCAACTACAAATGCCACCAGGCAGGTCGGTCACGAGGCATTCCGTACGAGGTGAACCCAGTAGAGATCGCGAATTATCGAAACAGCGCCCTGAACCACCTCTAGATCCACCCCCATTATTATCGTCGTCATAACCGTGATCCGGTGGATCACGATCACTGGAATCCTTTTTATTGTTCTCAATCGAATCATTCTCAATATGGTGAGCTAAACTCTCAAACAGATCTTTTTCGGCTTCATGATAAGGATGTTTCGTCGGCCAAAAACCACCATCGAGAGAAAGGAATTTCGATCGTACCGTATTCAATGTTCTCTCCTGAATCATCGCTGATTTCAGTTCTTTTTCTTTATCATGAGTAAGAATAAGAACGTCGTCAGCAATATAGAATCGTACTTTTGGACGATTCTCTGCAGAGGGATCAGTTTCAATGCTTTCTTCATTTTCATGTAACTGCTCGAGATCATCGATTATCGCAGGACATGATTTTATTTCCAAAGAAGGTTGCTCCTCGATTTCTTTCAATGTATTTTTATCTTCGTTCTCAATTTGCTCGATGTATTCCTTTGGATCAGTTGTATCCTCATTAATATTCTCACTTGATTTTGAGATTATATTATCTTGCGAAAAGACGATATTTGTAGAAGCTTTTTCATGATCCGATATATTTAATTTATCTGTAATAATTTCTACCACGTTGGAAGAAAGTGTAGAATCTAATGCTATCGTTTCGGGAGTTACGCTAATTTCTTTTTGTTCAGTTTTGTTCTCAAGACATTTCTCACATGTGTTGTCGTTAACGTTACCTAGAAAAATTTCCTGTGGTTCAAGTTTAATGTCTGTTATCGATGTTTCTATTTCATGTGCAATAAGTTCTAATGTTGCCGGTTTAATTTCAGTTTTTTCAGTAATTTCATCTTCTTTTTTAATCTCTTTTTTCTCAGTTTCTTTATTACTCAAAGTATCTTCAGGTAAATGTTTAGCACTTTGCTTTTTTTTCTTCTTATCTTCCTTTTTCGATTTTTGCTGGGTTTTTCGATCTATTACTGATTCTTTTATTTCTGGATTTATAGCAGACTGTGTAGATCGTTCATTTTCTTGTAACGCTTGCAAATCTTCATCAATTTTGTCATCACGTTCCTTTAATTTTTCTTCTGAAATAAATTTCTCATTTACTTCTGGCTCAATTTTTGACTCAGCTTGACTATGTTCAGATATTTCTTCCATTTGTTTTTTATCACTAGATATTTCTATCCGGTTAGTTTCTATGAGAACCGATTTTAAATCGACTTGATTATTTTCATCTTCTTTATGTAATTCTTTTCCATTTGTAACAGTACGTGTATCTAATTTTTCTTCCTCGATAAATTTCGTATTTATATCTGTCGTCTCAGTTCCTATCAATACAGTTTTAGAATCTATCTGATTAGTTTCTCCATTTTCTTTACGCGACTTTTCTATATCTTTATTATCCTCTGTATCCTTATTAACATTCATCTTTGATTTATCCTGCATCGCTTTTTTATTTTTCGACTTATTTTTTAATTTACCAATAGATTCATCTTTCTCTTGTTTCGGTGTTCTTGAATTTTGAGAATCTTTTATTTTTTCACTACTCTGATTTTTGGTCGTATCCATTTTCTCTGTTATTTGATTGTTTTCGTTCGTGGTTGTTTTTTCTTTCTCCGTAATTTGAGTATTTTCTGTCAATTCTTTATCTACTTTAGGTTTCTTACTTTCACTTCGTTCTACTGATTCCTTCCACTCGTTCTTCCCTGATTTATTCTTCTTAGATCTTTGTTTTTTGCTTTTACTTTTTTCTTTCTCCACCGACTCTTTGCTTTCTTGATCTGAAATTATGGTCTTCTCTGGACTAATTTCATGTTCCTTATTTGTTTCGGAGGTACAAATTTCCGTGGAATTATTACTTTGCTTGTCAGCCGTTTTTTGTTCTCTGCTACTATCTTTATTCACTGGTTCTATACTTTCTTGATCTGAAATTATGGCTTTTTCTAAATTAATTTCATGTTCTTTATTTGTTCCAGAGACACAATTTTCTATGGAATCATTATTTCGATTTTCAGTTGTTATTTCTTCTTTATTCGTTTCTTTCAATTTTGCTTGACTATTTATATTCGGTTCTATCGTGACATTATCTGTCTCTTTTATTTTTACAATACTAACTTCTTTAGGAATCTCTTCTTTTTTAGAAGAGATTTCTAATTTTTTGTTACTTTCTTTAGTTTCTACCTTGTGATCTTTCGATTTAGTATTGCCTTTTGTCTTCTGTTTTCGAGACTCAAATTTAGTGTCCTTTTCATATTCTTGTTTCTTTTCATCAATAACTATTTCTGAAGTTTTATCTTTAATTATTATTCCCTTAGTTTTTTCTTTCACAACAAGCTTTTCATCTTTTTCTTGTACTTGTTTTTCAATAGTTTCATTATCATTACTTTTCGATTTTGATTTACCCTTTCCTTTCTGTTTCTGAATTTCATTTTTTGTTTCTTTGTCCTGATTAGCTCTCGTCTTAGATTTCACATCTGCAGGTATTTTTTGTTCGATCGTATCCAAAGTAGGATCAGTTTTATTTTGAGTCGTGTTTATAGTTTCTGCGACGAAATCATTCGATTTATGGTTTCTCGATCGAGATCTGGATCTTCTGGATCGTAACTCTTTTCGATTTATAAATTCAACGAAACCTTGATCGTCGACATGAACAAGATTTTCTATAGGTGCTGATTGAGGACTCTCTTCTACGAAAATCTGTACTTGAGGGAGATGTTCTTCCTTCGTTAGATGTTTTTCATTTTTAATTGTACACTGCTCAACGGATGGAAGTAAATCTACTGTGTCATTCGTTTTTCGAGCCACAATAGCAGCCCACGAGTCTGTTTCTACTGTTGAAATAGGTTCTGTGTCCAGTAGATCAGTTGTGGAAATTTCCATATCTTCCATAGTAGATTCTATATTTTCTGAAGATTGCAAAACAGTCGGTGCAGATATTTCTTTTTCTATTTCTTCTACCCATGATATCACTTCGACTTTGGAATCATTGTTCGTAATTTGGACATCAGGAGAATCTGTTTCATCGAATGATACACTTTCCTTGATTTTAACATTGTTATTCTCAATCCCTTGTTTTGATATTATATCGACGTTTGTTTTTATAATATCATCAGTAAGTGATTCGTCGGATTGAACTTCTGCTTTCAGTGGTAATGATTTTTCAAGAATTGTTTGTTCTTTACTTAATTGTGGTGAAGATTTATGAGAGAATGTTGCTAAATAGGACTTACTATTGTCTTTGTTAGCAATTTCCTGCAAAACTTGTGAAGGTGATTCTGAAGAAGTTTGTTCATCTTTAGTTACGGATATCGCTTTCTTTTCTTCAATCTTTTTCTTCTGTTTCTTTGGTGTCACTTCTTTAATCGATTCCTGCTTTTCCAACTCCTGTTTTTGAGAAATCTTTGGAGATGTTTCTTTTATGACTACTGGAATTGGTTTAGTAAGTTTTACATCACGACTTGTATCTTGTAGTGCAGTATCGACAATTGCAATTGTTTTTATTTGCTCGGCTGGCTTATTTGAATCTGTAGTATCTTTCGTGCTAATTACAGAAGTCGATGATTTTTCATTTAATTGTAATTGATTATTCTGTTTTAGAACTTCTTCTTTTGAATCGTCTGATTTGTTTGTTTCTGTTAAAATCTCGGATGACACTGTATTCTCAAGTTTAAGGTCAACGTTCAAGGTAACATCTACTTTATTTGCTATTTCTTCCTGTATCTGATCTTTTTTAGTTTTTACTTCATCTTTTACTTGTTTTTTACCTTCTTCTTTTTGACTTCGACTTTCAGATTTATTCTGTTTTTTGCTCTTTGATTTTGATTTAGTTTGTTCCTTCATCTTTCCACTCTTACCAGACTTTATTTCTTTTTTCGAATCTCCTGATTCTATTTTATCGTCATATACATTCTGATTCATACTTTCTATAATAATTTTGTTTTCAGACAATTGTTCTTGTTCTCCAGATAATTCTTTTCCTTCCAGTATTTCTTTACTTTCGAATTTTATTTTATTCTCCAATTTATCTTCGATTTCTAATTTAACTGGATCCTCCAGTTTTTCTTTCTTTTTTGATTTCTTTTTATCTACGAATTGTTCGTTTCTTTTTATTTTTTCTTCCTTTTCTAATTCTAATTTATCTTGCAGTAATTTATTCTCTCGTATTTTCACAATATCGTCTAAGTTTTCTTTGATTTCCAGTTTCTCTGATACTTCTAATGTTTCCTTCTTCTCGGATTTTTCTTCATCTACCAATTTTTCCTTTTCGTTATTTCCTAATTTTTCTTCTTGTTTTTCTAATTTTTCATGTTCTTTCTGTAATTCTTCCAGTTTGTCTTTTACTTTTTCTAGTTCTTCCAATTTCTCCTTTACTTTCACTATGTTTTCCAAATTTTCTTTGATTTCTAATTTATCTGATTTTTCCAATTTTTCTTTCTTTTCTAATTTTTCATCATCTGTCAACTTCTCCTTTTCTTCTGTTTCCACTTGTTTCTGTAACTCTTCTTTGTCTTTTAACATTTTACTTTCTTTCTGTACTTTCTCTTCTTTTTCTTCTATCTTCATTGTGTCCTCTAATTTTTCTTTGGTTTTCAATATCTCTGATCCTTTTAGTTTTTCCTTCTTTCCTGATTTTTCTTTACCTGTCAACTTTTCTTTTCCTTTTTTCCTCTCTTGTTTCTGTAATTCTTTCTTCCCTTTTAATATCTCATTTTCTTTCTGTACCTTATCCCCTTCCATTTTTAATGGTTCTTCTACTGTTTTTTCTATTTCTAATTTCTCTGGTTCATCCAGTTTGACTTCCTTTTCTAATTTGATTTCAATTTCCAAGCATTCTTTCTCTTCTATTCTCTCTTGTTTCTGTAAGTTTTCCTTTACTTCTGTTATTACATTTTCTTTTATAACTTTATTGTCTTCTGTCTTTACCGTGTCTTTTAATTGTTTTTCGATTTCTAATTTTTCTGGTTCCACCAGTTCATCCCTCTTTTCTGAATTTTCTCCATTTGCTAACTTTTCGTTTTCTTTCATTCTCTTTTGTTTCTTTAACTCTTCTTTCACTTCTATTATCATATTTTCTTGCTGTACTTTCTTGTTTTCTATGTTCTCTACGTCTTCTGATTTTTTTTTGATTTTTAATTTTTCCGATTCCAACAGTTCATCTTTCTTTTCTGAATTTTCTTCATTTGTTAACTTTTTGTTTTCTTCTATTTTCTTTTGTTTCTTTAACTCTTCCTTCACTTCTGTTATCATATTTTCTTTATCTACTTTTTTGTTTCCTATTTTCTCTATGTCTTCTGATTTTTCTTTGATTTCTAATTTTTCCGGTTCCATCAGTTCATCTTTCTTTTCTGAATTTTCTTCATTTCTTATCTTTTTGTTTTCTTCTATTTTCTTTTGTTTCTGTAACTCTTTCTTTACTTCTGTTATCACGTTTTCTTTCTCTGTTTTCTTGTTTTCTATTTTCTCTATGTCTTCTAATTTTTCTTTGCTTTCTAATTTTTCAGATACCATCATCTCTTCTTTCTTTTCTAATGCTTCTTTATCTGTTAACTTTTCTTTTTCTTCTATTATTTCTCCTTTCTGTAACTCTTCCTTTACTTCTGTTATCACGTTTTCTTTCTGTAATTTTATGTCTTCTATTTTCACTATATCCCTTAACGTTTCTTTGATCTCTAATTTTTCTGGTTCTTCGAATTTTTCTTTCTGTTCTAATTTTTCTTCATCTGTCAACTTCTTCATTCCTTTTATTTTCTCTTCTTTCTGTAACTCTTCATTTTCTTCTAATTTTTCTTTCAATACTTCACCCTGTTCTACTTCCATATCTTTTAACATTTCTACGACTTCTAACTTCTCTTTTTCTATAAATTTCTCAATTCTTTCCTTATTTACAACTACATTCGACGTAACTTCCAGATCTTCAAAATCATCATTATTAATAGGTATTTCTTCATCTAAAAAGTCCAACCAATCTTCAGAAGATTCTAAATGTACAGATTTCTCTTCTACCAAACTTTGCGTTTCTTTCTGAGATACATCTATTTTATTCTCGTTTTTGTATTTAACAGAAATATCTTTTTCTTTCGTTTCACTTGAAATGGATATCTGTGTTTTAATCGGTGACACCTTACATTCTTCTTCTTTTATAAACGGTTTTTCATTGAAAGACTTCTCTTCATGCAACATGCTACTAGTAAGAAGGTTTAATTCGGATTGAACTATTGTCGATGTAGTCGGTTTCATTTCATTCGTATCTTCTTCCCAATCATCATCATTTATCACCACTGGTTCATCCAAAAAATTCATCCACGAATCATCAGCTTTCAAACTTACAGTTTGAGTTGAGTTGAGTTCAGTTAAGTTATAGTTGACTTTTGATTGATTTTTATTAGTATCAGCACCAATATCTTCGTCTTTTGATTTAACAGGACTTTCATGCACGTCAATTATCTCGTTTATTTTTGTCGAGGTTACATCATCATCTTTTTCAATTATTTTTATTTTACTTGAAATATTATCTACTGGAAGTATTGTATCTACAGAATCAGTGGAAGATGAAGAAATAGATTTCTTCGTAATTGCTTGTTGAGATTGTATCCACTGTGATTCGAACTCATAAAAGCTAATAACTGGATATTTAGGAACGTCTGCAAGCAAAGATATTATTTTAGATTTTTCGTTGATTGTTTCTTCGTCGTTGCTTTTCTTTTGAACCTGAGACTTTTTCATAACAGACTCTTGAACAATCTTCACAATATTATCTTCACTAGAAACGGAAGGAATATCAGGTATACATGGTTCTTGTGACACTTGCACAATTTTATAACGTCTGCAAAGTTCGTTCTCCGCCTTAGTATAATTATGATAATTTAACCAATAAGACTTAATTAGCTCTAATAATTGTTCGTTGCTTCCTCGTTGATTGAAATTAGAATGACTATTAAATACCTGTTTAATTTTATTATCATCATCCCCTTCTTTTATCATTCTCTTCTTAGCTTCCTCTTTTTTAACGGACTGACTTTCATCAATAATTTTTTGTTCTTCCTTTTCATATAAACTTACAAACTCATTTTTCTTTTCAATTTTTGTACGTTCTTCGGATATTTTCCATTCATCTTCGAATTCGATTGAGTTATGTACATCATCGACGATAGTACTGTTCAAAGATTCAGAATTCTGCTTTTTCAAATCCGTATCAATGACTGTCTGTATAGAAATACTTTCATCGTCACCGAACGATGTCATTTGGCTTTCATCGAGTGTTTCCTTCATCGAATCGCTAGACATGGATATTTCGTTACGATATTTTCTCCTATCTTTAATACTACCGAATAACGGTGGTTCATCGGATTCAATAATTTCAGAAAAAATGGGAACTATGGGAGATTGATTGATAGTGTGAGAAATTTGACAGGACGAATCTTGTTCAGCAACGCTAATATAATTAGCAGGAACCCTAGCATATGTTGTGGTTAGACTAGCTTCTACGGTCTCGGGTCGCAAAGATATCACGTCGGAAGATTTCGAACCTACAGTTTTGACTAAGGGAACGTTCTCTAAAATTTCAATCGTTTTAACGGATTTCACGTCAGGTGGTTTTATCTGCATTGTTCCTGTACCAACGGTGGTAGTTACAGTGGTTACTGTTTTTTCGATAATGAGAGCTTTCCCTACTTGCACTGGCGATGGACTGCGTGGAACATCTGATTTCAAACCATTGTCAATACTTTCGATTTTATTTTCTTTCAATTCAGCTTCTACGTTTTCACTAATGTCGCTATTAACACTTAGCAATTCTAAATCATTGCTATGATTAACACGTTCGACCTCCTCCTTTCTTTGATCCCCTTTTTCTTCTGCAAATTCTTCAGTTTCTTCTACTTTAGGACATTCAACATTAGCTTGAATTAATTCGGAATTAATATTATCCTCGTTTATTTTGGACACTTGTATTATTTCTTCGATACTCAGTTCATTCGGTCCCGTATCATCTTTACAAAGTGGCTCCATATTGAACTTATCTTGATCTTTAGGAGTAGCAGGTGTCTCTGATAAAATCTTTTCTTCCGTTTGCTTTTTATCTTCAGAGATTATCTCTTCTTCGAAAGAAGCTGGTGGTTCTTTTTGTTTAACTTTTTTTGGCAAAGGCATATTTTTGGTCTTAGATGTCTTCGACATTTTTTTCGTAGATTTGACTTTTGTATCTTGCTGAACAATAGTCGTTTCTTTGGAATTAACTTCTGTTTTGACTTGTTCCGTTTCTTCAACAATTTCAAGAGAAGAAGCAGTATCGGTCTCACTTAATGAAATAACGGATTGTGTTATGGATTTTTCTATAGGTTGTTCTTTTGATTCCACCATGTAAGCTGAAGGTAATTGTTTTGTTAACGTTTTATCCTTTGATTCTTCTTGTTGTTTTACCTTTGAAAGAGTTGGCACAGTTTCTTCCTTCCTTTCAATATTGCTAGAATTACCGTCGTCACTACATTTTGAGTTATCTTCTGGTTTTATTTCTTTCGCATTTACCTTATCGTCACTCCTAGATGTAATATTTTCCAAAACTTCCTCGATACTCTTAACATTAACTCTTTGATTCTTCTTGATGGCTTTTAATTTTTCTGTATAAGCTGCAAAACTGTTGATAATTTCTTTCCTTTTCCAAGATTCCTCAACAAGTTTGATAATTTTTTTAGTATCCTTTTCAAAGTTTTGCTTAACAAAATTCTTAACGCAGTATTGAGATAGTTGTTCAGGTTTCTCATCAATTGCTTTGATATCGGTCGTCTTCAAATCATGTATATTTTCTTTACTTTGTTTAGGACTATCGACTTTGTTCTTTTTTCTCGATTTTGCGTCTCCTTTGGATTTATTTGATTCTATTAATTCAGATTCGGATTTTACATTTATATCTTCGTTTATTGGAAGCTCGACTTTTTTCGAATTTCCTTGAATATCCTTTTTACTCTTGGTATGTTCTTTGTGTTTTTCTTTTTGGACTTTAGCTTTCTGTTTATACATATCTTCTATTTCCTTTAGAGCTTTGTCAATTTCATCATCGACTGTCTTATCTGATTTCTTCTTCTTTTGCTTACGTTTCTTTTCTAATGGTCCTTTCGTTGCTCCAGTAGTATCAGGTGTTTGTTCTTTAGATTGATCTTGTTTTTCCTTTTGCTGTTCCTCCTTTTCTTTACGTTGTTCTTGCTTCTCTTTTTGTTGTTCTTGTTTTTCTTTTGGTTGCTTTTGCTTTTCCTTTGGTTGATCTTGCTTTTCCTTTGGTTGATCTTGCTTTTCCTTTGGTTGATCTTGCTTTTCCTTTTGCAAATCGTGTTTCTGTTGGTCTAACTTTTCTTTCTGTTGATCTTGCTTCTCCTTTTGCTGTTGGCTTACCTTCTCCTTTTGTTGATCTTGTTTTTGCTTTACATGCTCTGATTTTTTCTTTTGTTGCTTATTTTCTACCTTGTCTTCTTTCTTAGCAGCATTTATTTTTTGCGTTGAAACTGTTGGTAAATTTTGTGATCGAGTAACTTCTTTCGAAGGAGTAATTTCTTTCTCAAAAACTTCTTTCGATTTTTCCATGGAAATCGAAGCTCTTTTATCTTGCGTATATTTTGATTTCTCTATAGATCGAGATTGAAGTTTCTTCTTTGTATCTTTCTTCTTCATAGTATCCCAATCATTTCCTCTAGATTGTTTCGATTGAATCCTTTCTACATTTTCTTGCTCCTGAGGATTTATCGTCGGCTGACTCATTGGAAGATCATGTTGAACCGATGCAATTTTTGGTGACCCTGAGCGTCCTCTGATGTGCTCTGTCGTTGATCTATCTATTGTTGATTCAGTTCGAGAATGAAGACCTTGAGAAAGAATTTGAGCGTATGAAAATACTTGACTTTTGTTTTCTGTATTACTTGATACGCTCGTATTCTTCTTTTCAATATTATCTGAATTTGTGTTATCATCTGTGTTTACGGTATCCAAGGAAACATTTTGTTCGTTATTAGATTCACTTTGCTCGGTGACATTAGACGTCGGGTATGACGATATTTCCAAATTAGAAACTTCAAGAACTGAAGAAGTTTGAGAGTCAATCATTTTTTCATCTTTGGTATTTTCCGATGCGCTTACAGGACACTCATGTTGTTGTTGTATATGAGACTCATGACATATGGCAGTCGTTGGTAGAAAATTATTTTGACCAACATAATGATTTGTTGTGTAACCAGCCATTTGACTATAATGTTGCGGAGTGATTGCATCGAGTTGTATTTGCTGATGAAGTTCGACCGGTGCGTAAACGTATGATCCTACGGGATAAGCACCAAGTTGGGACCCTATGAATCCCACTAATTCGGTCATAGGTTGGTGTATATATTCGTAAGTCTCAGTCGTTGGTGCTTGACTTTCTATGTTGTCATAATGTTTTTCCTCGAGTACGTCACAGTGTTCTAAAGATTCATTAGACCAAGTATTACTAGTCTCCTGTGAGAAATTTTTACTGTTATCCTTTTCAATAACCGTTTCCTGACTTTGTTCATACAATTGTTTGTCATCAAATGACATTGAACTTTCCCTTGGCTTAATCGATTCTGATTCAATTATTTGAGTTTCATTGCTATGTGTTTCTGATAACGCGAGATTAATCGAATTACTTTCAGTTACATTTGAATGCGTATTATGAGTTTCTTTCGTTAACGGATTTGTATCGTTATCCATCGAATCAGAAGACTTAGATGTTGCGTGAGTTCCTCCTCGAAGTATATCGGCATAGGAAGTGGAACCAGGTACCCAAATAGGGCTAGCAGATCGACCTCTCTTATCATCGCATGGAGTCAACGTATTCTTCACATTTTCAGATTTTAATATTTGCTTCTCTGTTGCACACGAGACAGATGAACGTGGACTTCCATGTTTCTTATTAGTTAGCACATTAGATCGAGCAGTTGATTTTCTTATTGGAGAACGTCCTCGACGAGGAATTGATTCGACTACCGTGATGACAGGAACACTATTCAATGTGCTATCGGTTACAGTTCCTTCTTCCACTTTTGGTGTTTGTACTTCTTGCTGAACCGAACGAATTGGATTTTCATTATCGCTATTAATCTCATCCTTTTGCATTTGAATCTGTGCGAGTTTTGGCTGAATATCTTCGACATTTTCTACTTCGATCGCTTTCTGTTCAGAAAGTTGCGTTACGTTGTACGGCAATACCTGAATTGGTAGGGGACAGGAAGGAGGAGGTTCATCCCGTTGATTTCTGTACGGACTACAGCCTCTTGAACTTGGACTGGTACGACCAGCGGCTATATCGGCATAGGACGCCTGCCCGGTGAATCTATACTCGTCGCTGGCTACATAGTACTGATCCACGGTAAGTATCTGATTCATCAGGATCCTGACACGTTGCTTCCAATCGTCCATCCTTTGTTGTAGGCTCTGCATTATCCACCGCGGGGTAACAGCCAAAGAACAACAATGGAATAATTTACGTCAATTTTTGAGATATTTTTTATAACTTAATATTTTGGGGCTTGGGGCCTAACGGGGTAGGGTAGAGGAGGCAGTTACTTTCGTCGCAGAACTTGGTTGATATATGGCGCGTTTAAAGAAATAAATAAATATATATATATATATATATATATATATATATATACATATATATATACATATATATATACACATATATATATACATATATATATACATATATATATATATATATATATATATATATATACACACACACACACATATATATATCTGTGTATGAAGAAAAAAGAAAAAGAAAAAAAATAACAGTAGATATTGCATGGACTTTCCGAAGGAACATAGACGCAATTTGATTAGCGAAAAACGGGCTTTTTATTTGCTTAATCTCTTAATTAGACTATACTCTTTAATATGAGATTACAGCTAAACTATATGTATATAATGAAGAAATGAAATCGTGATATATTTCATGTAGCCCATTATGTATATAAGTAACTTTGTTCAATATAGAAACTTAGTTAAAAAATCTTGGTATACTAAAAACATTGGATCGAGCGATCATCAGTGGATAAAGAGAATGTAGAAGATGATTACACTTATTGAATATATTCATTAATTGTTAATCATCATTATATTATCATTATCCTTATCTAGATTGAAATGTGTAGTATGGGACATCGTCAATACTTTCAATTATCGTTATCGATAAAACGGTCAACGTCAGTCGCATGGATTTTTTGAAAAAACTGTAAATTATATTATCGAAGTGCGATATTCGTGATTTCGATGAATCTATGCGGGAAGATCTGCCGTTGTTTATGGACATTTCTGATAATTGACAGCAATGACGATGACAGGAACAATTGATTATAAGGTAAATTTATTGTCACGGATCCAGAAGTTCTGGGTCAGGAGTGCCTCTTTGAACAATGAGCTTCATTCTTTCGGTAAACGAATGGATCTTACTTTGCAATGATTTAATTTTTTCTCGATAAATCTGTTGCGTTTAAATTTTGTTAAATATAAGCACGCGTAACACGTCGAACGAGCGAGCGAGAGAGAGAGAGAGAGAGAGAGAGAGAAAGAGAGAGAGAGAGAGGGAGAAGGGAGAAGAAAATATGATATAAACGTGTTATCAGATTTTAGGCACAATTTGGTTATTTATGAGGTAAATCAAAAATATGGGAATTAATGAGGGAAGCGGAACGATTGTGATGACGACAAAATGAAAGCCGTAGAAGAGCGTATGAGGATCGTGATTGAAAGGATAGTGATAGGCAAAAGGTTTGGCAAACAAAATAACGTAAATAAAACAGCTGGTATATACATAAACGAAACAGAAAATAAATAACTCCAAATTATCATACACCATTATAATTTGTTTGCATATTGATTTGCGTTCAGAGGTCACTTGATTTCTTTTCTGTTTTCTTCTGATCTTTTATTATTTTTACTATTTTAAAAATATTTTTTGCTTGATTTCAAATTCTATATTATATTTAGCAGCGGTAATTCGCCACGTAATTACACGTAAAGCTCTTGCAACGGAAATAACATTTTACCACATAATTCACGTGAATGTGTGTGTACACGAATAAATATGTGCTATGTGTTGCCTGATACGCACGAACACGAAAGCATTTCGTATTGTATTTCGTGATCTTTTTTTCTACCTAGAGTGCTTATAGTGACAGTTATACAAACACACGAACACGCGTGCATATTTGTGAACATAAAACAATTGTTTCAACGCATAGCGATGTACACACGTGATAGAGAAGTACAGTGAATTATTAAAACCAAAAATAACACAAAGCAAACAAAATCAAGTAACTCCCTTTCTAATAATATATAAATAAATATATATATATTATAATATATATTACGTATATAATATAATATATATATATATAATATATTATATTCATAGAGGTAGAAAACTTAAACAGTTAAGATATCTTTTAAAAATAATAAGAGATAATAATAATAATAATAATAATAATAATAATAATAATAATAATAATAATAATCATCATAATAATAACAGTAATAATAATAATAATAATAGTAATAATAATAATAATAATAGTGGATACTTATTTGTATCACATAATATATAAAAAGGAGACGTGAACAAGTACAATTGCATTTTGATACCAACCAGAATCATATAAGCGATGATGTATCACTATGAAAAGTTCTGAAGGCGATCGTAATGATTTTCAGCGATGAAAGGAAATCAAGGTTAAAGGGTAGTATATATCTACGATTAAGTTTTAGGATGGAAAGTAAAGGTGATAGAGCTATTAAAGTGGAAATATACTTTGGATTATAATAACTTCATTTATAATTATTTATAATTAAATTTAATTAGCCTTAATTGTTAGTAATGAAGATTATGATCTTCTTTTAAATTTCCACTTTTGGAATTTTCTATGTGGTTAATAAAAAAGAAAATTTCTTTTTTATTAAAATAATATTGCATAGTTTGTAGCAATTATGGTTAATTGTTGCTCGATCGACGGTTAGTTGGTAATCACTACGAGTTAAAAAGTTATTGTACGGATATGGAAGAAAACGGTTATATCTGATCCGATATAATAGTGATTTCTACAGTAGAGCGTTGATAAGGGTGAATGCTGTCTTTGAGCAGAATGAAACAAGAAGTTTCAGTGATGGTATCGAGAGAATACTAATAATTGCCTACTACTTCAGCGCATTTGTGCGGTAATAAAAAAAAATTTGTGATTTGTTAAACGTACCTGCTGTTCTTGAATAGCTTTTTCTCTGTTGTTTGGTAAATATGTTGGGCTTAATACTGTCCTAAGTTGCTGTTCCACTTGAACAACCTTTTGTCGTAATTTTTGTATTTCCTGAAATAAAAAAAAAAATGGCGCGTTCGACTAAGAATCTCGCAAACGAATAAAAAGATCCATTATCATTAAGAGGTCATGTGTCTGACCTGTTGATATTGATCGATCTGATCCAAGCAGAGCTCCAAGGATGCAGTCTCTTCTGTTACGGTTTTATAAAGGACGTCTAATTCCGAGAGTAATTCTTCGGCAATTTCGGTTATCTTTTTGTCTCCACCGATTCCAGATCTGAAGTGTACTCGAAGTTTTTCGATGGATATTTTGATTTTAGTTTTTTGTATCGTTATATCGCTCAGCATTTTTTCCCTAATAGCATGCTGATCATGCAAAGGCTTTTTCTTATTTTGTGGTGACTCGAGCGTCTGCCTAGCCTTTTCCATCCAACTTCTAACCTCCTTCATTTTTCTTTCACATTGCTCCCACTCTTCGCTAGTTTCTTGCAGCAAAGCGTTCTAAAATATAAGGTATTTAATAAATCTACAGAGCCCGACAAACTATCCTATCCTGTTAATATCCTAATCGATATCCTAACGTAAGGGAAAAAGAAAGAAATTCGAAGACTAACTCTTTCCAATAGTTGCCCTTCGACTTGTATTTTAGCTTCCTCTGCCTCGGTAAATTTCTCCGGTAAATCACCAGTGGTTGTTACTTGACGAATATTGTCTAACTCTTTTGCCATGTCGCTTAGATTTTTGTTTACCTGTTTACAGCTTTTTACAGCAGTCTGCAACACGAGATGTGATATACCGATTATCATAGCTAAGAATTCCTACCAATGGATAATAAGAGAGAGAAAAAGAGAAAGAGAGAGAGAAATAAAGAAAAAGAGAAAGAGAGAGAGAGAGAGAGAGAGAAAGAGAGAGAGAGAGAGAGAAAGTAAGAGAGAATGTCTATTTCGGTCCATCGAACGTACCGAATATTCGTGTAGCCTTTGTCTGGCCTGAACGAGGGTACTGAGTTTGAGTGGTTCTGTTAGGAATTGCTTCTTTTCTTCCGTCCAGATCCTGACAGCATCGTAAAGTGTAAGGAACCTTTGCCATGCGTCCAAGGTGTCGCCAACAATTTGTCTCTTTTCATCGAGCCAATTTCGTACTTGTCCCAACTGTTCGCTCAAGTCATTAACTGTTTTTTCGATTAATTCTTTTTCGGCATCGTCTCTCGTATTCTCAATGATCACACGACCATTTCTCGTTAATCGTTCGAGCTTATCCGTGATCGGGCCCAGCTCATTCTGTATTTGTCTGAGACTTTCCCTAAGTGCGATCGGTTCTATAGACCTATCTTGCACTTTTATTTCAGCTTGTCTGACCCAAGCCTGGACCTCGTCTACGTCGGTCAAATAATCCGACCTAGTGGTCCTAGCGCGTTTAAGTTCTCTCTGCTTCTCATCCATTGCCTGTGCGGTTGCCTCAGCACAGAGCTCGAGAGCGGTTAAATGCTGGGAAAGATCACTTGGTACCAGCTGCTGGCTAACTTGGTACCGCGCCTTAGTGTTTCCAGAAAATTTCTTTGCAGTCTCAACGAGATCGTCGAGGTGAGACTTCAATTCTTTCACCTCGTTCTCAGCTGTTTCCTGATCAGCGCCGAACACGTAGAGGTTCGTTGCGCTACTTCGAGCTTCGTTTAAGTCCTTACGTAGTCTTTCGATTTCACTTTCTGTATTCTCGAGTTCCTTTAGATCTTCCTCCGCTTTCTTCGATTTCTCTCGTAATGAACCAACGAGTCTGTAATGAGTATATCAATACGTTTCACGTCTCGAATAATAATTATATCAACCTTGTTATTTTATTGTTCGCGTTTCCCTACATCGATAAATATGAGGAATGATATTGAAAAAGACAAATTTGTCATTGTCGTATTTTCTTCTTGATCGCATTAAAATTAATTGTGTATTATACATATGCGTGACTAATGATTTCTATATATGATATCGATATATAACTTAAAAAGCGAACGAAAAAGGTATAAATGAAAAATGCCTGGAACGATCAGTGGTGGCCTTAGGACGTCAAGTTAGCCGGAACGAGGGACAACAAATTTAGAATCGGAAATGCGTATCGCTACTTCGTCTTCGGCTGGCTTGATTCCCAGAGCCAGAGACGGGCGCAAGAGCTGAGGTAGCTTTGGCTAAAAGTAGATGAACGAACTATGTATGTTGAACCGAAAGATAGATAGAGAGAGAGAGAGAGAGAGAGAGAGAGAGAGAGAGAGAGAGAGACAGAGAAAGAGAAAGAGAGAAAGAGAGAAAGAGAGAGAGAGAAAGAGAGAGAGAAAGAGAGATAGAGAGAAAGAGTTTTCAGAGCGACTCTAAATGTTCCATCCATTTCCGTGATGCTTATGAAAATCCTTTCGACCAAATTTGTTATGATAAAAATACGTTTCAATATATTTCAATATAAATATCTTGTTCTATTTATAATTATTCATTTTTCGAAATAATAAGAATATAAGAGAAAGGAGAAAAGTGCTTATTATTAAGAGTTAATTTTTAATATAAATCATTGCCAATCGTGGTTTTTTTTTTATTAATACAGATTCCCCGATTACTAATTTTATTTTTTACAACAATGATGGTGTTTTAAAAATTTGTATAAGATTATATCATATCCTGTACCGGTCGTAAAAATCTATTTTTTGAAAGATGTCGGAAATGCCGTAATGCTTATGCGTGTGTACGTGCTATGACGAAGCGTACGATATAAAAATAGATTAGACCGGCTAAAGAAGTTTCACAAAATGACACAACAGTGGCAGAAACGCAAAGAGCAACATGACGGAATTTAAGTCATATCGTTTTCTTGAATTCGATTTGTATTATCTAAGTCGATATTACGTCATTAATGATCCTTGTTCTTATAATTTATATTTTTTGCAATGCAAATAAATTTTCATGTCATTTTCATTATCTCAAAATGAGAATATATCTTTTCATATATGTTAGAAATAATTTTTTTTTATATCGCAATAAATCATTACCATAGAAGTTTCTACATGCTATGTATTGAAATTTACTATTCATAATATGTCAAGTATTCGATATTATTTCGTCGATGATTTCATCTCGTTAATATGTTTTGAAATTTCTAAGAAACGATGATGTTAACTTCAGCACGTGAATAAGTATTTATATCGTAATGTAAATATTTACACTAAATCATTTTACATATAATTTCAAACAATCAACGATTTCTTTTATTTTTATTCCCTTGGTAACCGTTTAAAGGACGTATATCCACGTGGCGTTGCACTGGGATCAAATTTCAAAGAAGGGATCCATTGCTTGATTCAATCAGAAGAACATGAACTGTTTTATCGATAACGAGGTATACGTTATTATTGTCAGCAATCTAAGTAAATGAAACCAATAATGAAAAAAAGTGAAACAAAGAAAATAAAGAAAAAATAGAGAATATTTTACCCATGTGACTAATTCATAATAATAATAATAATAATAATAAAATTAATAATAATAATAATAATAATAATTCTTACATTTCACAAATTCTTTTGAAAAAAAAAGAAAAGAAAATTTCTAAATGATATATTCGATAAAAGAACGAACGTGTTCGAAAAAATCAACAGCATTGTTTCGATTCATGACGTACAAATATACCGCACTATCACTCCTGTGTCAGGATTTGCGTGAATTTGAAGAAAACGACAATGACATTCGTAAAAGAGTAATATATAATTGCGACAGATTATTATTCCTTTTTTGTTTTAACCTTTTCTATTATCTTTCATTTATCCCTACCTCTTTCCCACGAAATATATGTTCACAATTTGTAAAATATGATCCACTAGGCATTTCACCCCCACCCTACTCTCCTTATCCTCTCTTTTCTCCTTCTCTAAAATATATATTAATTCTTGGAGAATACTATGGCGCGGCACAATCAAGTCAAACAGCAGCGGTCGCGGTTCGGAACGTTATTAAGGGTACGATGCCATCGTCGAATTTTCGCCGCTCTGCCTTGACGAAGCAAGCTGCGACGCATGCGATCTGGCTTTAAAGGCCAACTTGGCTGGCCAAGAATGAAAACCGAAGACAGGCCACGATGTATGTGTGCCTGTGTCCTAAGAATAATACGAACTAAACAAGAAAAAAAGAGACGATGGAAAATGCAAAAGAGAATGGAGAATTTTCGATGAATCGTTTTATACAAAACGAATATATCGATGACTACTATACATTTATCTATATATATATATATATATATATATATATATATATATATATATATATATAGGGTATAGATATAGGTATAGATATAGATATATTGCTATGTAAAAATAAGATATAAGATGATTTATATACTCAAAGAGTATGTAATAATATATCACGAGAGAATTAACAAATGTTATATCAGTGCATCATCACGAATAATGATTGTCGTACATCTTCATATATCTTGCATTGGAATTTAAAAATCGGACAGCAATGACGTATTTATGTCTCTTGTTGTCGAAGGTACATATATTTTGAGTTTAGTTGATCAATAGTGAATACATTGTGTTGAAGACCGATAAACAAATTAATTATTTTTCTAAGAGATTTTGTATGATTATTTGTCATACTTATTTTACTATTTCGAAAAACATAGTATATTTTGCTTTCGGAAACATATTTTCATTATGTTCGCTTAATGCGTTGTTGTAAGATAGAAGATAACGGTCATCTTCTTAATTTTTCGTGAAAGTAAATTTGTCAAACGTAAATACTGAATGGATTATTTTTTATAATCGCAGCGATTGTAACGCGCGTTTTTATTTTTTTTTATACACCTATATTAAATAAATGAAATATTTAAACTCATTTCTGGAACGAAATATACGACTGTAAAAAAGTTGTACAATAAAAAAGCTGAAGCTAAATACACACTCTTCATGCACATGCCAAACTGCTCCTGGACATATTTCGCGATAATATTTTTCAAATTTTCTATAAATTGTAACAATAGAATGACAAATAATTATTATAAAATAATATTATTTCTTGATTGAAATTATACCGAACGTACCTTAATCATTTTTCGCTCGAACGATTATTACGAATTGTGCAATTCATGCGTATACCGCTAAAATTGGCAATGATTTTACTTCTTTTGAAGTTCTGCTGCCAGAATTATAGATATAGATATCGACAAGAATCACAACACGTTTAAACATAGTATAGCACGGTAAAATATCACGAACGTTTCTTGGTTAGAGTCACAACCTATCTGGATGTAGATAATGATTTTTATAGAGATTATCTGTGTAAGCACGCATTATTAATATCGAGCGTGATATGAGTATAGTATCAAATAATAAACTATGAAATTTAACGTTTAAATAATTTAATGATTTGGAATCGAACGAGTCCATGTATGGAGCGTAGCAAAAAAAAAGAAGAATAAAAAATTAGATAAAAGAAAAGAAATGTCATTCTGACTCACGATTCGACGGATTTTTGAAGATTTTTGATGCGCTCCTCGAGCGCGCATGCCGGCGCCTGTGTAAAGGCTGCGAGATATACAAGTACTGGTCCCGCTAATGTTTGTATCTCCTCCGTTGCAGGTCTAAGCTTATCAGCGTCCGTAATCGATTCCTGATTGGAGAATGAAATAATATTAATTAACAAGATTACGTTTCAATTTTTATAGAGAAATTTTCGGATCCCAATTAATCGTCAATTTTGATATTATCTAAATAGAATTATAATACTTACGTTCAGAGCTTTACTAATATCTTGTAGATGTTGCTTGGATCGAACTACTGTATCGATGAGTTTGCTCTTTTCCTCGATGGCGTTTAGTCGAGTCTCGACATGAGAGTAACGCGTTTCCAATTCTTCCCAATGTCTTGAAAGAGCTTCAAGAGCGTCTCTACGACCTTCTAGACCAGAAACAAGTTCTTTCCATTCGGTAGTTATCTCCGATAATTGATCTTCTATCTTCTTCTTATTTCTAGGATTTGCCAGATGTAGGACTTCTCGGCCACGTTCGTTTAACAAGTCTAACTCGAACTGTTGATTCTGAGAGAAAGAGTAAGAAACGATATCAGGCACGGTGCTTTGCGTTGCCAAGCACGACTAACTGGCGGTTGAATAATAATAACTCTGATCCACCGGTTTGCCTTGTGGATGACATCATTCGCAAACTTGACATCATCGGAGAAAACTTCCGAGTGAAATGTCATTGCACCATTTTGTTTATCAACGAAATTACCCAAACATCACCGACACATTCGATAGTATTCGTCATTAATGACCTCGAGACTCTCTTTATATATGCCATTATCGAATACTTTTGTCAAGATAAATAATTCAGTATTGCTTTTTTAAGTATAATAAATGCTTGACATTGACCGAGATTTTTGCTATACGTTATATGTAATCAACGATTCGTACTACATTCTCTTTTTAGATTAAAACGACTTCTCTCTTTGATTCTAAGAATTACATTTACGTTTTAATACAGTACGGATAAAAAGTGATGTCATCTACAATTTCGAACATAAGAGTTAAATCATTTCATTTACCTGAATATCATTTAATGCGTGTGTAATCTTTTGAATATTAAACTGCAAGCCGGCTAACGTTGTGACAGGTTCATCCGTGAATCTTGTCCTAGCTATGACAGCACGTACACGTTCCAAGGTTTGACTGTAGTCTCTCCAAGTCTCTGCCCCTTGTTCCATACGAGCTCGTTGAGATCTAGCAGTATTTAATGTGTTCTTCAAGAGTTGAGTATGTTGTTGTTGTTCAGCGCTTAGTTCCTCTTGTTCAGAACTATTTAAGGATGGCCATATTTTATCTGCTGCTTGTTGAATTTGTTGAGAGACCAGTTCACGAATGGAAGATTCGGTACTAAAGTATATCTGAAAGTACAAAGTAATGATCATTTTAGAAAGTTCATTGACATATCCTTATATATCAAAATAAATTTATATCTTAATAAAGGAATTAGTCAATATCGTTCCATCGATTACTCACTTTGTGTTCCTCCAAATCGCTAAGAATATTTTCAAAATCAAGTCCATCTTTATCACTTTCAAGTCGAATCTTAGCTTCTTTAACCCAATGATGTAATTTTTCGGCTAGCTGGCCATAATTCAACCGCATTTGTAAGTTGCTTTCAATATAATTTCCACGTTCCTGCATTTCTCTAGGCAATGAAGTTAATAAAGACATCGCTTCACTCAGCATTTCTTTTAGAGATCCTGGCATGCCTTCCTCGTGTCGTACAGAGTCTTTCAAAGTTCGAATTTTGTCTAAATATTCGTTTATACTATCACAAAGAATTTTGTGCTTATTTATCTCCTCTTCTACGCTTAACGGATCTCTTTCCAAAAGTGGCCTCGACTTAACTTCTTTTTCCTTGCTCTCTATCCAATCTAAAATATCAGCCAATTCCTCGGCTAATCTTCTATGTTCTGCAGCAGCTAGCTCGTGTTGTTCCCTCTGCGTTTCGACGGCTCTTCTAAGACCCTGGAGTTGTTGTTTAAGTGTTTGCAATTGCTCTGTTATAATATTTCTATCAACGGCCGAACCTTCTGCAGCTATTTGTTGTCCCTTGTCTGTAGCACTTGCGAGTGTAGCTTCACATTCTTGTATTTTTAATATAGCATCATCATACCTGTTAAGACGAATATTATTATACATATTATTTATATATTTGTAATAAGGAGAATTGTATTTCATAAATATTCGATATAAAAATACCTTTTGATTTTGTCCTCTGTTGTTTGACCAGATTTTTCAATATCTCGAATTATTTCAGTATATTTAGCAATGAAAGTAGTAATTTCACCAACCAATGCTATAAATTGTTGCCGAAGGAGTAATAGCTGTCTCAATTTTGCAATTTGCGCTTCTAGCGCTCTTATAAGATCATCTTGTTGAGCAAGAATACTTTGAAGATCACCGACATTAGCTGATTGTAAACCAGATAATTTTGATTTGTTGCTTTTAAGATCATCTAATATTCTTTCATAAGCTACTAACATTCCTTCAACGTCTTCAATACGTGCACCAATCGGTTTATTCAAATCCTGAAGTTCTTTTTGAATATCTGCCATAAATTGTACTGCTTCGGCAACACGTGCTGCTGCTTCTTCGGCTTCGTCAATTTTTTTCTGCAGATTATTAGCCCGTTCATTTATTACATTAGCTACTCTATCGTGAGCTTCCTTCATACATTTTAATTGTTCACTCAGTTCTTGTTTATCTGCATCACTGATAGTAGGCAAAATAGATTTTCCTTGCTGAGTTATTTTTTCTATATTATCTTCATATTCTTTGGCTTCTTTCTTTAATCGATCGTACTGAAAGAAGGTAATAAAACAAATTAATAAATTGTCATATGAAATAAATTAAGACAAAAGAATAAATAAGAAATAAATGCACAATGTCATAAAAAAAAAACTAATGTTGCTAATGTAGAAAAAATGACGAATACCTTAGCAAGTTGTTCACGAAGAACATCAACGCTAGACGTTCGTAATTCTAACGAAGTAGCAACTTCCGCTTCATTGATCCATCGCTGACATTTGTCCATTTCATTCTCGAATGATTTACGTCCTTGAAGAAGATCGTTAAGGGATGCTTGCTTTTCTTTACCTTCTTTCTTCAGTTCTTCATAATCTTTGTTCAGATCATCTAGTAGAGCTTGTAATTTAGCACGGTCTTCTGGATTACATTCTTTCAACATATTGTGTCCTTGTTTTATAATATCATTCAAATTGCCTTCATTGAAAGATGCAATTTCAGATTCTAGACTGCTGTGCTGTGTAATTTCCTGCTCAACTTTCGAGGCTTTAAGTGGAAGGTATCCGCTAAGTTTCTTTAATTCATTGCTCTTATTTTTGATCCATGTACGAGCTCGTGCAAGATCAGTTTCAAATTTACGACATGCATCCACGGTGGCACTTGCAATAGAAATTTCCTCTTGCAAAATATTGCGTAATTCAATATGTTCTCCACGCAAAGCCTTCGTATCATCTTCTAGTTGCTGCTGTTCACTAGTCTCTAATTCATTTTGCATATTTCCAACACGTTTTTCAAGTGTGTCCACTATCATTTGTTTGTTTTCGGCTTCTTTTAATATACCCTAGAACGGCATGTTTAATTTTATATGATTTATGTTAAGGATATATTTAATACATTCACCGTCAAGTGTATTTTTGACCACGTTACTTAGATTGTATTAAAAATATAATAAGATATCGAATTAAATTATACTATTGAATTGCACAGAAATATATAATGATATGTAATATTTATTTGCCTTTCCTTCATCGATAACGGCCGCGGATATGGGAGACATAAATATTATAAATGAAAAGCTTAGTGACTGTCAGCAATGAATGTATTAAGAAACAATATAAAAATCGTCAAAATTAAACTTAACTATATTGTATTACAAATAACTAAACTAATTTAATAAAAATTATTGTTAATTACCTTGAGAACAAGCAATCTTTCTTCTGCTTGTTTACTCTCGTATCCAAGTGGCTCGGTTAGTCTAGCGTGTTCTTTTTTCTGTTCAATCCAATTTCGGTTTTCCTCGATTTCTTGACGAGTTGCTTCGATACCTTGAGCTGTCATATCTAGAACTTGCGTTTTTCTTTGCAATTTTTTACTTATGTCTGTGTATCGTCTTTCTACAAACTTGATCTGTTCCTCGATTTGTTGTGAGTCTAAATTACTAACAGAATCCATAACTTGATCTCCCAATTTTTTAACTTCGTCCATTCTGTCTCCACCTTGGGATTCAAATTCACCGATGATTTCTTTTATATTTGAAATCTTTTGACCGATCGTAAAACCACAACCCTTTTCAATACCATCAGCTTTCTTTGAGAGGGTATCAAACCATGTTTGGATATCTTGCACTTGATTTCTATACTTTTGTATCAGATCTTGTGATGCCTGTTTACCTGCAATGGCATCAGTTAATTCTGCTTCTAATTTGTTTAGTCCATCTTCAACTTCCTGTATTTCCGGATGTGATGCTAATTCTGTTATAGCACGAGTACGGCGTTCATTAACATTTACTAACAGTTCGTTCATTGTTTGTAATTCAGCTTGTGCTGCCTCAGCACGTAATTTTGCTGGTCTGGATTTCCACTCTGCGCAAAGTGCTCGCTGTTGATTTATCCACATACATAATGCGTTTTTCTGCCTAGTTTGTTCTTCGAGATCACTTACTACTTTCGTCACATTTGTCAAGTGGGTTTGCATTTGATCGATAAGATCTTCCAATCTCGTTCGAATTTCAACCTCTCTAGGTGCAATTTGAACCGGTGGTGCATCTAAAGGACTGCCAGGTCTAGAAATGCAAGCTGCTGCTGCTTCACAAGCTTCGACTGCCAATGCGAGACGCGTTTTCTCAGCTTGTAACTTATTATGTAAAATTCGTGCGTTTTCCAGACTTTCTTCTGCTTCGGCAAGAGTATCTACAGGAGCTTCTAATTCACGAGCTATTTCAGGTTGATAGGAATCTAGATTCTTTGCAATACTTTCCAATGTATTTTCATACTCTTGGAATTTCGTTAAAGAGTCTGCTAATCTACCTTTTATTTGTAAAGCAGTATTTAGCAAAGAATTGTAACTATCTTGAACATTTTGTAATTGTGTTTCTATGGTAGTCTTGATTTCTTTATTTACTATTACGTATTGATTAATTTGTCCTTGACCTTTAGCTTTTAAATCATCAAGTACCGTTTGATATTTTTGTATTTCCATTAATAATGATTCGTGTTGTTTCATCTGAGCCATTGTTTGTTCTTTACTAGTTATATAGAGTGAATTATGCGCCATCAATTGGAAAGATATTTGCAACAGCCATTTTTCTGTGTCCTGTAATGCCGCATGATATGCATTGTATTCTTTCATTTCATCTTCTATCGATTTCTTTCTCTTGTTGACACGATCACCTAAAATTTGCCACTTCGTCAAAAGTTCTTTCGAACGTTCTAACGTTACGTTATTTTGTGCCCAGTTTGATAATTCACCAGCTTCTTCCATTAAATTATCCAGGTCAGTCTTTTTACTATGAACCGTTTCTTGTATGTGTTTATACCGTTCAAGTAAAGTTTTCATTTCACCAAACTCTCCTTTCGTATTTGGTAGATCTTCCGTTGATTCGTAAGTTTCATCTAACCATTTCTTAAATTTATTATATGTTTCTGCATGATCCTCCCATCGGCTAAGGATTGATTTCACTCGAGCTTGATTCGTGTTTAGATCCATAGTCAACTGTTCCCAGTTTGATCGTAGATCAGCCATATCGGTTCTTAATTGATCCTGTTGTTCTGGTAATGCTGTATTAATGGCCTTCACGAAAGCATTTTGTAACGTCGATAATAATTGTTGACCCTCCGTGATTTGTGATGCTGCAACCTTAAGGATTCCTAGTTTATCTTTAGCCCATGCTTCATCACCAGTTCCAACACAATCTTTCACAGATTTCTGTACGGAGCATAACCAATCTTCCATTTCTTTTTTAGCTTTCAAAAATTCGGTATGATCCGATAGATTCTTTTCAACTTTAGAAACCAAACTTTGTGCATCGGTGAGTAACGATGTATACGCCGATTGCAATTGTACCGTTTTATCACGAGCTAAGCTCCAAGTACTCATTTCCAATAAAGCTTCGCACTTGTCATTTAGATCTTCGAGAATAGGTTTTTGTTTAATAGCTTCATCGACTAATTGTTTGCATCGTGCTAAATCCGATTGCGCTTTATTTTCTTTCGATTGTTCATCGATTACTTTCTTTTGGAAACAATCAATCCATGCTTTCATGTTATCCAACGCAGCTGTAAATTGAGACCACGTCGATATACAATTATTAAGAGTTTCATGCGAATCATGGCACTGAGATTGTAGTAACGACCAATCATTTTGCAATTGTTTTACGTCTTGCTTGATGGAATCCTGACCTTCTGTACCAGTAGTCGAGATTACAGCATCCCTTAGTTCAATTACTTTCGAGATTAGCTTATCTCCCTTTGGTAGCGAGGAAATAATTTGACTGACTTTGTTTTCACGTTCCAGTACTTGTCCTTTATCTCCATGAGTATCGCTATGTTGTTGAAGTTCGAGTTTTGTTTGACGTACCCAATCAGCAGCTTCGTTATATGCTTGCTGAAATTTCTCATGATCCTTTATTTGATTTTCCAATTTACCTATTTTATCGGCAATAGATTGCTTAACTGTTTCATACTTTGTAATAGTTGCTTCATAAGGACTTCTCTGAATGGTCGAATCTTCAGCAAGACGTGTTTTAAGTCGATTAACGGAATCACTATGACCTATTATGTCTCTTAAAATCGTTTTAAACTTTTCTAAAAGAGCTCGCTTTTCACTGAGATCATTTCTATAAATTTCTTCGGCTTGAACCTTTCCTTCAACTTCTTCAATCCAATCTGTGATCAATCTATGAATTTTGTTCAACTCTTCAAGTACACTTGCTCGCGCCGATAGTCTTTGTCTAGCAATTTCAACGTCGGCTAACAATTTATCGAATTCTGCTTTGAGATTTTCAGTATCTTCTTGAATTTTTACCGCACCGTTCTGTTCAGTGTTCATTATAACTTTTTCCTTTAATTCAAGAGCATAACGTAATTTATTTTGACCTTGCTCTAAAGTTTGCCGTATGGTTTTACACGTGTGCAATTTATTATTAACTTCCTGCAAAGTACTAGGGATCTCCATACATTCTCCTAATTTGTTTCGAGTACGTTCAATCCAATCTTCACACTCTTGATGCAACGTATTGTGTTGTTGATGTTCCTGATAATGTAATTCCAAACGTCGCATAATTTCTTTGGCAAGCGATAAGAGAGCATTGTATTTCGTTGTCAATTGAGTAACTGCATTTGAAATTCGTGTGTCGGCACAGGTTTCGACCAACATTTGTGCTTTCATATTCAAACGATCGAGTTCCTTTTGCCAATCAAATAAAGTTTGCAAATGAACTTGAAATTGTTCAAGTACGTTTTTCTTTTCTTCAAGACTGTCCTGTAACTTATTGAAAGATTGTACTAATTGTTCAGTTTGAGTTAACCATTCTGCAGCTTCAGAAAATTGTTCTTCATACTGAGTCCATTTTACTATAGCCTCTTCTAGTAATGATTTCGTAGTACCCAATGAATCTACGTAATTGTCGTATTCGTCCTGTAGCAAAGCTACTTCTTCTTCGATGATTTCTTTATCCTCAGCATCAGCGATTTGACAGGCAGCATTACCACGTTCCAAAGCTTTCTCAAGTTTTTTCTGTCCTTCTGAAAGTTCACACTGCAATACCTTCAGTTGAGTAATTTTGCTGGCTAGAGATTCTTTGTCACCTGTAGGTTCCGAGCATTTGCCTAATCTTTCTTTTGCAACACGTATCCATTGTAAGAATTCGTTACCACTATCAATAAATGCTTGATGTTGTTCAACGGTTTCTTTCTGTTTTGCATAAAGTTCTTGGGCATGCTTACTTAAAGTTTTATATTTAATAGATATCTCTGTTGCTGGCGTAGCTTGTCGAAGATCTTCCGCTTTCGTTGCTACTGATTGTATCATCGGTTCGAAGGCTACGATGTCCTGTACGATACTATTTGTCTGTCGTAAATTTGCTTTTCTCTCGCCAATCGCTAAAGAACTCAGACCAGCTGAACCTTTTTTAGCTTTGGAAACTTTTTGTTCCCAAACTTGTTGCAATTTCGCTTCACGATCGTTGATCCATTGCTGCAATTGTGAGTAAGAAGAACTGTAGTCAGCCCATTGTAGAAGACTAGTTTCTAAGTGTACTTTTGTCGTTGATATTTTCTTAACTAAACGTTCCCAATCATTTTGTATATCTTTCAATTGCGAGCTAATTTCTTCTCGACCATCAGACCGTGTGTTTCTCATTACCTTTTCCCCACAATTTATTGTCAAGTGAACTAAATTCTGTCCTTCTTCTCGTTTCCTTAACAATTCTTGTATTTTGTCTAATCTATTTTGCAATTCATTGCGACTACTGGTCGATGCTGCTTCTGTTCCTTGTCTTATAATCTGCTTTGCGTTTTCAATCCAAGCACGTGCCTTTCCGAGATAAGCTTCGTACTCTTCGTGCTGAGCTAAATTGGTCTCTACTTTATTTAGCACGTCTTTAGCAAGATTTACTTGCACTTGATACCGTGAATTTAAATGACGAAGTTGATTATTAACGTAAGTATCCAGATGAGAAGAAAGCAAACCAGAAGCTGTTTTGTTAAACTTGTCGATTTGTTCTTGACCTTTCATCAAATTGTTTAATATTTCCTTGACTTCTTGAACTTGCTTTTGTTTCTCTTTAACATTAGGTAACAAAGCATTTTTTTGCGCTTTGATAAGAATATCAAATTGTTGCAACCAATCGCTAAGTCTTTCATATTCGTCTTTGTAATCGCGCCATTGACTGATAGTTGATTCTAGTTGATCCTTTTGCTGTTTGATTTCTGCACACATAAATATATTTTAATTGTTACAATATCTAACAAATGTATTATATAAGAAAATGAGAAAAATAAAATCTTACCTTTAAATAATCCCTCGAAGCTTTCAGTGAGAGCACGGATTTCGTTTTTAATAACTTCTTGACCTTGAACATTGGTACTAACACACACTACTTTTCCAGTATGTTGTAAATGTTCTACCAAGAGTTCACCTTGAGCTTTCTTATTTAAGAGACTTTCCAAAGGTGCTACAGCATTTTCTATAGCTAATTTATCACTTAGTGATCTCTGTTTCATCGCTGGTATCTTCTCACGCGCTCGATTGAGCCAACTAATCAAATTGTCGTGAGCTTCTTTATAAAGTCGATGATCCTTGTATTGTTCTTCTCGTTCTGCCAATAACGATTTGATTTTTTCAAAGAGCATGTCAAATCGACTCAATATATCTTGTGCATGAGAAGCAGCTAAGCCCTGTTGTCCACTCGCAATCATTTCAGCAACTTCAGCTTTCAAACTCTCAACTTCTATGTTCTCGCATCTAATTTTCTCTTCTAAAGCTTTTATACGTTCCAATTGACTTCTCTTTTCTGTCATTGTTGCTTGGAATTGAGACATTTCTTCTAACGATGTTTGCATATATTCGTTAGTTTTATTAATCGATTGAATTTGTTCGAGTAAACCAGCCCACTTGTTGATGGAATCATCCAAATTCGTTTTCGTCTCAAGCATTTTCGATGCTACAGCGCTCCATTGTTCTTGAAGATGCGCCAATGCTTCATTTATCGCTTGATGTCCACTTGGTGCTGTATTTGCCAATACAGCTTGAGCTAATTCGACGATATTTTGAACTTTAGCAAATCCATCTTCTTTATACAACAATATATCTTGCATAGTTTCCATTTTATTTTCTAAATCTTTTTGCGAAGATGCACTTAAGTCCGAACAATAAGCTAATTTGTTCTTTATATCGTTCAACCATCTGCTACACTCGGACAATTGATTATCAAATTCTTGATGTACAGCAACAAACTGATGCCATCGATTGTTTAAATCTTTAACCTTGCTTGATATTTGTTGATATTTAATACTCAATTCTGATATGTGTGATGTTCGCGAAGATACATTTTTATGTAATTGCTGTGCTCTTTCTGTAACCGCATCAATTTCGAGTTCTTTGGCACGTACTTCTCCTTGAAGCGAACGTAATTTCTCCAATTGATCTTTCTTTTCTGCTAAAGTCGATTTCAGATCTACAGCATGAAGTTTTGTATCTGTATCCTTGATCCAAACTAGACATCGTTCTTTTAAATTCTCAAATTCGTTCCATTGTTGCAGTTTATTTTCCAATGCTTCGATAGTCGATTTAACGGCAGATATTAAACCTTCCCATTCTTGTTGAGACGAATCAATCTGTGATCGTATATTAACTTGACCCGTTTCTAATGTACCAGGTATCACTTTTTCTCCAAGAATGCGAATTTGTTGAACCCTTGGTTCCTCTTCTGGAAGCGTATGTAAAAGATTTTGTAAACGATCTAAATTCGTATGTAAAGATACTCGTTCTAATTCAGTGTCACCCCAAAGATTAACAGCGTTATGAGTTGCATCTAGCCATTCGTGTGTATCTAATACAGCCTTACTATATTGTTGATGATCGCTAACGATTCCTTCATATCTTTCAACAAAAGCTGCGGCACGTTTAAGTACTTCAGCATGTCTACGTTTTAATTTGTTTATTATGGAATCAATTTTGTCTGTACGCTCTGGAAGATTATCTGCTTTATCCGAAAGGTCCAGCAAATCCTGCTGATGCACTTGAACATCGTGCAAGAAAGTACGATAAACTTGCAACTGTCCTCGTTTTTCATCCAAGGTAGTTTTTAATTCAATATCTTCTTTCAGCTGAGATTCCGCATCTTTTAACCAATTTTCAAAAGCTTCACTACACTCGTCGAAACCTGACCATTTTGCGATTCTAGCTTGTAAGTCACGTTCCGTTGAAGCAATATCATCGTACAATCCTTCTAAAACTTGTTGAAGGTCCGACAACTGTTGACGAATGATCTCTCTACCTTCTACGCCAGTCGTAGGATATAAACGTTCACCAGTTTCAATAGTACTGTTCAGTAAAGAGATTGCTGACGATTGCCGTCCTAAAAGTTCTTTTAAAATATCAGCTTTTGAGATTAATTCTTGACGCGTGCCACACAAATTATCTGCGACTGATTGATAGCGGCCCCTTGCAGTAGCTAGCCACTCAGAACATTGTTTATAACGTTCTAAATATGCAGCATGATCTGCAGTAGCTTGTTCGCATTTCTTCACGAGTTCCTATATTCGACAAAATTGTGTTAATTTGATTTCATTATTGAAAAGTTAAATGTATGTTTAAAAAATTTGTTGGAAAGTTTACCTTAGCAGTTGCTTGTATTGATTGAAATCGAGAAGTGATCTGTTGAACGCTAGAAGAAAATCTAGTCTCGCCACTAATCTGGATCAAGTCCGAAGAATCATATCTCATTTTATCGAAGTCTGCCTCATTTTGTCTGAGATTCGCAATTAACGACTGTAGCAAACAAATATTTAAATATTTAAATTAATTAATTTCTTGCAGAAGAATTAGTCATAGTTAACGAAATGATCATATCTTAAATATATTTACAAAAGTAGAATAATTAATATCGATTGATACCAACGTTGATGTGTTATATAAATGAGACATCATCATATGTACGAGCGGTTAGTTATATTTTTACCATATTATACTAAACAGTATCAAGGAAGCATTACTTCGAATATCGGACAATATTTAATAGAGCAAACTATGCATTATGAATTAGTTCGAGCATTATGACAATTAAAAAAATATATATAAATACACATGTATTTTATATACATAAAGAAGTATATTTTTAAATAGCTATTCGTTGATTTTTCTTTTTTTTTTAATTATTATTTACTGTAATAGGAAAAGATAGCAAGAAAGAGTGATAAAAAACGATTTTTTTTAGAAGCCTGCACCATTCACATTTTGCAGCCTGCAAGGCATTGCTTGTAGAGAATTCACTCTTACTTGTTCCAGGTGGTCACCAAGCGCCACCAATTCAGTTACATCGGTATTCCGTGATTCTGCAACCTTTTGTAGTTCCTAAGAAATTCCATTACATACAAATTTTGAATTAAACAAAATAAAAAGAAATTTGTCCAATTACGAATGTTGACGCGATTCCTCTTTTATGTGTATTAATCTAAATTTTAATTAATGCAGCAAGTTAGGATACATTTTCTAACGATAGCTTACTTGATATTTTTCCAATTGCTCCTGTTTTTCTTCAATCGTGTTCTTCAGTGAATAATTCTTCAATGATGTTTCTGCATCGGCCAACCAAATAATGAGTTGTTCCAATAAATTTTCATATTCGCTCCATTGTTGTATTCTTTCTTCTATGCAACGAATCACATCGCTAACTGCATTCGCAAAGTTCTTACTCTCAAATCTAACGAATGAAATAGAAAGGATTATTAACGTTTCTTAACGAATGTTTATTCATGTTTATTTAGTTTAATTACCTTAAGTTTGCAACGTCTCTTTTCATGCATTCATAATATACTTTTGGGGATAAACTGCTCGCACTTTGTGAGACATGCTCGGCCAAAACGTTTAATTTCAATTCACCTTCATTCTGCTTATCCTGTATTTCGAGAACCTTGGCCAATCTATTTTGGAGAGTAGTTTTATTAGCTGTATAGTCGCTGTAACTGGTTAATTGTTCCCACTGTTGTTTCTGATAATCCTGATATGCACGTTGAAGATCTTGAAATTGTTGGAATATATCAAGGAACTCCTCTAAACTGGCAATCGCTTTTTGCGATCTATCTACTAATTTCTCGTATCTGTCGGAAACCGAAGTTACTTTATCTTGAATATCTGAAGGTGCTTGTGCAACTTGAATCAAAGCATTGGCTTTTTCGGAAATTCCTTCTATAATACGTTTATGAGCAAGAATTTCTTGATGTAATGTCTAAAATTTCATCAAACATATTGATTTCATTAACTAAACCTTTTCGCTTCTTATTAGAATTTCATTAATACGCGAATACTTACTTTGTTCTTTAATAACTTCGATCTAATCTCTTGTAAAGAGGGCCACATTACTGGTGGATCTTGTTTTATAGCTCTTTCCATAGCATTCAACCAAAGCAGCGTTTGTTGCAAAGTTTCTTGATAGGTAGACCATTGTAAAGATTGAGCATCTTGCTTCTTTTGTTGTTCAACAATACCTTCTGCAAGACTATCCCATCGTTCTCGTACACATCTTATTTCATGTCGAATAATTTCTCGACCTTGAGCTGATGTATCTGGTAAGATTCTTTCTCCAGCTGCTGCTAATCCCGATAAACGATGTTCGGCTTGTTCTTTTTCCGCTAATAACGTTTGTAAGCATAAAGCTTTCGCTTCAAGATTTCCACCTATATCTTCTCTCTTCAAAGTAGCCAAACTTTGTTCTAATGGCGTAAGCCATGCATCGATAGATTTCAATTTATCTTGGTAAGTCTGATGATCATCGACGATACTTTGACAACGATTGATTACTTCTTTACTAAATGTATGAAGTAATTGATATCTGAAATAAATTTTTGCTTATTAAAGAGTATAAACATATAAGTATAATATATTTTTAAAGGTATCGTGTTTTCTATTACCTGTAGCTAATCTGAGAGATTAAGATTTTAATACGTTCGAGACCACTGGAATGCAATAAATTATGAGATATATCAACGAATGCATCGATCTCTTGTTCTTGTTTTAAAATTATGTCTCGTTTCTCTTTGAAAGCTTGAAGTCGAGCTTCTTTGTCACTCAAAGTTGGTTGAAGTTGTTGATCTCTGAAGGTAGCCTCCATTGAAGAAAACCATCGTGCATGAGCTTCCAACTGATCTTCGAAATCCTGCCATTTTCTTAAAGCAACTTTTTGCTTTTCTTCGACAGATTCTGTAAAATAAGTCATGACATAAGCAATGATCTTATTAGAATAATACTTGATTTTGATAGATTGATTTATGATAGAAAGAATACTTACCAATTTCAGTCAGATATTGAGAAAGACTCTTTTCGAGACTGGATACCTCTTTATTAATAAGCTCTTGTCCTTTCACTGCTGTACTCTTCATCATAGCTGAACTAAGTTGCTTCAATTTTCCAAAATGTTCCGCACCTTGTATTTGATTATCTCTCAACAACGAAAGTGTAGTTAGACGACGAGTAATTTCACTTTTTTCACCAGTAATATCGTTGCATTCAGCCAGTTTTTCTCTTTCACCACTAAGCCAATCTGAGAAATATTTACATTGCAGATTAAAGCAATGATGTTTCTCAGCGCAATCCTCTAAATTCTCTAAGAGATGTTGAGATTTAGCAACGATATCGTGAAAGAGTTGCTTGATTGTTTGCAAATAAATATTTAAAGACGTATCCTTGGTTTGATCGATAAGTTGTTGCGCTTTGTCACAAGCAGACTCGACCAAAGTTTGATGCGACATTATTTCCTGATGCATTATTTTATGATTTTGAAGCTGAGCTCTCTTTTCTTCTAAGGAAGATTTTAATTCCGTGTGTTGTTCCATAGCGCTCTCAACATCTCGAAGCCAAGCTGTTAATTGTTCCTGAGATAACGTGAACTCGGCAAAATGCATCAAACATTGATCCAACTTTTGTGTAGCAGATTGTAGATCTTCGGAAAATGTATTCCATAACGTTCTCAAATCTCTTAACTGTTGTCTTACAATTTCTCGACCATCGGGTGATGTATGTGAATAAAGTTTTTCTCCAAGATCAATAACAGATTCAAAACGAGCATTTTCTTTAGTTCGGGTATCGCTAAGATCTCGAATTGCCTTTTGTCTATTTTGCAACAATGAAAGATTACCAACGATTTCACTGTGTTTCTTTAATTCTGCTTGAACTCCAGAAATCCATTTCATCAATTCGTTATATCTTTCATTGAACGTACTATGTTCCTTTACAAATTGTTCGTAGCGCGATACTGATTCTTTCACCTGATTTTTAAGAGATTGATATTTCGTAGCCTGTCGAGATATTCTTGTGGATAAATCTGAACTTCCTTCGATACCTTGACTTTTCTCTATGGCAGAACTAAACTCTGAACCCTTCTGTGCTATACATTCTTCTAAATTCTTCAACTTCTGCAAATGCAAACGTTTAGCTTCTTCCGTACTTTTTAAACTTTGATCTTTCAATTGACTATCCATTTGTTTCGTCCATGCTTCTAGATCTTCAACGACTTTTTCAAATTCAGACCATTGATTGAAAAGATGATTTAATTTGTCAGCGCTCGCTACGCAACGTGCTAGGAAATCTTCCCAATTCTTTTTCTGTTCTTCGAAACCTTTGATCAAAGCAGCATGGCCAGGAATCGAAGTCTGTTCGAGAATAATATTCAATTGTTGATTACAATCGGACAATATACGATCACCTTCAGCTTTTTGTTGTAATACATTATTAATCAAAGTTGTTTTGGATTTAGCAACGTCTCGTTCAACGGGAAGGTCCTCGATAAGAGGTGCAGTTTCGTTAATTATCGCGTTAATCCAATCGCGTGTCTTCTCAAAGGTTTGTAGATAAGATTCATGATTCGAAACATATTTATCAGCGATTCTAATTCGATCTTCTACGTTCCTTGAAAGCTTCTCATAAGCTGTAACGACACTGCTCAGCATTTCGCTAGCTTCGTCGTCTGGAGTTTTGCCAAGTCGATCTTGAAGTTGTTGTAAAATATTTTTATGAACATTAACATCTTGCGCTATAGCTTTATATGATTGAAGTGCGAGCTTCTTTTCTTGAAGATTCGGTAAGAGCATCTGTTTATCGTCTAATTTAGATTCTGCATCGATCACCCATTGCTTCACTTGCGAATATTTATCTTCGAAGGATGATCGGTGCATCATATCACTTTCAATTCGTTTATAGATAACATTGGCATGATCTGTCAAAGCATCTACGCGATTACGTAAATTTCTGAGTTCGGTTCTAATAAACTCTCTGCAATCAGGAGTGATTCTTGCGAAAAGAGTTTCACCTAATTCTGCTGTATGATTCATAATGGCTTGACCAGCTTCTCTTTCTTCTGCAAAAGCCTTTAATTCCTTTAATCGTGACTGATAAAACGTCATAGGTTTAGGACCACTAATCTCATCGAAAGTTTTCAATTTACGTTCAGCATTCTCTATCCAAGATTGTAATTCTGTAACACTTGCTGTATACTGATCTCTACCTTCCTTCAGCTCATGTAATCTGTCCAAATATTGTGACAAAAATTTGAGTATAGATTGGTATCGGCTATCAAGATGTCCTACGTATTGTTTAACGCGAGATTCAGGGCTAACTTTGTTAATATCCTCACCAAGATCAATAACATCTTGCAAAACAGTGTGATAATCTTTCACAGAAGTTTGTAATTGCTTGATTTCTTTAATTTTATTTTCTATCTCATTTATATTAAGTAATATAGAAGCTTCTGCCCTTATTCTGTTTTCATTCTCCTTTAACCAGGAGACTACACTTTCAGATAGATTTTCATAACGTTGCCATAGAGAAACGTTGTGCTCCAAAACAGATTTGATGTTTTTATAACTTGCTTTTAGAGATTCTAATTCTAGCGCAACCTTGTCACGCTCGATTCTTAGAACGTTCGTGATTTCAGGACTTTCAACAGTTTCCAGAAGTTTCAATGAATTATCAGTATCGTCTTTTCTTGCTTCGCAATCAGCAATACCAATTTCGACGTCGTTGAGAGAAGCCATCTTCACTTCGAGATTATAACGATCGCTACTTTGTTCTGGTTCGCACCAAGCTACCTTTTCCTTGTGAATTGCTACCATTCGTTGAAGAGCTCCAAATTTCTCGTGATATAACTTCGTTAAAAATGCTACTAATGTTGCATTTACTTTATCAGCATGACTACTAACACCGTCCTTTCGTAATATTAAAGCTTGAAGCTCCTTGTGTAAAGAAGACTTAGATATCGTTGGATATTCCGATGTCGTTATTGTAAGATTTTCTTCGATTTTTGACAAAGTATAATCGCATTCGTTGAGCTTAGCTTTCAATTCTTGACACTTGTTGATTCTACCAAGTATTTTCGTATTCTCTCCCGTTAAATCGTCGCATTTAATAATCTCTTCGCGAATTTTAGATATCAAATCGCTGCATTTTTCGATCTCGTTTCTAATATCTCTCTCTTTTTCATTCAAAGTCATCGTCAATGATTTTAATTTCTCTGCTGCCTCTTTAACGATGTTAAATTGTTCATCCAACAAATTTCTTAAAGCATCTAATGTTGGTATATCAGTATTTTTATTCAATTTCTTTAATTGCTCAATTTTCGTGATAATTCCCTGTTTAAATTGTAAATGAGCTGGCAATTCCTCGCTATATCTTATTAATCGCATTTGACAACTCTCGGAATCGAGTAAACATTCACGAGCAGACGTAAGAGCTTCATTCGTGTCGGTAAGCCATCGTGTTAATTCATATTTTGCTTCTTCTATTTGTTTCCAAATAATAAGTTGTGTTTCATAAAGTTGAAGTTTGTCGATAATGTTACTATAAGTTTCTTGATATTTCTTGCGATTTTCGTTAAGATTCGAAGTTACTAAATCGGATTTAAAATTGGGTAAAAGCGAAGCATCTTTCATAATCTGTTGAGCCTTACATTCCATTTTATCCAAAAATTGTTTTCCTTTCTTTAAAATCTCCGATGCTCTTTTATATTTATCCAAAGCTACTGTTGCTTGCGTTATGTCATCAGGAACTTCTTTCACGCTTTGACATAATAAAGTAGATTCGTTCATGAATTTCTGCAGCCTTTCTTCTGCCTCCTGATATTGTTTCCAATCATTGTCCATTTCAGCATACTTCTTCTTTTGTTCTTGAAGAAGTACGCTGACCTTTTCCCAATTGGCATCAACGTAAGACAGAACAACTTGAATGTTAGTCATGGCTCTTTGATCTTCCTGCATGAGATTGTCAGCTTCGCGGTGAAGCAATTGTTTGTCAGATTCTTTCCCTTGATGTATTTCTATCAATTGTTCAATTTTATCCACCGCTGGCGCTAACTGTTCGCAAGAATCAACATTGTCAATAATTTCTTGTAAACTACTTTGAGTTTTCAAGATATCTTCTGTAATTTTGTCTTGTAATTTTTTGAAATTATCCCATCTGGCACCAAGAGTTTCCAATTTTTCACGTTTAGTTGATAATTCCGTTTCTAAAACGACTGCTTTAGCTTCCAAATCGCTAACCAAAGCGGAAGCTGTAAGAGGATTCTCTTGTTTATCGCGAATACGCACTTTCAAAGAGCTGTCTATAGCACCTACTTGATCCTTCCATGTATTCAGTTTAGAGTGTACATCTTGTAGTTCTAAAGAAAGTCTGTTTAAATCATTGACGCTTGGTTTACGAGCTTCAGCCTCGTATTTATAGTATTCTAATTGAGCTGTAGTTTCATTATACCAGCTCATCAGTTCTATCCATTTCTCTAATATCTTTTTCTTCTGATGCAATTCATCTTCTAGTTCTTTGTACTTATCTGCTAAGGAAACGTATATCTCATCTAAAGCTGCGGCTTCTTGTTTCGATCCTAGTGTAGAGAGACGTTTAACTTCGTCGTAAATAGCTGTGAAACTTGGCTGCTTCTCCGAATGTTCTTGAAGATAAGCGTGAATAGCTTGCAATGTAGTATCAATATTATCGATGTTTACTTCATTAATATCAGCAATGTTTGATTTTAATGTTGCCATCCAATTCTCAAAATCTGCTATTTTCATTTGGAATTCTTGTCTTGCTAGTAAAGAATCAGAAACGAGATTGATTTGATGTCGTACTGTTTCAGCGAGTTTACTGACACGCGACTTCAAATCTGATACACGATTTTTTAAATTAGTGGCACCTTCCAAAGACAAACCATGACTAATATGATCAGATACTTGAGTCAAAGATATCAATTGAGCTTGATGGTCGGATATAGATTTACTAAAGCTTTTCAGATTAGCCAATTCTTGCTCAAGTTTACTGACTTCTGGTGTTTGAATATTGGGTACAACAAGAGAAGCTTTTTCACTTTTTTGCAACCATTCAGTAAATTCCTTAGCGTCACTCTCAAAATTATTCCAACAAGAAACTAATTTATCCAATTTTGTCGTTATTTGTACAGCCATATCGTGAACTACGTTCCATCTTCTATAAACAGCATCAACTTCGTCAGGAGCAGCAGTTCTCCCTGTAATTTGTTGACTAACTAACGAAAGGTTTTGAACTTGAGGAAGTTGTTGTTGACATTCACTTTCGAAAGTTCTCGCAATGTCTAACATTTTGATAGCTTGTTCTAAAGTTGTGGGTTTACTTCCCATCGATGATATTTTGGATTCTGCCTCCTCGATCCAAGGTTTTATTTTTTGAATTCCTAATTCATATTCTTTCCATGTAGCAAGATTTTGTACAGCTATTTGCCGTTGTATTTCATTATTTTCTTGAAGCGATGTTACCACTTTTTGAAGGCTTTCGAGTTCCTTATCCAAACGTTTGGATTCCCCGTTATCAGTCTCATCTGTTAACCAATAATTGTTTCGTATTACTTGTTATAATTTATTTAAGTTTTAAATAAAAGTTAAAAATGTGCGTGTTAGAATTAAATATATATACAATTATAATGAAGTAAACGTTACCTGTTTTGAGTGTTTGTGATTCCTCTTTGAGAATTTTCAGAACTTTGATCTTTTCATGAATTTCCTTCTGTAAGTTTTCAGTTTTATGTAGCCGTTCCTCAGGAGAAATAGTATAATTCTCAATTTCCGCTAAAGATTGCGGAATTCGTTGTTGAGTCCAATTTTGCAACTCTCCGAATTTGGATTGGAATTTGGTCCATTTAGAATTATATTCCTGAAGATGCACAACCGTCTTGTGTAGAACTTTCAACGTAGTTTCCACTTTCTTTTCTGTCTCTATAATTTCTTTTTCGACAAATTCTTTTTTCTCCATCGGTGTTACGTCCGATAAATTAGACTGAATGTCGCGCAATTTAGTCATCATTTCTTTAGCAGATTTTTCTAAAGTCGAACTAAATTCTTGCTTATTCTGCAAATCCGCAGACATTTGTGCAGCGTCGCTGTAAACGCTTGATTTAACTCTATTTAATTCTTCTTCAGCTTGCTTCATAAGTTTTAGAACTTCTGTTTTTTGTTCTTCATAAGCAGTCCACAATTTCTGTGTATTCTTTAAAGATTTCAGAGTTTCTATGCTCTGTCCATATGTATCATTCCAGTTAACTTCTAATTGTTGGACTTCGGAAGATATGAAGGTAGGTGCGTGTTGATCTTTCAAAAGATCTTTTCCACGTTGCAACATGCTAACGATGTTGGCTCTTTGTTGCTCTAATTGTTGAAGACGTGTTTCTTGATGAGCTACAGCAGATGGAAGACTTTCAGGATGTGCAAGTGGAACCTCTTCCTTTGATTGTTCTCGTACTTTCCGCAGAAGAGTACACACTTCTCGAACTTCTTTCCTGTATGTATAGCTTTTAGAATAGATATCTGTTTTTGTCATTGTAATTTCTATCGTTGGTATCAAATTCTTATATCGGCTGATGAGCTGTTCCAATTTCTTCTGCTCTGAAATTGCTTCGTGATCTAAACGATTGGAAATAAGTGCATCCAGTGTCTGAACTAACCATTTCATCTCCTCGCGTTGATTATCAGCCTCTTTACATATTTTCTAAAACAGTAAGAAAATATGTATTTTTTTTTTTTAGGTAGAATTACTTCTAACATTTTAATAATATTTGTCTCATGCATGTGTAGAATAAGAATTGAAGTTTAATTACCGTCATAATTTCGATCTATCCGTACAGCAAGAACAAATATCGATCATATGTTATTATTAAAATATTAAATAAGCAAAATGCTATAAATACCTGAAACACAGCTTTCTCTTTTTCAAATTCTTCCAGAGTATTCACTTCGTGTAAAATAGTTTTCAAAATACTATCAACATGGTCCATCCAATTCACCATCTCGTCGAATCTGGAAGAAAGATGTGATAAAGCATAAAACGATATACAAAGATTTAATTAATATAGAAATCAATTGATCGATTTACTTTTTTCTGTAGGCAGCCCACTGTTGAGGAATCTGATAAAGCTGTTCTTTAAGATGATCGATTTTCTTAGTAGTCTCAGTCCACAAATGTTCGGTTCTTGCAATCTCTTGATTTAAACTATTATCATTTGGTTTTAGTTGGCTGAAGGTGTTGCTAATCTTTTTTAATGTCTGCAAACATCTCTCAACGTTGTGAATAACACCACGATTAACAAAAAACTCTTTATTTCGTTGAAGTATACTATCGATATCATTATTTTGAATCAGAGCTTGCTGTTCCGAATTAATCTCCATCTCAATTTCTTTAAGATATTGAAGCAACGTTGCTTCGTCCAATCGAAATTCTAGTTTCATAAGATGAAGCGGTGCAAAAGTAAGTACTTCTTTCCAACGTTTTTGTAAATTTTCTACGGTCTCAGTAATGGGGGCCTGTTGTTCAACTGGTAAAACATTTCTGAGATCTTGAGCAGTATTTATCAAATCTTGAATCCATCTTTCATTTACCTTACTGAAGAAATTCTTATGATATTCGACGGACGAACGATTGTCAATGTGAACATCGTTAAGAAGTGTTTCGGCAGATAATAACCACTCAGAAATTTGTCGTTCACATTCCTTGAATTTCGTCAAGCATCTTATTACTTCTTGAAGACGTTGTTCCCACATTTGTGCCAATTGACAGACTCTAGCAAATCGTTCATTTAATTCTTTCAAAGTTAAACCATTTTCACCTGTATCGACATCTGTGTCAACACTATTATCCACAGATTTAACTATACTAGCAAATATCTTGTTCTTGGATTCAAGCATTGATTTGTAATACAATGTTCGTAAGAAAAATGTTTTGTGTCGTTCCAACTGAGCCAAGATCGCGTCTCTACCACCCGAAAGATCGATACTGTTCAATAATCTCTCAGCTTCGTCCAACCATGTAGATATTTCTTTCCTACCAGCTTCCAAAGATTCTTGTTGTACCAGAAGCTGATGATATAAATGCAATTGCATAGGTATCAAAGCACGAACTCTTACCAAAGCTTCTTTTTCTTTTTTAAGTGTATTCATCATTTTATCGACCTCGTCACGAGATAGCTCTTGTATGAGAGTTTGGAATTTTCTGCTGATGTTCTTAAAAAGATCTTCTATACCTTCAACTTCGTTATGAAGCGTTTGAAGTTTCTCTCCGTAGGCTTTAATACGTTCTGTAGAGGTCAACTGTGTAGTCGAAAGAGCAGACTCTGCATTTCTCAACCAATTCTGCAAAGTTTCAACTCCTATTCTATAATCCTTCCTATTTCTTAATAAATCACCAGCGTGCATATATTGTTTGGCTTCTTGGAAAATGTGTTCCCATTTGTTGGTCAGAGTGGTATAACGTTCTTTTAGACGAAGAGCAACGAAATCTTCGGAAGTAGCTATTAGAAAACTAACGGTATCTGAAAGTTGTTGATGTTTATCCTTCCAGATACTAATATCTTGAAAGAATTCCATTTTTTCTTCTTCTGGCAAATTTAAGGCAGATTCTGCACGAAGTAACCAATTTTCAAATTCGTCTGATCCTACAGTCCATCGACGCCAATAAGCAACCACTTCTTCAAGCATACTTTGTACGCATCTTAAATCCACAGATACATTCTTCCACTTTTCACCGGTTTCTCGCATAAAGCGATCTATTTCTAGACATTCCTCTTTATCTACATAATATACATAAAAAATAGTTAATAATGATATTATTTATACTTAACATTAAAATGTATATAAAAAAAAAGTTAAATATCATTTACGTAATATTAAATATTAATAGTAATAAATATTAATAGTATTAAATATTAATATTAATAATATTATACGTAAAAATAATAATATCATTTATACGTAACGTTAAAATGTTAATAATATTTAAAAATATCTTTATTTATATGTATCTTTCTTACCTATATCACCATCACGTTTATATTCATCGACAACCTGTTGCATATCTAAATAAGCCTTTTGGAACTCTTGGAAAATTCTATTTCTAGAAACAAAATTTCTATATTGTTCCAATATTTGATGAACTTTTTCCTCGGTACCATATTTAATGTTCCAGCCTTTTAATTTTGTTTCTACTAAATAGAGAAAAGCAACAAGGCAACATTTATGTTCCAGGAACTTTAGCTTGATCCTTCGCTTTGCTGCTTTTGATGGTAAACTACTAAATCGTGCTGTCATATTTTCAAGTTGCTCACGTAAAACTTGTTGCGCGAGTGGCGAATTTTTTGCTTGTTCGAACTTTTCAGTCATTGTTGGTAAATCTAAGAAAAACTTTTTGTGATCTTCTAATTTTTCCAAAATAATATTAGCTGTTTCTTCGGTCATTTCCTCGGGTATATCCTCATCCGAATTCAAGAGACATTCTGCACGAGCAAGCCATCTACCCGTTAGACCTAAATCACCGGGTAATGTAGAATCTAATAACCAGACCCAATGTAACATCTGTGAAAATTAAAATAAATTTTATGAAAATTTTTCATAATAAGCTGTTGTCTATCAATAAAAATATTAATAAAAAAGTTCGGAGTACGTACAAGCAATTCTAATGTTTTCCATAACTTCTGTATATATCTCAAAAAATCACGTGTGATATTTATTATTGAGGGAGTATGAACTAAACCTTGTAGCTTTTTGTAAAGTAATCTTCTTTCTTCAACTTCTTCATTAAATGAAATGTATTCCTAAAAGACATACAATCGTTAGACGTTCATAGAATTTATCGTGTGCATTGTAATATAAAATAAAATTATAGTCAGAAAAACGACAGCATACCGAATAATTAGGTGGAAAAGAATTATTTCTATCGAGTTGTTCGAGATATCTTGTTCTGTCGTTAAGCCAATTAAAAAGATCGTCGTATTCTTGTTTTATAGACGAGAAAGAATCTGGATTCGTACTCTTTGGATCTGGATAATTATGTAGAAATTGTGCAACGTATGTCATTATAGATTTTTCATCCGGCTGTGGTACATCAACATCTTCAGGGTCGAGAAGACGAGCTATACCAAGTTCCACTTCAGCTATTTCAAAAGCAGTTTCCAATCGTGTTCTGTTTGTTCCTTCCTTCATAGCTGCTATATTCACCAGATTTGATTTGATGGCATCGATGATAGCTAAGAAAGCGTTGCCATCTCTCCAACTTTCACCAAAGTCACGCACTTGTATACCAATATCTCTATAAAAACGAAAATAAAATTCATATTATTGGATATGTTTTACATATGTACATTATTTATCTCGCTAAATAAAACAAACATATAAAGAAACCTAACGTTGAAATAATACTAACTTGGGAAGAGTATTAGTGACCCATTGAAGCAAAGTTTTTCGTGCACCTTGTTTCCATTTTTCGCTACTGATACGTTTACGTTCACTAGCTGCCGAGCCTTGAGTTCCAAGACTTTCAAGACTACTCTGACTACCCCAAGTTTGGCCAAGATATTCCAAAGCCCTTGTATTTTCTTCGATCTATAAAATCGATTTAAGCGACGATAAAAAATGACGATTTATTTCATAAAAGTAAAAATAGTATTTAAAATGCTCTAGCGTGCGCAACTATTATAAATGCGCAAGGACATGCACGTGCAATGTTCTGTAAATCCACTGTGATTATTCGGCCAAACTTACGATTCGTTACTCACCCTCTTTCGATCCTTTGATCGTAGCTTGTTTATTGGAATACATACAGTTAGCATAGTGATGATCAATTCGACTTACACTTTGTGAAAGTTAATAATTTATTTAAGTGCAAATTATAAATGGACACTGTTTGGTGTATGCTCGTGAATTGAAATTTCAAGCGATAAAAATTATACGCGACTATGTAGACTTAACTTGTTACCTTCGAAAATTAGAAGATTGAAATGGAAACCTTATTAGTTCATAATGGATCACAAGTTAGCCCACTTTTGTACTGAGTAAGTGGAAACGAAGCTGTAGCGTTATGAATATATATATACATACATAAATATGTATGTATGGATATATATATATATACATATATACGTATATATGTATGTATGTATGTATGTATGTATATATGTATATGAGTATATATACATATATATATTTGATCAGATCGTATTAAAAATAATGTATCTCGAGCTCTATGATTAAGCTGCTATCGCATACAAAAATAGAGAGATTTGCTTCTGCGTATTCTGCACTATATACGCAAATTTCAAAAGAATTAAATATACCTGAAAGTATAGAATGATGGTCCATATTAAGCCTAACACTACCGGAGGCCGTCCATCGACTAAGTCGGACGAATTTATGTTCACTAACTTAATCTAAAACAAAAATAATTAGAATTATTATTAGTAGATTCACAAATATCATTGAAAATAAATAATTACTATTATACGAGACTAATACCAACCTTTTTACTTTGTAAAAATTGTAAAGCTGTATTTGCATTACTAAGAAAGTGAGGCCTTTTTAGATTACGGCCTTTTTCCACTGGCTACAAATGAAATATTATTCATTAAGTTATAACTAAATATTTCGAGTATTCCATAATCCATTTATACTTACCAACTTTTCACCCGACAAAACTTCCAACAAAGCGAGTAAACGAGTACCATCTTTCAAATCCTCAATTAAATCGTCTACACGAAGGGGTGGAATTCGCTATAGACAAAGTTAATAATAAAAAAAATACATTTATTGTATCATATTGCATGAAAAAACAGTAATCGATATTCTATTTATGAAACGGAAAGAGTTTAAAACGAGTAATGTCAGTTATCAAAGTACTTTTATACAGACTTATTCTACAGTTTAAACGAACTTTGAACTTAGTTTAATTTTATGGCGCACTACTTTCAACATACACATACTAAGTGTATCATGCACGCGTATCAGAGCCGACAGGCTAAGTTTTGAAAGATCCGGAAACAGAAAAGTGGCAAGATCTGAAGGGGATCAAAATTTAGCAAAGTTCCATTTTTGAATCATCAATGTTGTAAAAGTTAACGAAGAAACGAAAGTTTATAGACATTATTTTAATATCATAACTTTTTCGATTTATGATATATTTAATCATCTTTATATATTATTATTTACCTTTGAAAGGTAAGAATTGATCCAATTAACAAAAGTCTTCTTCTGTACACGTTCTTGTTCGTCTGAAACAAGCAAAATTTCCATTACGATATTTTGCGATTTCTACAAATACATTGAATGGTTTTTATTATTACTTTTTTTTTTATTTTCATATTCTTCAATAAAAAATAACTTTCATTAAAGTGATTGCGTCATAATACTGACGGAGCGAGTTACGACGACCGCTTTATTTTTAAATATGCCGTCATGTTTGTCACCTTCAAATCGGTCGTCGCGTCAGTGCATGAAACTCACTTAATATACACGTGTATTCCTAACTAATTAGATGTACAATTAATACCTAACTCTTTGAGACACATAAACTAAAGCCTGTAAATAAACGTCAAAGATTCAAATTGAAAAAGTTTAATTATCGCTCTATTTAAAAAAAAAATGTTTAAATTTATTATTAATTGTAAGATAGTAATACTATCTAAAGTGATGATTTCATTTCTGTTTATATACAAAATTTACGAATCGATAAAACCTTTGTATTATATAAGCATCGATAATAAGACTTGTAAAACATATCGATGATGAATTCATTTAAATAAAAGAAGGTAATGATTTTTACGTTGCATAGAAAAAAAAATTAAGCACCTGAATCTTTGCAACCTGTTCTACTTATATGTATATTTGCAAGTATCATATCATCTTTATTTTTCAGCTATTTTTAAATATGAATATCAATGTGCATGAGTCATTAATGATACTGTTTAGATACACAATATCTCTGTTAATCTCTAATAAAAAAAAAATATGTTTGATTCGATTCAATGGCCAAATTTCGTTAATTAAATCAATGGCTATTAATTGGTACATTGACATGGTAGACAATGCTATCAATAGACAGATTATATGTCACGAGTTTCCCATGAAACTCTATAGATAAAAGTTACGCAATAGGTGGTCAATTTTCACAACGTCTAGTCTATGTTACGTCAATCTAGTATACGTAATGGAATCTTTAAAGCGGAAGTTACAGTGTATTGATTTCTTTCTTATTAATCGTTCTCATTCTTAATCGATACTACTCAGGTCATTGATATCTAGTTACGAATATTCGTGTAAATTGTCATTAAAATTGTACATATAAGTTTCTTGGGAAAATTCAATAAATCACAATGGGTCTGTAACCTTTATATTTTTAATCGTTAATAGTCACGCATAGTCGTAAGTATAAAGCAAGTATATTAGTGAATAAAAAAAGTATATAGTGAGTAAAAAGTGCTAATTATAACGATCAGCAGGTTTTAACGTCATTATAGATTTCTCTCTATAATTATTGTCTCGTTATCATGTTCATGAATACTCATTAGTCGTATTGGTGATTGCAGCTTCAAGCGTGATTATTCTTAAAATGTAAAATTACGCTTAAATGTCATTAAAAACAGTGAGTATTATTTAAGTATAAAAAAAGAAAAAAAGTCTATTAAGACCGATATCTTGTTATTTTCATATATTGCACTTTTCAAGATCATATTATTTCCTAAGCAAGAAATGCAACATATAACTCTCGATCGATTTAATTTTAGATCCTTTAGGATATTCGTGATTCTAAGCTCGCGTGACGATACCGGATGGCAGGATATTCGTGCTCTTGTGCTACTACTCGAGCACCAAAAAAGCGTGGAGGCCGCAGAATGTGTAGAGAGGGCTGTACGTTGAAATTATCCGACCTAAACGTTCCTATTCCTAATTTCTGTGGCTATGATCAATCGGAAATATAACAGAGAAATGTCTTAAACTTTGACATGTCGCATGAATACCTTAACATTTTCTTACAAACAAATCGAGCTTTTATTCTTTTATTTACGCGTATTTTATCCAAAGTTATCGTAACTATTTTACATTGAAATGAACTAGATTTTAATAGGTGAAAGAAAGATTAACGATTCTTATAAGGATCGATGTAGAAACTTTGGACCATGAACTTTGAACCACTAAGACTTCTTTGAATCAGGTACTAACTTCGTAATATTCAATGCTCCAACGATTTCTCATCTTGATAGTTAGATGGTTGACCTAGAAAAAAGCTATCAATGAATTCTGAAGACGTTCTTTAGCAGAATACCTACTTTCTCTCTCAATGACTTCGAATTAATTCGTAAGTATCGATAAATCGACTATATTGTTAATCGAAATAAAAATTGTTAGCTATTGAGTAGATAATAACAAAATAAGTTTAGTCATTTTAATAAAGTAACCAAAGAGTAGTAAAAAACAAATCAAGATTCTACTTGAACTTTCCTATCATTCATCATTAATTATTATCCTTGATTCTATCGCTAATCACTGCGGAATTATTTGGTAATTGCTCGTTAATTGACATTTCACAAACCACAAGATCGCATGTTATATGTTGGATTCGCACGTAAGTTTACTAACGAGTATAGAAACTGTGGCGCATACAAATGCACGAGCCGGTTTATGTGGAACGACACTTACGAATATGTGAGTATTAAGATCTCGTACCGATATGTAAAGTCAAATGTGTAAATCGAATATTAATGGAACGGTCACGATCGAAGCGTCGAATATGGAAGAATACAATTAAAAACAATATCATTAAGCATACAGTAACCAAATATCTTTAAAATTTGAAATAAATTGATACGAATAAACAATATAGAAGAATACTACTAAAAACAATATCATTAAACATATAGTAACCAGAAATCTGTAAAATTCGAAATAAATTAATACGAATAAGAAATGCATGTGAACTAAAGTCGATTGAATTTTTACCACTCCTGTTCTCAAATTGTTATGACGGCTAATTAAATCAACATTGCCGGAAATACGCTACAATAGTTATACTGGTCCTCGATGGTAATCCTTTAAGACTATCAATACGAAACATAAAAAATACTTCTTTATTTGAAATAATACTTTGATACAAATAAAAATTTATCCGAGTAATCGATTAATTTTCGCTATAGTTTTTTCCGTGAAAATGGCTTGTCCAGCTATATTGTACATACAAGAGGACTCTCGTAGAACCTTATCGATCGACCCAATTGGACCGTCAACTACTGACAAACGACTTTTTCTTTTAGGCCAGAGTCAGCCTTACCATCGTCGGCATACATATTATTCGTGATCGTTTATTCAAAGAGATAATAGAGAGCGTTCACCATGATCATAGTCGAGCTTGTAAGAAATAAAATATAAAACAAAATTTCTTATTTTTCTCCTGAGACTTAACTTTACTCCGAGGCTGCTTTATGGAATCATTTTCTAAAAATAAATACACAATATGTATGTAAAATTGATGTAACCAGACAGGAAGATACAAGGGCTTAGATTTAATGATGTTTTTGTTGAAACACGTTCTTTTAATACATATCTATGTAATTCCCATCTAATTTACCGGTTTTCTTACAAAGACCTTCTTACGATCAACCAAGGGAGACGATCTCTGATCACGGAATGCAATAATTGTTCTTCGCCATGTAGACAGATTACATATTCGGGGAAAGAAATCGGAGAGCGAAAGAGCGAGCACGATTCGACCAAGAAGATAGGAAAGGCGATAGCCTTGAACTGACGCTGCTCGCTTACGTCACCGTTAACCATTAGCGGCGTTACCACATTGAGGTTTATATACGTCTGTCTGTCGCTTAAATTTACTATCACAGTTCGATGCAAATTGTAAACAATAGCGTAGAACGTCGCCTTTACGATGACGTCTACTAACGTAACACTTTATTGTACGCATACCACGATTTAACAATGAGATCGAAATGTTTAACCATCATTAATCAAGTTACCTTTGATTAAACGAGTTGATCGAAGGTAATGACTCAAAACAAATGCAAAAAAGTATTCTACTTTGAACATCAAATTTATAAATTATCACATCGGCAAATAAAAATAATGAAAGATGAGAATGCTTGAATGAGAAATTACGTAAAGTTACAAATGAAATCTGAGCAAGATTAGTTGCGTAAGATGATTACCTGATAATAACGGGAATTGTTGAAAAATGTCAGATGTATGCCCGTATTATTTAAAAGAATAAATCACTCTAAATATTATTATTTTCATGTGTTACACGTTTTTGATGTCCTTGCATCGAGAAACCTAATTTTTCGATCGTTAGCATAGTGATAAATTTATTCTATTATGAGCTTGTTGAAAATGGTTCGAGAGTTTTATACTTTATATAATTAAAATTGTATATATTAATCTCTCGCACGATATATAAAACCAACGAGAGATTGTGATTAAACGTTAATGTCCATACGTAAGTTATAATTAAATAACACCGTGCAATCTATTAAGATCTATTGCGTATAGATGCTCTTATACGCTGCAATTAAAAGACAGTAATGACGATTGATCGATGAGTAACGACCTAAAAACCAATGGGAACACACAGTGTCACGCGCTTCATTAATTCTCTGTTGAGAAAACATTTTCTTTCTACGTTTTCTGCTTATTCCAATCTTCAATGCACATTACCAAGCTAAAATTAAGTTAAATTTTCTAGAAAGTATCGAATTCTTTCGATACAATCAAATTTTATCAAGAAAATAGCTTAATTCGTGATAAAGAAGAGTTGTAAACATTATAAGAGTGCACTGATAAGCATTGAACGAATATAATCAACGATTAAAAATATTATCAAATTTAAAAGAAGTAATCGTCGAGTGAAAGCTTGGTGATAAATAACAATAAAATTAAGCGAATATCTCACCTTCGATCTTATCAAATTAGCAAAATATGAATAATAAAATTGGGAAGATCTTATTAATAAAAACTTAAATCTACTGCCTACATGTGTTGACCTTGTAATCGAGATACCTATATGCTTACACATTCTTATGACAGATTCTACGTTTAACTAAAATACATAGAACGTTTCTATGTTTAAACAAGATCAACTCGGTAAATTAAATGAAAAGATGAGATTTTGTTATAAAAAGATTCGATCTGTATAAAGAAGAAAAATTGTGAGAAGGACTCGCGAACATAAATCCTCTCACGTTCGAAGAATCCTTGACATTATATCCATATGTATATGAGATACATAGGAGACGTAGGAAGAAGAAAAAGAAGGTTTTTCTCCTTGAGAGCAAAGAAAAAAGTCAATGATACCTTTGATCTGAGCGATATGCGCATCATATTGACTCCTACTGCGTAGGTGTTCCATCCTAGCAGCGACATTCTGGAAACTCTGGCTACGATATTCCGCATACCAAACGGATGGTGGTCGATCGTCCGGTGAAAAATGTTGTTGAGAATTGCTGCCTCTTCTTTGAAAGAAATTTTCTTCCGATGGAAATTTAGTAAAGGACGTTACCGAGCTGGACTTACTACCACCGTGACTTTGAGCACCGTGACTATGACTCTGATAAGCGGAGTCTTCGAGGGCGTGTTCCTCGCTCGGTGTCCTGCTCATTTCCGTGAATACGATCGGGTCATTCGTAGAAATGTTAGTATCATTTATAGAGGTCGACGATATTATTTCTCTAGTACTTTTTCTAACGATGACCTTTTCGAATTTGACGACCTTAGCGCCGTTTAAATCACCCTCTTCAACGAGTCTCTCGAAGCTTTCTTCGAAGGAGGAATCGCTGGCTCTTGACGATGGTCTCGCAAACGACGAACGGAAGACACGAGCACGCGAGGAATCGACTTCGTCCGGTGGTTCGTCGGTACTCGTTGGTGAACCTCGACCACCGGTCCATACTTGTTCGAAAAAGTTCACCCTATCTCGAAGTCGACCGCCACGTGGCGTCCTAGGACTATCCTGACGACTAGGACTACCTTCGTCCCTAGGTGGAGTTCCTCGTCGTGACATATTTTTATGTTTAATCTATGCTCGCCAGGATCGAGCTCAATTCATTTATTGTATTGTCATCCCATTGAAAGGCGACTTTATGATCGCCGAGCGACGTTTTTTACAAATGCCGGCTTTTCCGGTCTTCTTCATCGAAGAGTCTCGGTTCTTCTTGATCCTTCCGCAGATGTAAAACAATCGGTAGACACCTGTTCAATGGATACCACACCCCACGCACTGTGTAGAAGAGAGAGAGAGAGAGAGAGAGAAAGAAAAAGAAAGTATTCTTCACGCGCCGTTGACACCGCACCCTCTCGACGACACCTCGTTCAGTCGTCCGCGTCGACAGGGACAGCTGCTGTTTTTGCTGCTTTTGCTGGTACTGCTGCTGGTAGTCTGTTCGTACCGGCCCGGCTCGTTCTCCTCTCTGAATATGTGTTTGGCTCAATTTTATACGTACACGTATTACTTCGGCTTACGTACTGGAGACGGCACGTAACGCGTATGTAAATGTCGCGCGTGCGTGCCTGAGTTTATGGAATGTACGTATATACATAAAGGAACGTACTGTGCCCGCGCACGACGAACGTCGGTTCGATACTGGAGGCACTTCGAGCGACGTAGCTTCCACCTCGTTCGCAAGTCCCACCGCCCGCGCTCTTCGTCACTACTACAAAGGCAACAACAACGACAACGACAACGACGAGTGCGACGACTAAGACACAAGGATAACGAGGGTAACAGAGACAACAACGAATATGACGACGAAGATGAGGATAACGAGCCAGTCGTCGTAATAACGTAAACGACGACAGCGTCGAAGCGGCGTCGGCGTCGACGTTGACGTCGACGGAACCGGCATTTCTCCCCTCTCCTATGTTCTCAATACGAAACCTTCTCGATCAATCCTCTTATCCTGACCCTTTCTATCTTACTCTCTCTCTTTCTCTCTTTCTATTACTATCCTTATTTCTCTTCTATCCTTCTTCCTTCCTTTCTGATTAATTTAAGAGTCAGTCGCATTGTTCTTATGTAACTAGACGCCTCATAAATGAAGTTTTTTTTTTTTATTTTCACGTCTCATCGATTGGACTTTTAAAGCTAGCTATTCTTGTGATGGTGAACATGGTAAAATTTATCACACACAAAAATCAGTACGATCGATCCATACTTCGTAGAAATGAGAGTTTTAATCGCGAATAGGACGGCGTTTCTATTTTGCCGGCGAGTTATCATAATTTATTTTTGCGAGATGAAAAATGTAATAAAAGTTCTTATGATGTTCGAGCGACTTAACGACTGCCCTATATCGATTCTTAGTCGATCAATCTTTTCGTTTCTTTTATTTTCATCCTACTCTTATCTTTGTAGTTAATGCTAGTCGTTACAATATTACTCACTTTGAATTGATAAGCATTGCAATCATATTTATACTTTTAAAACTCGATAAGCACGTAACCAACTACTCGATTTACGTATGAAATAAGAACTTCGTTTCGGGTTCTCAAAAAGAGTTCTGAATCAAATGCCTTTAGTTAAGTTTTACGATCTAGTACATAGCGATATTTTATAAATAATCACGCAAAATTTATTATATTTTCTACGTATAAAAAGAATAAGGAAAATAATAAAAGACTTAAAATTTTCTATTAATAGAATAGAACATCTTAGAAACGTGAAATCTGGAATGACGTTTGAGCAACAAGTGGTGAGAAATTGGTTCACGGCTGTTATGTATGCGCTTGATTATGTTCTGGCATAGATACCAGTGCGAAGGGAAAAGCAATTAGAAGGTTTCTTCGTTAAGATCTTTTTAAATAAAGATCAGAATTAAATTATCAGGTTCGAAGCAATCGTTTGCTCACCCTGTAATTGTTGTATCGTAGCCTGATATTCGGCAAGTTTCTCATCAACGTAATCTTGGCTTTGACTGGCGATAATTTCTGCGGTACTAGGACCACTGGATTCTTCGTCGACTGGTGTGTGATCTAATGGTACACCAATATATTCGTAATCACCAGATCTATAAGGCGCTATCAGGTACTCCGGTGGTCCACAGGGTACAGGTGATGTTATATCGCTTCCAAGTGGACTCTACATAAACATATAATTTTTTTTCGAATCAAATATATATTGCTATATGCAACTCGCAGTTTGTTTATAAAATATAAACTTAATAAAGATTAATTTTTTCTATCGTACCTACAAACGAACAAGATAGCATGTTGCTCGTAAATCGATACTAAATGTCAAGATAAGACTAACTATATTTGAAGAACTAATGATACGATAGCGTGACTACTAACGCCAATATGACAATTATAAGTCTCGCATAACAAGAGATTGGTATTGGTATTAATATCTATACTAACCTGTACTGGTATAAACGGTCGGGGAGATTGATTTCCTTGAGCAATAGACGATGGCCATCTTGGTCTTGGACATTGAATGTAACCATGCGGTGGATAACCAAAAACTGGTGACATCCCAGGTGAAATTGGCATTCCGATCGGTACAGGACTCATTGAATGGACCACACCAGGGTATGAATGTGGTGACATTGGACGGGTATGATGGACAGGTGTCGGTGGTCTTCGTGAAGAGGAGGGCGAATATACCGACGGTGGTTTGAACATGTTCGACGGAGTGGGTGTGTTTGGTCCACTTGGCGTACTGGCTCTACCTGAGGAAGCGCCGGGAGGTCCATGACCTCCTGGCGGTCTAGACGGATGCTGTGACATTACGCTTAGCTATTTCGAAATGTTCTGCACCACCCCTTGATTTCTATCATCACTGTAAAATAAAATAAATAATAAGATTGACTTGACATCATAAATCATTTTTTCAGTCAAACGTCGGTAAAGTAAAATTATTAAAAAAAGAATTAGCTAAAAGATGAAACAATCATTATTTTCAATTCTTCCTAACAATTCTATAATATTGTACCAAAGAATTAGGAATAATTGAAAATCAAAGTTTAAGATAATCAAGGGATGACAAGATAGTTATATGACTACACATAAAGACTTGCATGTGCACCTATACGTTCTAAGAAACCAATCGACCAAGCTCTCGGTCGCGTAGTGACAGTGAGGTGAGTAGATCTGGATGGCTCCAGGCCAAAAGTATCTTGAAATAGGTGCCTACATTGTTAGCACGTATCTATGAATTCCTATACATTAATATGAAATCAAAATGTCATGTCATAAGATATATATACCAGATGTAGATTAGATATTTGATAATTTTCATCGATAAGGCCAGGTCATTGTCATTAAGCTATCGTACTCAATTACTTGCGATTTGAATTATAATTTAAGATATATCTATTATTACTATTTTTTTTTAATTTGTTAATTATTTATATAAAAATTTTTTAAGTTTTAGTTAAAAAAAATAGTTAATTTTCTTGACTTAATTTTATTGTCTCTTATCAATACAACATCCTGACCTGAAATTGTTGAGTCTTCATTATAATTAAGACGTACGTTAGACCAAGAAAGCATTTGTAGAATTTCTGTAAGAAGCTTTGGATTTAGAAAGAGTTCATTGATACTAAAAGGTTTGGCACCTGGAAGGTGCATACGCGCGTAAATGAGTTCATTCACATTAACGAAACGATGTTTATAGTCATTGAAAAATGATGATGAACGAACAACTATTCAACGCATAAAATTACAAACGGTTCGTTTTATGTCTTATCTGTTATATATATACATATTCTGTTTTTACATCGAGCAAATACATATTACATGGTGTATAATTAAACAATAGCCTTCTTTGAATTATTTAAAATATATCGATATCTTTAAAAGTATTGAATAAGATGAAAACCTTAAGGTTCTCTGTTGGATGCCGAGTGTAGGCCGCCTAAATATAGTACCAATTCTATTTTTGCGTGCTGCGACGCTTATACACACGCGTCCGACAAACCACCACCAGGTATATTCGCGATGAGTGCATCAGATATTTTAGAAAGTGACAGACACACATATTAACAGCCGTAATCGCCCTTCCAGTCACATCATAGACACGTGTACACGTGCGTAATTTTTGTTCTCGGCACTTCTCACTCTCTCTCTCTCTCTCTCTCTCTCTCTCTCTCTCTCTCTCTTTATTTATCTATCTATCTATCTATCTATCCATCTATCTATCTATCTATTTATCTCTCTTATGTTGTCACTGATATCAGCATTTCCACGAGTATTTCGTTTCTTTAAAAACGTTCTCCAGTCTGAAGATAGTCGGCGGTACCTTCGATTATGACCATGACCCATTAAATGATGACAAAAATAAATATAATATATATACGTTTGCAAAATGTACAGCAGAAAAGTGTCCGATTAATATAAGTGATCGGCATGTAATATAAATGTGATATTCAAAGTGAAATACATCTTGCTAAGAACTATAATCAATTTTGACCGATTAGAATTTTTTTGCTATTGCTGTTTTACTGTAGTAAAAAAAAAAATTATTCACAAATTACACAACAAACGAGCTGTAGAGAGATATTTATGAGATGTAGAGAGATATCAACATAATCTACATAATTTAAAGATCATTACATATATCAAGAAATGATTCCGTAACAAAATGTTGAAAAATTTATAAGTAATTCAAGGCAATATTATGGGCTATACTTATAACAATAATTCTAATAATATAAATAAATCCAAATAGACATTTGTTTTTCGAAATAGTTAAAATGTAAAGTTTACGGATATTAAAGTACATTTTTTTTTTTTTGACATGTATTACGTGAATATACTGGTAAACTCTATCCTAACAGACAAATATGTATTTGCCATTCATTGTCTAAATCTTATGCAAATATCAAGAGATTGGATTACCCTCGAAGAAATATTGAATTGAAAATTGAGTTCGATTTCTAGATGGATTATTCGATGGAAGAGACATAAAACGGCGTAGCACCAGTCTCTGGATCCTGGACCTCAGATGCTGCGTCCAAAAATAAAATCTCTGCCGAATTGGTGATCAGAAATAGTCCCGTTCGGAACGGATGTCGTTGACAGAGGTTGCTCACATTGGCCCAGCAATGGGCAGTTATTGGAACTCATCCATTGCTAACATTCACCCACGTGAATCACAATGATGTCGCAAACTTGTTTTTTTTTTTTTCATTCGCTAACACACTATCTAATTAAAAGCACCAATAGCACTAACATCTCGAATGTTTGTTATATCCAAATAGCAAGAAAATGTGGAATTCCTATTTAGAGTAGGATTCATTCTACGTATCGAGTGATTATTATTTTTCCATACAAATTTATCTAGCCGAATTGAATGGATCTCGTAAGATCTATAAAAGTAAAATCAATACTCACCGACAAATCCCGAAGTAAACGTCAGTGTAATCAACGGTGAAATTTAACGCGCTCTGATCAAACAAATTCACTCGAAATGGAAGCTTCGTAAACGCACTTCTGATGTAATCCGTGTGCTTCTTCTTACGGATGTGTAATTTTCGCTAGAATCTCTCCTGAAGAATAATATAAAAGGAAATAATGTAGAACACTAAAAAAAAAAAAAAAAAAAAACCTTATGGAATAAATTTGTCCACGATCCAAATACAGAAACGTAAGTAAAAGAATCGTACGAAGGAAAAACGAACCGAAGCGTCTATCGTAGGAGAACCGAATCGTCTATCTCCAGTCCGTGACCAAGTTCATGAAGAGACTGTCTTCAACACCGCGTCATTGGTCCACGGTGGGCGCCGCGACGCTAGCCGGCGCTTTTATATTTAACTTTGGCATCATTCGACGTACGATTTAACGGCAGCCGTTTCTACCATCACTCTTTCCTCTTCTTTTCTCTTCTATCTCTTTTCTTTTCTCCTATCCTGTTCTTGTTTCTTACCTCTCCTCTCAACTCTTCTTCGTAACCGCCCTATTTTCTTGTGCTTTTTACTTCGATGATGGCACGTGCTACGTTCGGCTTCTAATGACGTTACTTGCGTTTATAGCTCATCGATAATTTTGGTCAGCCGTTCGTTTCTGGATGAAGAATAAAATTCATTGAGAATATCAATGATTCAATTGTATAAGATGATATTGCAAATAATACTAACTTTACCGTAAGAACCGATTCGTAATACGATACCGTTAAATATTTGCTTCGTTTCGTTAGGACCAATATTAGGAACTTAACGCTACAGGATAATAGTTCAGGGAATTTATTATAAATGTATATTTCAATTTCACAAAAATTGTTTTATCGATATTTATATGATATATAGAAATAGATATCTAGTAGGATTTAAATAGAGAAAGTAAATGGAATTGGAACTATTTAATTGAATCTTAAGAAAATTAGAGTTACATCTATGTGTGTTTCTCTAATTATTTCTTTTAAGTTTAAAGCGGACAGTTTTTTAAAAAAGAAAAACATTTAAAATGAAATTTCATAATTGTTATTAAATAAATTTATTAAAATATATATTTTTTTAAATTTATAGTATTATACAGATGTATGTCTTACATAAGTACTATTAAATAGTTTCGCAAATATATTACTTGTAATTTATAATTAATTAAAGCTTGCATTAAAATTATATATTTTAAGATTTGAAAAATTTTAAATGACGGTTAAGTCATTACCACGTTTTCTATTCTTCAAGTGTACCTTAATTATTTCTAAAAATTCTGGACGATCAAGATGCGTGTAAGCAATGGAAAACATTTGTAATGCCGTTTTTTCAATATGTACACTACCGCTAGAAAACAGATCATGTGCCAATTCTAAACAAGTTCCGAAGTCACATTCGTCTGCAGCTATTGTTGCGAGGCGTACAACTTCGTCGAGTTTAGACATTGCTTTTTTACGCTCTTCTATGGTATCTGCCTCGTCTATTTTCTTAAATATTTGTTGTAATTCTTCTAAAATATCAATAATAAAATTATACTTTAGTCATAGAACTTTAGTCGTAGACATGTAATAGAAATAGTAGAATTTTCTTACTATCGGTAACTGATAATTCTCTATAACCCAACTGTGTTTTCTTATTATATGGTACAATGATTCCAGCTTTATGAAATGTCCTTGCAACGACTTTCTTTTCCCGATTTATCATGTTGGCCGTTTTTCTTTCTAAAGTTATATTATGTTCTTGAGCAAATTCTTTTAATCGTTTTTGAAGTTGCGATATACTTGTCTTTTCAAATAAATTAGCTGCTTTCAATGCGTCTTCGATACAAACACTGCAATTATATGAATAGTATTTTAAAATATTGTACAAAAGTTAAAAGTTGTATATTTGGATACATACTTACTTAACTGCACCAAATATATTTTCTGCCACAGGTTGTATTATACAATTTACATCTGCTTTATTTTTAACTACAAATATTGGCTTTTCAAAACATTCATCTCTCCAATATCCAAGATGTAAACCATCTTTTTCTCCTTTAATAATTGTCTATAAAAGAAATGGATATATTGTAACAAAAAATTCATCATGACACTTTTAATTATGTATTAAAAATTTTGGAAATGAATATATTTAAATGTTTATTTTAATACGTACTTGTAATTCTGGTGGATCATAATAATATCTCCAATGTCTAAGATATTTTTCTTTATCTTTATTTTTAAAACTTTTTAATTTATTATCTAAGATATCGAAAGGACCCACAAGATTAAGATGAATAGATTTTAGTGCCATCAGTGGTGTATTTTTGGAAATAAGTTTGCAAAACTCATAAAATTGGTAAAAATCTTCTGGCATTTGAACTAAGAATAAGTTTTTGATATTTTCTTTCATACAATTTGGAGATAATATCACACAAGAATCATCACCAATTGTTTGATTGCTATTATCAGATGAAGCATAAGATTTTTCTTTTATTTCTTCTATATTATCGTCAATCATTTTCTCTGTTTCTATATTATCAATATCTTCTAAATTATTTATGTCAACATTAGAAATATCAGTCTTAACTTTTTGAATTTTACTTGGCACAGAATCTGCTTCTTTCTTATCATCATTTATTTCTTCAATTTTTCTTTTATTCCTAATTAATGTTTTTTGACCATCTTCGACTTCTTTCTATAAATAAAATATATTTTTATAAATATATATTTTTAATAAAAAATATGACTACGATAGAATTGATATTGCAATATTAATAGATAAAACATATAACTGGAATCATTATAACTACCGTATAAATAATGATTTTAAAAACGTTTCAGATAAAAGTTAAATGTTTTTGAGGGAAGAATATCAGAGTATAAAATATTCTGATATTATTAGTTTTTTTTATTATACAGATGAACATGTAAAAGTCATATGAATGTTAATTATGTTTTATTAAATGAAATCATGTTTTTTAATGCTTTACTCGATACAGTTTGATTTTTTTTTATAAAAAAGCATTAATCCATATATGTTGAAAAATTATTAATTTAGAAAATATTTTAATTTAAACATTATTAAGAAACTATCATTACTAATATTTATTTACTACTACTTTCACATGTAATAGATATATAGTAAAATCTGTTAATAATATGTAAAAAGGACTTCAAAAAATGTATTTTACATTTTTATGAAATTAAAAGATAATAAACATATAATATTATAATATTAGTTAAAATATTAAAAATAATTGTTTATAATATTAAAAATAATAAAAATGATATCATACTTCTTTATTTGAAGGAGGATGTTTGTACTTATTATGGTGTAACGGATTTTTTTGATAACATTTCGCGCCATATCGACAAGGTATTCGTGAATCATTTTTGTAAGCAAGAAACGCTTTATTTTTGTGATCTTCTGACATTATAACAAAAATATTGAGATATAAAATAATGAAAAATAAGATAATTATTTTATACTGCACATTTACAAGACAGTTAAAATGAAAATAACATTTTTATAAGAATCTTTGACGGTTGATATCTTCGCCTTAGATCTATAAACTACAAAGCGCGCGCTCTACCGACCATAATTTCAATGAAATATAACAAATACTACAGCGAACATGGTGTGCAAAATAAAAATTACTCTGATGCTCCAGTCACGTAATGCTGTGGCGCTATAGTCGAAATACCAAGAAAGAACTATATTTATCGAGCTAGATTAATCGTCAGTAAAGTGTAGTACTTGCGGAAAAAATAGAAAAAATTGAAAGAATAGGACGCATGGATTTTTAATCTATTTTAATCCAAAATTTACTTATCTAGCTATAGGACATAGCTTATGTGTGTACGACTAAAATCGAATTAGCCATCATCAAATTAATGTATGATACTGCATTGCTTCTTCATAAGTATAAGCAATATTTTGTTTATTTGGTTAGAATAATTGTAATCGTATTTGTTGTATAAAAAGTCGGATTTAATCAACCATAATCATGGAAAAATCATAAAAAATACCAAAAATAATTAAAATAGAATGATTATATATTATATATTAATATATCTTATTTTATAATTATAATTTATAACACATACCGTTTATTATAATTATAATATTTATTCACAATTAAAATTTTTTTTAGGCTAAAAATAAAGCACCTATGGAAATTTAAATCACAGCAGAACAGCTATTAAGAGAAGCAAAGAAGAGAGAGAGAAGGAAAGAGAAAGACAAAGAGAAAGATCAAGAAATTTTATCTCTTGTAAGAATAACAATAAAATCTTCGTTCTATAATGTTAAACCTACCTAGAATTTTATGTAAAGAACAATTCATTTACAAATATTTCTTTTCAGCCACCTGAACAAAATATCTTTAATGATATAATGCATACGTTTGAAAGATAATATATCTCTGAATATTTTTAGAAAGATTATGGTATATTCGTTTATTTGTTTAAAAGTTATTATATCTTGAAAATAAGTGAAAATGACTGAAAAAGAAGAAATTCGACATATTTTGAAGTTTTATTACAAAAAAAGAAAAAATGCCACAGGCTGCTAAACAAATTTGTGATGTTATGGATTCGATGCAGTATCAGTATATCTGGTACAAAGCGTTCAATCTGGTACAAATCTAGTTCAAGCGTTCTCAATCTGAAAATTTTGATATTAATGATACATTTTACTCTGGTTTACCAATGATGGAAAAAGTCGATGAAATCAGAAAAAATTGTACAAAACTGGCACATTAAGAGTTATAATGTCTAAAAAGAACTCGCCACATAATTTAACAATGAAAAATTTAATGGATCAAATCTTTATCTATGCTAAAACAGAATGAAATCAAATCATTTTGAAATAGTTTATTATAGGTGATGACAAATGGATCACGTACAATAATAATATATGGAAAAGATTGTGGTTAAAGGAAAATGAAGCTTCACAAATGGTGGCAAAGTCAGGATTGACGACGCTAAGTGTCTGTGATGAAATCGTAAAGGAATTGTTCGCTATGAACTACTGCTCTATCGAGATAAAACAACCAGAATGGATCAACAGTAAAGGTGTTAGCTTTCATTATGACAATGTAACACCCTACACATCATAGATAGTCCATCAAAGACAGGGAATTTGGTTCAGAAATTATAATACATCCATCATATAGTCCTGACATTGCACCGTTAGAGTACCATTTGTTTCAATCTTTACAGAATTCTCTTAACGATGTAAAGTTGGCTGCAAAAGAGGCATGTGAAAATCATTTGATAAAGTTTCTCATCCAGAAAAATATAGAAATTCTACAATGATGGGATTATAATTTTACCTCAAAAATGGCAAAAAATGATCGATCCAAATGACACATATCTGGTGTAATACAGTTCATTTGAAATATAAAAACTTATTAATTATAACTAACTGTATAAAATATGCTCACTAAGCAATCAGATCACAAGAAACCAATTGAGATATCAAGGTACTTTGAATAGAACAAATTTTTAATTTTGTAGTATTATGATAGATTGTGATTGAATCCTGGGATGTTTTACTGTAGCAAGGATGTTTTACTGTTGCGGTCGTACCAGGATATTCTTGGTACAAGTATGTGATGGTTATTTAGGCAGGGAAACTTAACACTGCTTATCTTACTGCACTTTTCACTCATCTATAAACATTTTGTTTTATCTGAAGGAAAAGTCATTCTTTCCATACAAGCAATGAATTTATTATTGACATTTATTACCTTTTATTTTTTATATTTCTAAAAGCTATATCCTCAAATGTCTAAAAGAAGATGTGAGTCTAACAATTATAAGGATGTGCAAAGAAATAGTGATGAATTTTATATAGATTATCATGACAAGTCGAATGATTATATTAATAATGATGATTTCAATGATAACTTGGATGATAATAATGATATTATAGTGCCTAGAAGAAAATGTATAGTGCAATTACATTCAAGTGGCAATGACATTGAAATAACATTAGAAAATAGTATTCAAAGTATATGGCAAGATGTTATACATGAAAATGTTAAATTACTAAAAATAGAATTTTTAGTAGGATCAAGAAGTCCCAGTGCACACATTTCTGCAACATACACAGACCCAATTGATTTTTTTCATCAGGTTTTTTACTGATGAGTTGCTTGAAGATATTGTAAAAGAAACAAATCAATATGCCAAGTTATCATGTTGTTCGATATGGAATAGTTGGATAGATGTGACAGTGACAAAAATAATAGCATTTATACTCAACATGGGTATTGTAAAATTACCAGATGAGGAATAGTAGTCATTGCATCAATATAATTCGAAAATACTATTTTTTTTGGATATATTTTGGAGAGTAAGATTTTTCCAAATTTATTGGATGTTATATTTAAATACAAATACTTCAAATGATAGAATAAGAATTTAAAAAGCTAGTGACTTCTTAAATTATACTGAAGCTACATTCAAAAACTATTTTGTTTCAACTAAAGAAATTTCAATCGATGAATCTGTCATAAAATTCAAAGGAAGAATTAGTTTTGTTACTTATAACACTAAGAAATCAACGAAATGGGAAATTTGTATTTATATATTGACAGATTCTGATACCAGATACATTCATTTTATTCATACTATGGAAGTTCTACTACAGAATCATTGATACATTCCAATCTCCCAGTAACTACCACAAGAATTGTATTACATCTGTATATAAAATTATTACATTCCAATCCTGATACTCGAAATTATATTTATATTGATAGATTTTATGCAAGTATAACATTGGCCCATGAATTATTAAAATTGAAATATTATGCTATTGGAATAATAAACCAAAATCAAATATACGTAGTCTACATATAACAAAATCTTACATTGATCAAGCATGAATGTTTTTGGCTGTCGATTTGGAGAAACATTCGTACTATTATAGAAAGATAAAAGAATTATAATAAATAATTTCCGAATATAATAAATATATGGATGGCGTCGATCGACTTGGGTAATATTATACATTTTATCCGTTTTTATGGAAATCTCTAAAATGGTTAAAAAAAATTATTCTTTTTAGGTTTAGAAATTTATTCTGCGAATAGCTATATATTATATAAACAGATGTTGTAATAAGAAGGCAAAACACCCATATGACATCTAAAATTTATTAGAAAATTGATAGATCAATTGGTGGGTAATTGAGATATGTGATGGATCTCAGACTTCGTATGGTAGACTATCAATCTCGGATAAAGAAGAGCTATTCAACAGAAAATTACATATTCTACAACAAAATCAAGGAAATTTGAGCAAGGAGTATTTCGTTTGTTCTGATAAGAAAAAAGGCCAAAGACGAGAATCCCGATACCACTATGAAACATGTACAAGAAAACTGTGATTGCTCATTTGGGGATTACTTTGATATATATCATATTAAAGAAAATTTCTATAAAATATTGAATATCGAAATAATAAATAATATACACATAGTTTAAACACATCCTTTTGAATAAGATTTATACATCTTTTAAATAATAATTGAATAAGCGCGCACTGTCTAAAAATAATTTCGACAGATACGATTACTATGCTTACAAAAAATACAATCGCAAAGAGTCAAAAACATTTCAGAGTTTCATATGTAATTTCTTTCATATCTATATATGTAAGTACCTTATATATCGATTATAAAAATATTAGATTATGATCGAAATATATTAAAATGGAAATGCTAAATTGGCAAGTAAATTATACTAGAAATTTATGGAATCATGCAATTACAATTTACCCAAAAAAAAGCAAATCAGTTTTGATACAAGTATACATATATAGAGGAAATGTTAGAAAATATTACTGGTAAGATTTGATATAAAATTAGAAATTATTTTTTATTATGTAACTTGATTTTATAAAAATTTGTTATAGGAGCGTGTCATATTTTGAGCATTGAATGGATTGAAAACCTGATGAGCAAGTATATTAAATTTGATTTACTATATAAACAAATACGAAGAGAAAGGAAGATACATGAACGTTTTTGGATAAAGTACGTATGTTTGGAAAAATCTCATAGTTTCATAAATAGAGCAGACAAAGTTTATGAACATGCTGTCAACATTTTCGTTTTCGTGAATTTTATCAAATTTTTAAATAGGCATTGGAGATGTAATAGTTAGCAAATGAAAATATCAGTAGGAATAAGAAGTTAGAGAAAATACTTCTAATTATAATGCTTAATTCGATTATCTGACATTATTAGAATCTAAAGAAAATTATATGAACGAGCTATAGTAAATGTTTCTTTCTATTCAGATAATGAATACCAAAATTTAAAAAATTTTATAGTCGTATTACAGTTTCATAAAATAAATTTTGTATAGGAGAATCGAAAAGCAATATATTTATCTATAGATAAATTATGCTTTGTACGAAGAATTTGACGTGGAAGATATAAATAGATATCATCAAGTATACAAGTACAGCTTATCTTATATAAAGTCATTATTATTTATATAAAGATATAACTTATTTATTTATTTTTTAAAACCTATTTAGAATTTATTCCACACAATCACTTCACATTTTCTAAGATATGACTACTTTATAGATATTTTGAAATATGGTAAAAAAATTTGATTGCAGCAAAAAAAACATTGGTATTTTGTTATTATATATATATATATATATATATATATATATATATATATATATATATATATATATTATACAATTATTTTGTATTATTTACAAATATTAAAATATTAAATTATATCTTATTATTTTGTAATCCAGTAGAATTGGGTGTTTGTTTCAAAAATAAATTGTGTCATAGTTACATTGATTTAAAGATACAAATTAAAGAATTATAAATTACAAATTACTAGATGTAGGATTTTGTGTGAAATATTCATGTAGGAATTTGGACCTGAAAACTGTACAACATGAATGAAAGTAAACTACTTTTCCTATAGTTACATTTATCTTGTTTTTTATTTTACTTATATTTATTTACTTATTATAATATCTATTTATTTTGCAAAATTAGAAACTTTATTAGAAGACATTAACTGTACTAGAGTTATGAAATAGTTCTATTTTAGTGGAGATAAATTATATTTCTAGAAATTATAAATAAATATAATTAAATTTGTTTTGTTTCTTTATAATCAAAAAAATGTTTAATATCTTTATTATTTTTATTACTTAAAGTGAGTTTGATTTTGTAATATGATTATACATCTTAAACTAAACAAAATTTGTTTATTAATTTATAAATATTCTAATATTATATTACAGGTTTGGATAACCTACGGTAAATTTAAATTATTTCATTCTTTATTGAAAGATTTTGATATTGTTACTTTAGCTCGTAGAATTTTTAGAATATAAAATATTACTTTTGAAAATATACAGAGATTTTGAAAATGAGAGAGTAGACGAAGAGAGTCAAACTAAAATTATTGCCAAAATGTCTAGATGAATTAAATAAAAAAGATGAATTTTTGGAGAGGGTAGAATACGTAGATTCATATTAGAAAATTTTAGAGGAATTTAAACATAAAACAACACTAATCTTTTTTATTGTTTCAGAATGATGGATAAGAAGAAATATTCTACTTTGTATTTTTAGAAGACGAATCTCAAACATCAAATCTTAAATTGTTGTTATTTATAAAAACATAGGACAAAGAAAAAAATTTATAGTAAAACTGTTCAAAATGGAAATAAATAATCGAAATCGAACAATCACAAATAATTTATATATCTTACATATTATATTTATATTTAAAAAATGTAAATTGTAATATAGATATTGTGTACAATTTTATATTTATCTTGATTCATCTGTAGAATGCGAAAGATGTAAAAATTATGCTGTCTGATATTTTTTTAATGTAAAAATAGTTTATATTTCGGAAATAAAAAACAATGTTGTATAATATGTAATCGTATTTTATATTTTTAATTGTATCATCTTCTATTATCGCGTATATGTAATCTGTTTCTAAAAGTGGTAATATAGGAACTCTACAATATCTTCTGATTACAAATATTTACCATAACATGGTAAAATGTTTTTTTAATAAAAGAAGAAAACAAAAAATAAAATGATTTTATTATGAATATCGTACACAACATACTCGATAGCTCTTGAATTATTTTTAAACAATTGCATTAGCAAAATTGCGATGATCATTTAATAACAAACATTTAGAAACTATTTTATTTAGTTTGGATCAAACAGACGCCCTATGAAGGCGTTAAAAAAATTTCAAGTAATTCCCACAAGATTTTAACAATGTTTTCCCGAGCCGCTAAATCCGTTGTTAAATCTTTCGGTCAGCGTAAATATTACGCTGGCGAAGATAATTTAAAAGTACATATAAAATATCATTCTGTTAAAGTACGATAAGTTATACTCGAAATTAATTGCAGATAACATTAATTGGGGCAACCGAGGGAGTCAATCTAAATGCATCACGATTAGCGAGACAACATTCAACATTAAATACCATTCCTATTTATGACGTGGCTAGTACTAATAAAAGGTTTTTATTTACTCAGAACAGATTCCATCATTTTAACGAAGCTGAACCATTTTGTGGCAAAGTAAGAACTTTTTAATGATTTTTCTAAATTCTTATATAGCTTAGAAAATAATTTAAATAATTGATCATTTACTTAAAACAGAATTCACAAATGTTATCACTGATGGAAAAATCACGATCGTACGAGGCAACATCGAAGCAAGATTCAATGATGAAGGAAAGCAACAATCTAGCTTACCTAAGCGATCAACTGAAAGTGAACGAGACTGATATCAATAAACTTGTAGAGGCTTTACAACGTCTGCCGATCGGGGAAGAAGCTCAAGCAGTAAATCATTTAATATCGCCGAAGGTAAGAAGTATCTCGTTTTTAGTTTCTTTTTTTTGAATTTTGATTACAAAATAAAAAATCCAAGGATATATCATAAATAGAAAAACATACATTTGTAATTCCAAATTCGTTTGAAATGAAATTTTATTCGAAACGAATTTTTGTTCGCAAATGACGAACGACAAGAGTGAAGTTTGTTTTAAAAATGAGTGTCATAACAATTGATAACGAGGAATCGAAATAGTTGCAATAATCGAAAGAAACAAAGAAAAAGATCGGTATTATGTTCACGATTTCCAATCGTAAGCATGAATTTTATATACATATAAAATAAAAAATGAGTGAATATTCTAGAAGATGGATCAGCTAAAAGTGGCAAGAAAATGGACATTTTTATGGAGAAGCATTTTTACGGAGAAACATTTTGCGGAGAAAATGGAAAAGAATTTTTTGCGTTTTATAAACATCGATGGCTATTCCGTATACCCAATTTTTAGGACGACGACGACGAAAAATAAAATAAAATAAACAACAAAACAAACAAAAGATATTCCGTGAACGTAGAAACGATTGCTCGAACCAAACGAAAAAAAACAAACAGCAAAAATGATTCTTGACATCGTCTCTACGTCTGTCCCCAGGCGGGCGACACGTGCACCAGCAAGTTAAGATCGATGATGACACGAATCCTAGACGAAATGGGCCACGACAACACGACGCGACGAGTCCGCCAGAAAAATGACATCCTAAGTGAGATGACCGAGTGGTTACTTCGACCGATAGATCCGTACGGGGAGATCGCGAATAAGACAACGTTCTCCACTTCTTCGAAGAGAAAAGAAAGAAAACTCACAAAAAATACGATATCCAAGCGATGTCATAAGAAAAAAGTTCGGAAGTTGGCCATCGTGACGCCAGTAGTGAAGGTTACACCTTTCAAAAAATCTGAAGATAGATTTTCCAGTTTGCAATTGATGAACGAAAAAAAGTTAAAAATTCATATGGCTAAATGCGTGAAGAGAAATATCGATAAAGAACAACGAAAGGACGAAGAGCGTGTGTATAAAGTAAATATAAAGAACAAATTGAAGGATTGGACTGTGCCAGCAGCGTTCACCAATAAAAAGTCTAGGCTATTATATGATTTTAGTAAAGCTAATGACAAGGCTAGATCTTCCTGGTTCCTTTCGAAAGTATTGAACAATGGCAATGTACAAAACGATGACTCGATAAAATTGAAACGTTTTATTATAGGCAGTACAAAAGCTAAGACAAGATTTTATGACATCGTGGAGAATGATAAGAAATGTAATATGGATTCTGAGAAAATTAGCACAGGTGACGAGAGAATTAATCTGAAAAGTAAATCTCTATCGCAGATAGTACCTCTAAATCACGTAACTCTACCGATGGAGGATCTGAAGGATCTTTCTGGAGCATTTATCGGTGATTCCTCCGCGAGGAAAGAGAAGTGTAAGATTCAAGAAGAAGCTCTAGAAAGTTCTCCGATGGAGGTTCAAATGGTCACCGAGAACGTTGACCATCTTTCTGATGAAAATGAAAGACTATCGTTGTTTTCTCAAAGCGACGAGACGGAAAATAATTTCTGCAAAAAATGGCGACCCGTGGAAAGAGTGTCCTCTGCCGTAAGATCTCTTTTGGAGAATGTGAGGAGAAAGAAGATAATTAAAAAATCAAATTCAAATTCAAGCATTGATTCGTATCACTTGAACGATTTCTTTAAGCTGCGTCCACCATCAGCTGATTTGGCTACGAATTTATTATCGGATGTAAATGAAGAAGTATTAAATGATTGGTTAGGAAGGAACTTATATTCGTCTTGCAATAAAACTCCGAAAGATCCATGTACATGTCTCAAGGAAAGACGTGCTAAAAAAAATGATTCATGTAAACCTAAAAAGGATCCTTGTAAACCAGATCCCTGTTCCAAGCCAAAACCTTGTTCCAAGCCGGATCCCTGTTCCAAGCCGGATCCCTGTTCCAAGCCGGATCCCTGTTCCAAGCCAGATCCGTGTAAGAAGCCGGATCCCTGTTCCAAGCCAGATCCGTGTAAGAAGCCGGATCCCTGTACGAAACCAAAACCTTGTTCCAAGCCAGATCCATGCAAGAAGCCGGATCCCTGTACGAAACCAAAACCCTGTTCCAAGCCAGATCCATGTAAAAAGCCGGATCCATGTAAGAAGCCGGATCCCTGTACGAAGCCAAAACCTTGTTCCAAGCCAGATCCATGTAAGAAGCCGGATCCCTGTACGAAACCAAAACCTTGCTCCAAGCCAGATCCATGTAAGAAGCCGGATCCCTGTTCCAAGCCAGATCCATGTAAGAAGCCGGATCCCTGTTCCAAGCCAGATCCATGTAAGAAGCCAGATCCCTGTTCCAAGCCAGATCCATGTAAGAAGCCGGATCCCTGTACGAAGCCAAAACCATGTTCCAAGCCAGATCCATGTAAAAAGCCGGATCCCTGTACGAAGCCAAAACCCTGTTCCAAGCCAGATCCATGTAAGAAGCCGGATCCCTGTACGAAGCCAAAACCCTGTTCCAAACCAGATCCATGTAAGAAGCCGGATCCCTGTTCCAAGCCGGATCCTTGTTCCAAGCCAAAACCTTGCTCTAAGCCAGATCCCTGTTCCAAACCAGATCCCTGTTCCAAGCCAGATCCATGTAAAAAACCAGATTCTTGCTGCAAGCCTGATCCATGTACAACGAAAAAGACTTCCTGTTCCTCAACGGATCTCCCCAAACGTGATTCTTGCGAATCAGAAAAAGTAGAATGTCCAGAAATTAAAAAGACTGATGATACTTGTGCACAGAAACAATGTCCTCCAGTTTTTCGAGCACCTGGTTGTCCAGAAAATACCAAAGGTGGCGAAAAGAAATGCAAAACTTCTTCAATTTATTATTTTAAGGACGAGTTTTTATACGAGAAGCTATTTAAGAAGAAATATTTGAAGTTCTTTTTCTCCGACAAAAACCTGTTAACGAAGGAAATAGATATTATAAAGAAATCAAATGTTAAACGAACAGAAACGAATATGGAATTACCAAAATTGTATACCCTTGACACTTTCGGTATAAATTATAACATAGAAAATTAACTCCTGATATTACAATAATATTAATTAAATCAAACCTTGTTAATTTCACCTGGATCAAAATATGTACTTTGTGGAAAATTTATTTAAATATAGAAATACATACATAACTATGAACTATTTTTTTATTTATATGATTTCAGCTACAATCAAACACAAGAAGTATGAATATTAAATACGAAGAGCCGAAATATGTTGAAATCGTAAGTATACTTTTTTCTTTTATTAAAAATCCTATCATAAGAATACAATCTGACGATCATATATCAAACATCAATTTTAAATTACATCTCGAAGGCCTCTTTCTCTTTCTATCATGTAAAGGTTAAGATCAAATGGATTTAATATTTCAATAAATCAATCGATAATCAAATCGTCGCTGTGGCTCCACCTCCCTTCTGCCTCTTTCTCGATATGATGTTGGGCGGGTTAAAATACACAAAAAGCGTAGAAATAAGATCACAATCGCAATGCATAAATATAATAATAAAAAAAAAAAAAAAATAGAGACAAGGAAGAGATAATTGATCGGTAAGAGCAGCTTTTGACCTGTCATTCAGGAACGAGCGAATGCTTTAACGATTGCGGGTCACCACATTCGATGCTCATCGTCTGCAAAGAAAGAAGAGGATGAATCGAATCAGTCTACTGGAGACCGATCTATTAACGATGACTACTTTCCCGAGGGTGCTGATTACGAGGATGAGTATCAGTCCATGCGAAAAGGATTTTCAAAGGCACCACCTCGAGAAGAAGACGTCGAGAAGTTCGTGCCAACGTTTTTGATGTCTAATAATAATGCTACAACGGAAATTGACATAGGACGACTTGTAAATAATATCGTTGTCACTAATCAAGATGCGTTTATGGCGAAGAATATCTCCGATAAAACTTTCGAAAAACTTCAAACTCTAGTTGGAAAGGCGTCGGAATTGAAGAAAAAAATGTTTCGCGTGAAAAACAAGGAGAGTGTCATTGAAACGGAAGTTAAAGATGAACACGCGAAAGATTATAAAATCGATAGCGTGGAACAAACGAATAATCGATCAAACAACACAAATCGAAGACACGTCGTTCCTACTATGTTTTAAATTGTTATTTACTTTAATTATTCGTATCGTGTGTTAGTTATTGTTTTGTTGTCTTTCCCCGAGCCTAACGTCCATTATCCACTTTTTCTTCCTTCCTTTTTTCTTCTTTGGGTATTCTTATCTCTACAGCTCTTTGTGTGAAGAAGATCAATGAATTCTTTTGGTATGTAGGAGGGAGGTGAGTTAGAGGCACCTCGGGGGGCACTTAAAAAAGTCAAAATAAGAATACAAAAAACAAATACCTATCAAATTTCCACTCTACGTGTCGCGCAGAACAATCAAAGGTTGATGCAGAACACGGAAATGAGATTGGGTGAACCTGACTGTGGTGAAGGTCCACCTGATTGGCCATGTAGGAGTCCCTGTGAAGCTCCGAAAGGCCCCTGTACGCCAGCAGGTCCACCTGGTTATCCTTCAAAACCGCGTCCTGAAAAAAAGCCATTCTGCGTTAAATGCCCGCCCAAGAAACCGTGCAGATTGAAAAATTGCGATCCGGATAGTTGCTAAGTCAGCAGAAAGACAGAGGGTACGTGGAGGCAACAGCGTGAATGGAGAAAAAGAAACATGGCAAACAAATATTTCTTCTTGCTCGAATCGTAGATGATCCGTGATTTAAAACCACTGGATGGATTGCTTCAACGAATGACGATTTTTCTTCTAAAGCCAACGTTTATGGCATTGAAGAATGAACTTCCTTTGAAACATCTTATGAAGAAGACACAATTAAATAACGCTGTTGCTTCTTCCACATCAACGTCCTTACTCCAGATCTTTTCTATGTCGAGTATCTCGAAACCATCGAATCTAGCACCATCACCTCAATGCCAACAAGAAAACTCTTTACAATGTTTAAACAATGCTCCGTGTAAACAATCGTATCAACGAACAGAGCCATGTCCGCAAGTTGAAAAATGTGTTTCATCGATACCATCTTGCTATGGTCAAGTGAATACAGATTGTCCTGATTTACCACAGACTCTTTGTCCATCATCGTGCCCTTGTTGTTATTCGGAATTCTCGAAACAATCACCACCGAAGATTTATTACAGGAAATGTCTTCCTCTACTTAAATTGCTGAGACTACCCGAATATCATAAAATTCCTGCACGACCTCCACCACCACTTCCTAAGCATTCCAAAAGATTAAAATGTCCGATTCAATGCGTACCATTTTTTTCACCATCAATGCCAAAGTGTCCAGAATTTTTTAAATATTCACTCACGCCAAAGGAACATCCTTCAGCTCCACCTCGCTCACTATCTTGCAGCTGTTTTCCATCACTTTGTCCACTCAGTCGATCAAGTACATCTTTAAAGCCGCTAACTTACACTCCACCGCCTCCTTTACGATCTTGTTTACCTTGCCCAGAGTGTTCGCCACCTCCTCCTCGTCCATCACCACTAGCATGTACTGCCTATCTTTATTCAGAATTACCTCCACCATGTTCCACCTGTTCCAAAACTTGTCCACGATCTCAGAATATCAAAGCTAAATATTTCAAGGACGTTTCTTCTTATCACAAATTTTTGTCCGACACGGGAAGAAGCGAAGTTCAACGTATGTCCACCTATCGTATAAAACTTCGTCCTACTCAAGCACAGATGCTTCGATCCAGAGGTCTACATAGTTCGTGCATACTACTTAAATCCAATTCTGAAAAAGATTGCAAGTCGGTGAGCGAAATATGCAAACTGAACGAAAGCTGTAGTAAACCTTGTAAGGATAGAGAAGCCGAATGTTATCCAGAAAAGGTCAAGTGCGAGCCAACAAAGCATGTTAAGATTGAAGTAAAAGAAGAGAAAATAGTATGTCCGAAAAGTTGCGTTCGAGCAGGAAAGTGTATTATCACTCAGATTAAGAAACCAGATAAGATGGTGTACGGGCCAACCGATTGTCCACCACCGAAACTGATAACACCACCTGTGTGTCCACCTACGGTCGACTCTGAAATAGAGGAGCCCATTTGCAACGAGAAACGTGTCAAGCCAAAAAAAGTGTGTGTACCACCACCGTTACCTGGTCCTCCTACCGAACCCATTTCATTATGTCCTTGTCCACCTCCACCAAAAGTACATCCAGGACCTTGCCCTTGTCCTCCTCCTCAAAATGATATAAGGGTTAAACCTGGTCGACCTTGTCCCATCAAAGACAAGTATCCCTGTTGTTTACCATCTTACTACTGTCCTATAAAATCGGGTATTTGCGTGAGGAAACCTCCTTGCGACAAGAAGAAAAGTACAAAATCGTGAGACACTCTGTTGATTATGGGATATGGAAGGAAACTAAAGGCGAGAATTGACACAGTTTTTGCGAAATCTATTAGATTAGAACGTTCGGTCTCCTGGATCGATAATTGTCAACCATTCATGGTCGATTTGTTCACCTTCTATCGATTCTGTGATCACTCGAGTGCATTTTTTTTATATAGTATGAATAGATTTTTTCAAGGTCAAGCATGTTTAAGTCAATGATGAGCACTCCACTGGTCAGGTGAATTCAATGAAAGGTGAACGGACCGACTGTCGATGTGTGTCGCTTGTCGTATGGCTAATTTAACGCATTCCTAGTTCTCGAAAGACATCTAAACCCTGATTAATTTTGTTTTTATCATTATGTTTCAATACGATTAGTAAGAATGCGATTAATTGGACATACTACATACGATATACGTCCCATTAATGTTTTTAAGAAATGCTCAAGTCTAAATTTAAATAGATTTCGTTGAGTGTCTATTATAACTGATCTACAAAAACGAACTATTCTACCTTCGCTCCGTACATTTTTATATTACTCTAGAATCTATAGATATAGAAATATAAAATGCAGACACATTTGGATGGGTAAGCGTAAATGTAAAATATGTATTGTTAAGTGGTAGAATACGTAGTGAAAAAGAATAGAAAAAAAGGACGTAAGGCTCGGGAAAACATTTATCTTTCCAGAGTTAAACATATAAACATATACAAATCGTTCCTCTTATCTAAATTTCTTGTAACGAATCTGTATACATTAATGAAGAACATTAATAAAAGCTTTGTAACACAATATCTCTTAAAAGTGTATCGATGTACTTTCTCATTGTTTTCTATTTAAGAAAAATACAAGAGAGATAATTTCTCACAGACAAAAGAAAGAAAAGAGTACAGCATCAGTAAGAACGTTTCCTATTATATACTTTATTAAAAGGGAGTGAGTATTTTCTCTTTATTCTCTCGCCGAGTAATTTTACTCTTCCTATTTTCTTCATATTTCGACCTTCTTAAGAGTCACTCGACTCGTTCAATCGAATTACCAATCGCATTACGACGAAATCACCGTCGTTGTAAAAACTATATTTACGAGGAATTAAATAAATTATAAAACTCTTCTTCACAGTTAACCTTTTCTCCTCTTGAAATACAAATTACGCAAGGTGTCTCGTCGTGATTTTCTATGGGCCAAGAGAGAGGTAATATCGGCTAGATTACAAAGTAAATTCCCATAGCTTCCGATTGGTCGGATTCGTGAGTCTTCATCTTTTTTTCGCTTCGGCGTTCGACCAATAAGTGACGTTACCGGTTGAGAAAGAGGGGACGAACGACGGTGAGGAAAGGATGGAAAGTGGGTGGTCGAGAGGGTGAGAGGGAGAAAACTCTCCGCGCGGAAGAGAGTCGAGTACGGGCGAGCTCGGGGTGGAAACGAGCGGGATGGATAAACTTCGAAGCGACTGTCCCCGAGGCTGATGCATAATTCAGGAATCGTCACCGGCGAGGATATTGCCAATTTGGCGTCGATGAAAATACGATCGGATTTGTCGGCTAGCCCAGAATGCCTCGTCCGACGTACATCCAGTGAATTTAACACCTTCGCCCAACGTGCGCCACCCTACCGTGCAAAATTGCATCGAAACCAATCCCCGACGTATGTATGTATCTACGTACCTACATACGGACGTACGTACGTTTGTATATATGAATGTATATATGTATGTATGCATATACGTATGTATATATGTATGTATGTATGTACGTACATACGTTCTAACTTTCCTAATATCTTGTCTTTTGTATCGTCTACCATATTTCTCAATACACGTATGTGTTTATGTACGTACGATTTGAACGTGCACGTGCGTTTTTAAAACGCTACATCGTTCGTTGAACTATTTATCTTTCGAGCAAAATCTTTCGATCCCTCGATCCATCCTGAATTTAACGAAGATTATCTTCCCGTTTCGAAAAGACTTATTACTTAGGTAACCGAAAGAACGTGTTTAATTCGTTGAATACTATAGCTAGGAGTTTCAGATTTTTGCCAAACTTATCAAAGTCATTATACTGATGGATGATGGATTATCGGTTTTTCATGGTTTTCATAGTAGAAATTCTAGAGGACAGTTCGTTCGTACGGCGGACGATTCGAGGGATGACGATCCTCTAACGGTCGACGATTTTCCACGGACGTGGGGATTCTCGAGGGAATCATGAAATATTAATGGAGAAAGATTCTTCTATGCGGAAGGGTCGTTCTTGTTGAAAAGAATAAATTTCGGATTGATTCGTTTTTCTCGAATAATCGTTAATTACCTTGTTATCCAAGACTTCATATATTAATTTCGCAGCTTTACAAGGTCGTGTGTTATCGATCATGGTCGAAACTCTGATGGATTTTGTAAGAACACAAGGAAACAGAGAAAAGCTTGGTACGCTTGTAAATATATATTTCTCTAACAGACGGAGGACTCGGTGACTTGGCCACTGGTTATAAGGAGGCGGAAAGTATCGAAGATTTATGGTACCGGATGCGCAAATACGGTGAAACTTCCCCGTATCCGGTCTGGCGAAAAGTTTTCTCGGTATACGCCTATTATTCCTCCTTTTTGCTTTCTTACTTTTCCCTCCCTCTGTTCCTCGAAAGACATGGCCATTTTTCGTTACTAACGCGACTTAAATTTACTTTGCCGTCTGCATAAATTTCGATCTTCTGCCAAAAATAAAAACCGAACAGTATTTATAGCTTCTTTTAAATTCAAAGACCTATGCGAATCAAAGGACAGTATTAAGTTCGAAGTTAATCAACGATATTAAATGTAATCATAACCGAAACTTCAAAATGTGGATACTTGTAGAACCTTCAAAACGTTATATAATAGAATCGTTCTCAGATATAGTGAAAAATACGAGATAAAAGAAAAGAGGATTTTATGTAAAGGATTTTATCGTATTTTTCGCTCTCGTAGAAATAATCAGGCACTCGACTTGTATCCCAGATGGCTCGGAAGAGTCGAGTTTCCCGGATCGTGAAAGTTTTTCCTCCCGGTCCGGCTTACACGAGAGACCTACACTAGGAAAGTTCGAGCGAAGGAAAAGCCGCGCGCGGCAATCGACTGGAGGGTTAAAAATTAGATTTCGTACTTCCGGGATGCTACGAGAACCTTAAAAGGGGAGGTAAGTGCGGACAAACGTCGTCCTTTCCGAAGAGCTTTTTGCTTTTATTGATATATACTTATATACACGTAACTATATGTATACCTATTTCTCTTTCTCTATCTTTCTCTAACTTTTAATTTTGTTTGAAAAACTTACGCAACGAAGAATTTAGGAAAAACAATTTTGAAATGATTGTACTTAGCAAACGTCGTTAATCAATTTCTGCTTATCATCAATTTCGTGTAGATGTACTATCAAAACGTGGTTTAAATGAAAGAAGATCGCAGCTATCTCGAGGACCCTTCTTTATGCACTTCCTGTCTACAATCATCCAGCTATCTAATTCGACTACACTTATAGACACGAATGGCCGCTTTTATCAACTTTCTCCTAAGACTGATTTAACGGTTGATGGTGAACCAACAACACCGTGTCGTTCTTCGTTCGTTTCGAGTATTAATATAGTATGTGCTTAAAAATTGATTAAATTCGTTCGTAGTAACTCCTTGTAGTCGACGTCCTAACGAATTTAAACTCTTGAAACACATGCTCTCTTTCGTTCTTAAAAAGGGTACTCTCGAAACGTGGTCACTGTGGCGAACTCCTTTCTTTTGCTGCGTGAGACTGACTTTTCGAATGTTCACTTTGCAGTTCGAACGAAGAAAGGGTGCGCTCACGAAGAAAATCTCAAGGGCTCGAGTTCCGAAATGATGAACGTGTTAAGGGTGCGCACTATGGGGATTAAAATTGAGAAAGTACGAATAAGTGGATCTTAATTCTTTTCTACAGTTACGATAGCAGTATAATAATTATATTATTACATTAAAAATTTTTTATTATTACATGATATTAAAAAAAGATTAACTTACTTTTTCATTAAAATATTTCTAAACAAAATGGAATGATTATAATAAATTTGTTTTACAACTACGAATGAATTCTTCTCATAATAATAATAATAATAATAATAATAATAATAATAATAATAATAATAATAATAATAATAATAATAATGAAAAAAAACAGAAATAATCTCTTTTCTAATCGACTTTCGCTAATGATGGAGATTCTCATATTACGATATATATATGTTACATAAATTCGTTAGGACAGATGTATCGAAGTGTAGAAAACCGATCGTAGGACGCTTCATTGCTTCACCGTTAACCCCATAATTAGCACGACGACATCGAGGAGCAATCCTCTACAAGCACCATAGAGAAAGCAGAAGCATTCGACGTGTTCTCCCCGAGAGTGTATCAGAGAGAAAGAGGGGAGAAGCTCGGTTATGACACAGAGCAACTCGGCAGATTCTACGAGTCAAGCAGCTCAGCAGCAACACCCCGTTGGGGGTATCCACGCAGCGTGATTTCCTGATTAGCAGCGGGTCGACTGGCTGCGGTTAACCGTTGTTAGGTTGTCGCTCGATTGGTATGCATGGGCTGGGACTCGTGCCCACGAGGTGTGTGGCTCTCCGAACTCACCTAAGCTTCTCTCTCTCTCTCTCTCTCTCTCTTTCTCATTCGCTCGCTATTCGCAGAACGAATTTGTATAGTCGTCTAGTCAAGAGAAGATATCACAGACTATATACTATATATACTATATATGTATATACACACACATATAATTACTTTAATCGTATCTATTCGAATATACATTTTTCTCTTTTTTCTCGTCTAATTTTTTCTAATTTTTTTCTCTTCGATCTCTCTCTCTCTCTCTCTCTCTCTCTCTCTCTCTCTCTTTCTCTCTCTCTTCCATCGACTTGACGTAAGGTGTGTATATATATATATACATACATATATATATATGTATATATGTATGTATGTATGTATTTCTCTCAAGAAATTGCTATAAAATATTAAAACGATCGAGGACGTTCCACCTCGCATCAAGTCGATGGCCATTTTTCAGCGGTTGACTCTGCTTTGACACCACTCCACTCCACTTCACGACCCTTTTCGCTTGTAACAGGGAGGAGGGGTTTTCGTAATGACCCATTCCCTTTCTTTCTCTCTCTCTCTCTCTCTTTCCCTCCCTTTCTATTTTCGTGGGGTGTACGTGTGTAGCGTTAAAGAGAAAGATAGATATAGACGAATAGGGAAAGAGGGGAAAAGAGAAAAAGAGAGAGACTGAGAGTAGTAGTTCACATGAATATACACGGAATAGGATTGGGGGGTTACAATTTCCCATGGATAATGGCACTTTGATTACTCCGTGACGCCGTGCGTCCTGTCAAGTGGCACGCCAAACCATAAATGGCTGCCGTGGAAAAAAAGGAGAGAGACAGAGGCTTAACGTATCGTACGGAACACTTAAGTTGTCGTCATCTAAAGTAGACTTCTATGTTCGATATTAAAATTGCATAAGAAGGAATCTAACATCGTTAACATAATTAACATAATCGAATTGATATAATCGACGATCTTTCAAATCGATTTGTTTTTCATTATGTAAAAGTGTTACTATTATATGAGATAATGTACGAATGATAAAATCGATATAGAATTATCGATACAAAATAAAAATTACTAGAAAATAAAAGTTATTACGATATCGATCGAAAAGTAACGGTAAACGTATGCAATGGTTCTTGATTTGGCAAACTCAATACTTTATAACTCGCATAGCGGAGAATAGAATATAGAAGCAACCCTTTTGACTCGCCATACTCGTACTTGACGTTTAAATACACTATCGAGAAATTTTTGTTCGCAGACTTCGAATGGTACTGTTCAAGCTTTTCAATTGCTCTTCAATGTGAAACTGGTAGCGACCGAGCGATTTGGTCGTAAGACTCAAGTGTTTCTTTTGTTAGTCTTTGAAGAACAGAGAGAGAGAGAGAGAGAGAGGAAGAGAGAAAGGAAGAAAGAAAGAAAGAAAGAAAAGAAACAAAAAGACAAAAGTGAGAGAAACCTGTGAACAAATTCATGTAGCGGGGAGAACGATACAAAATTTTATTCGAACGATTCGAGTGTGATTGAAACAATGGATAAACCGATATGAAATTATCGATTCGTTCAACGGAAATATGATTTCGAGATGAAATAAAGATCGTTACAAACGGAATAGCATTATTCGTTCAACGACAAACACGTTGGCCGCCTGTCCTTTTCTTTCGACATATCTTTGAGAAATTTAGATGGTCGATCTAAGGAATCGTTTAAGTAGATTGAAAAAACGAAAAAGTATTAGATCGCGGAGAGACGCGAAAACGTTTCTACGAAAGGCTGATTCTTCTCTTCCGCGTTCCATCATGGTGTCTAGCGTGCACGTTTTCTATTTCGCACTAATTATTATTCGCCCAAAGTCCGCATAATTTACCGCCGAAGTTGCTAAATGTGAAACGCTTCTCGATTATGTCAGATTATCGTGATCGATAAAAATACATTCTACGATGAAAAAGCCTTAGTCATATTATTATTCTTTCACACAGAGAATATGCATTTTATAAAGCCGAGAATATAAAAATGTAATTACAGTTCTAGATAACATCGAATTAAATAGCTTTTGTTCGGTTCGAAACGCGACCTACGTGATCAACGAAAGCTAGAAAAAAGAATTAGATATGTATGTGCGAAGAAAACGAAAAATGTGCAATGAAGTTAGAAAAGGAAAAAGAGAACAGAATCGACAAAAGTATGATGCACGGAACACGTGTTGTCACGTGTCGTTGAGTACGGTCAAACCTCAATTTATTCTTGCATGTCCACGTGTCCAAATGAGCAACACTTTGAATAACACTCCCGTCACGTTGTGCTTCGGGACACGGCTCGACAGAGTCCCCATAGGTTATGGCGTCTCTCTATGCTGTAATGCATAAATCAAAACCTGGCAAATAACATTCCTCGAACGTGTATTACCTATCGCCTCTGTACTCTCTCTCTCTCTCTCTCTCTCTCTCTCTCTCTCTCTCTCTCTCTCT
>NC_057686.1:10650439-10665439 GCF_014466175.1 Vespula pensylvanica
TCTCTCTCTCTCTCTCTCTCTCTCTGTCTCTTTCTCTCTTTCTCTCTTTCTCTCGATAGATATTGGAGAAGTGGGTGCCGTGAATCTGTAACAACATTGAGTAACGTGATTCTAGTGATTCTATCATGAGCTGGATCATTAGCTCGCGAAAAAATTAAACAAATCCGAGTATTGTGAAGAGAATTAATGAATATACTCTATCGGAATTAATCAAGAAATTATCAATACCAAACAAAAGTTCCACATTCTCTTATTAGATCTCAAGGAACAAGATTTTTGTATAAATTTATATCGAAAGAGGATATCGGCATCTTTACGTTTCTGATATAAACTCGAAATCTAACTTCGTAATATTTTATGAAAACTATGACAAGGACGACTGTGAAGAAAAAGAGAGTGAATGTAAGTGAAAGAACGTTGCAGAACACAATTATATTTTCACACGGCGTCAAACCGAAGTTTCATCGGTCGTAGAAACTTATGGAAGGGATGTGGGAGGGTAGAGGGTGGAGTCTCCACGGCGCCAGACAGAGAAATAACGTCGATGGGGTAGAACGGCTTTGGGGGTTGGCTCACGAGGGTGTGATATCGTTCGTTTCGTTTTCCCGAGCCTTATACGAGCTCCAGGAGGCTTTCTACCTTTTTGTATCTCTCTCTCTCTCTCTCTCTCTCTCTCTCTCTCTCTCTCTCTCTTTCTCTCTATCTCTCTGTCTATTTCTGCTTGTTGTCCATTGTGTCTCGGTCGCGTAAACGAACATCTCACTTCAAAGTCTGCGACGACGACGGCTTTTTACGTCGTTTGATATTACTGAACGAGATATGTTTCATAGTTGATAGCCTTGCTTTAAAAAGAAGACGAATTTTCGCTCGTAAAAAATCAGAAAGAGTAGTGCTCGCCAACGATTGTTCAATGCTTTAATGACGTTTCGTTGTTGAAGAAGAAACGACCTGTAAGAGACGATACTCTATGATTTTGACAGCTTTTAATTTTAAATCTAACATTTTTTACTATCGAAGAATGTAAATGGAGAAACTCTGACATCGAAAATTATAGATCAGTACAATGGTAGAAGAATGAACATCTTCGAGGTATTTACATATATATATATATATATGTATGTATATATGCATACAAGGTGTAACAAAACTATGTGGTAAAATTTCAAAAATGGATTCTTCGTATGTAAAGAAGAAAAATAGGTCTTATCAACATGGGATTGGAAATGCTTCATTTCTGAGTTATAAGACTTCCAAATATGATCATAGTCTATTCATCATACACCAAACCATAAATAAATTATACTAATGCAAATATATTCATTTAAGTACATTATCTACGAAACAGAAAAATATCACACATTCAATAGATTAAACTAGAATGTCTAAGAAGCTTCAAAGCTTCAAAGCTACGAATTTTGTAATGTTCAAAATTCAATGAAAGGACAAGCTGAGGTTTATATTCAAACAGAAGGTAAACATTTCAAACATTTCATATAAGGAAAGATTAATAGAGTGTTTATCATAATTACAGTGAACATAATTGGAGTAAAATCGTATTTGAAAGTTTTATAATTTAGAAGTTAATCATTTCCAGACTCGTGTTAATAGAATTTAATTTTCATCTTTACATATGAGGGATTTATCTCTAAAATTTCCTGCATATTTTTATTATAACCTATATATATATACATATATATATAATATATAATATATATTATATATATATATAAAATACGTATACATATATACAGATACATGCGCGTGTATATATATATTCTCTCTCTCTTTCTCTCTCTCTCTCTCTCTCTCTCTCTCTTCCCCTCTCTCTTTCTCTGTGTGTGTACATGTGTATATATATGTACATAGATGTGTATCAAAGGGAGGAAAGTGATGGAGAATCAACTAGAGAGATAGAGTATCGAGCACAGTAGTCAAGTAGCGTGTTACTATTCAAACGTCGAGCGTTAACTGCCGGATGGTTTACGATCTTGTTCGAAGCTCTTACGCGTAACTGCGAAGAGCGACGTTGACGACGATAGTAAGAAAGAGAGAGGAAGAGAAAACGTAAATTATCGTCGTGGAGATAGACCGAAGTCGTTCCCGAAGCAGCTTTGAGAGAGGGTTGCTTCATTTTAAAAAGGCCGCTAAAAGCGCACAGCTTTTAAATTCGCAGACGGAATATGAAAAATCGACGGCCCTCGTAAACTCGATCGTCATTTTGATGCCCTCTCTCTCCTCCACACAAACACGTAGACACGAGAAAAAAAATACGAGTTTTTCTTTTTTCCGTTGACCCAGGATCACACGAGGGTTGGAATACCAAAGGAAAAATATTTTCGATACGGCGATATGATATAATACGATACAGCTTTTAGTTGCTAGACAAATTTTCTTTTGAGACTGTCTCGAACAAGTTTCAAGAAACAAACTGGTGGAAACTTAGATAGTTTCAAACTAATCGAACCACGCACCTTGAATATTCAACGTTGATTCCAGTTATCACTCGAGTTAAGGCGATGGGTGCTTACCTTCCTACGATACGAACGAAATCAATCATTTTCTTTGACAGAACCATATCGACGAGAAGACTTTTTTTTTCTTTGACTCTAAATAAAGTAACGATCGCTTCGTTAACTATTCTTTCCTGAAATATAAAAAAAAAATAGATAGGTAAATAGATCGTTAATATTTTCATTTGAATGATAAATTGAAAGATATTATAAACCGAATCATTTGAAGTTTAACATCGAAGAAATTGGATTTATGAGGAAGAGAAGTATATGTGATTTCGAACCACGAATTTCTCTCTCTCTCTCTCTCTCTCTCTCTCTCTCTCTCTCTCTCTCTCTCTCTCTCTCTCTCTCTACCGATTCAGCGTTTTCCATTGTCATCGTTGGAGGACAATGATACGTCAAATTTATGAGCTTGAGTTTTCCTTAAAGGTGGCTATCAGAGGATGGCCTTGCGAATATCGATCGCAAATACGATACTTTACGACCGAAGGCTCGTTTATGTAATTGTTTATCGAAGGTCGTTGATTAAATCACCTATTCGAGTTTAATGATCGAACGGGCGATATCCAGAATTATCGTCGATCCCGTTTCCTGTAATTTAAAGTTAAGCTAAATTCAATATTCAATTGAATATGGCAATATTATATACATATATTATTAATATCGTATTCGAGAAAATTTATTTTACTGATTGTAAATTGTATAAATCTGATAATGGTTTCATATTTTTTCTAAATTTCAAAGACTTCAGCTTGCCTTTATCTTGCTCGTCTTTTTTAGATCTTATGGATCTGACGATATCACTTTTTTTCTACATTTCAAAAACTTCGAATAATTTTTACTTTATTTATCGAATGTAAATCATATGAATTTGACAAAGCTATATATATTTTTGTAACTTAAAAGGCAATTTGTTTTTGATTTTTACTAACCTATTCTTAAATCCTATAAATTTAGCTGTGCTATATCATTTTTTCTACATTTCAGAAATTTCAATTGATTAATTCATCGATTTTAAATCGTATAGATTCAACCGTGTTATATCATTTTTTCTTGAAAATGTTATTTTGTATATAATGTTTTTCATGTTATATCATTTACATTTCAGAGTCTTCCATTCCTTCTTTTTATCGATAAATTATACTTTCGTCATCCAACATCGAACGACGCAAAAAATCTAATGAAGAGGAAGGAAAAGAGCAGGAATAAGAAAAGAAAAGAAAAGAAAAGAAGAGAAAAGAAAGGAAATAAGGGGAAAAAAAGAAAGGAAAAGAAGAACGGAAAGCGACGTGTCGATGTGGAAGAGCAGCCGATCGTAGCAGAGTAACTTGATAGGATGATTTCCGGAAACCGACTCCGGACCACGCCTTACGGGAATCGTCAGAACGTGACTGGTATGAGAGTCGAGTTTGGTCAGTCATGATATTCATGGCCTGAGACCACTTCGGGGCCACCACAGCGACTCGATACCCCGCGAGTTATTTGATCCGACGACAGGAGATTTGAATATTTTAGAAAAGGAGATTCATGTATATTTTATTCTCTTCGCGCGTAGGCACGCGCACGCGCCATATCGTAGGAGAAAGAGAGAGAGAGAGAGAGAGAGAGAGAGAGAGAGAGAGAGAGAGAGAGAGAATGGGGCCGGACGAAAGGGAGAAACTCCTGTCAAAGAATCATCGCGCACCGAATAGATTTCCATGATTTCGCAGCGTCGTTTCGCCACATGGGAGATCTCCGAAAAATTTCCTAGTTATCTTTCTATCTTTCTCGTACGATCGTTTGAGAATGAATTTTCTATTTTCTTCTTTGTCTTGAAATTTATTTCTTTTTTATTTTTTCTTTTTTTTTATATTTTCTTGTTTTCTTTTCTTTTTATTTTTTCATACGTATGCCTATTCATAATCGACATAATTGACATAGAATAAAATAGAGAATTTTTGATCTAACGTTCTTATCCTTTGACATTAATCACATTTTATCTGTGTCAAAATATATATGATATCGATATCGTATCAGATACATATACTAAAATATACTAGCTTAATTTCATATTATATTGATTGCAACTTATGCTTATAAAAAATATGGAAAACATCCGATACATCGGATGTATCGGATCGGAAATAATTAATTTTGTGATTGAATACAAGTCTGTTACTTCAAAATTACATGGCATTGTAACTTATCGTACTAAAAAGCTAAAGGAAGGTTAAAAAAATAAAAAATATGAGAAAAAGAATTGAAAAAGACGAACATATTTGAGAAAGGAAGATCCGCTTGGATTGCATCGTAAAATCGCGAAACCGCAGCACGGTAGTAGTTTCGATGCAGCACGTTTGTATCCTTGAAAAACCGCGTTCGTTCAGTCGAATTGAAAAACGAAGCTCACCCATATGGTGTAACTGCATTGTCGTTGGGTGCACGCGTGTCTGCACGCTTTCATGCTGTGAGGAACGGATTTCGTGATCTTGGTTCAGCTTGCAATAGTATCGGCAACAGCAGGTGCCTAATTCCTTTCGCGGTTTATTTTTCATTGACAAGCGGTGATCCAGTGATTATAGCGAGTAACAGATTTCTTCGTGAAATTATTAAGCATATGTTTACCCCCCATCCTCAAAAGGGAAAAAAAGATAAGAGGATTAGAAAGAAAGAGAGAAAGAGGAAGCAAGGAAGGAAGGAAGGAAGTTAAATAAAGTTAAAGAAGGCCGCCAAAGGATTTCCGAGACACATGGTGGCCCACTAAAGTCAGGTCCCGTCGTTAAAAAAACCGCAACGCCGATTCCGCACTGCAACTGCTGCTGCTGTTGCTCTTCGAAATTTTTCTTAGTACTTTTATTCTCTTGGCTTTCGTCGAGATGATGACCAGCACGCGATCACGATCAACCTACTCGCCTTCTCTTCGTATTTTTCTTTCTTCTAGACTCGTCGATTATATATATGGTATATATATGGTGACTATGAAATATATCAAAAAGGGATACCTTGATTCTGACAATCATTTTATCGTAAATATCAAACGTTAGATAATATTTTGTTTAATAATTTCGTACAATCGTGACTGGCAGCGAGTAAGGAATAAAAAAGAAATGAATTAAAAAGAGATTATAACCGAATGTGTAGTGTTAAAACTTTTCACGAGCACCGTATACATAACGAAGAAGGTTTGGTTTCGTTAGGATCGTTTATTTGCACGGGACAAACTTTCGGAGATTCACAAAGGCGATCCGTTAAAAAGCGAATCGAATTTGGTGAACGTTAATATCATGCTTGCAAGACAGCAGATGAGAAACAAGTGATTTTCGCTAGTCGTCGACTCCTTCTTTTCGATGATAATGCAAGATACAATGTTTCTTTTCGTAAAGACTCGACGTCACGCAATTTTTGAACTGCTTTAGGGAACAAAGTTTTTTATTCCTTTAAAAACGAAACGAACGACGTTTCTTTTTCTTTTTCTTTTTCTTTTTCTTCTTATAACAAATTCCCTTTCGTTTGGTTATGCTAGCACAAACACGAACGTTTTGAAGACTGAACGAAAGGATGAATTTGAGATAATTATCTTGTTGTAAAAGATGCGTTTCGTTCTATTATTGTTGCGACTTGAATTGTTTTTTGTCTACTCGTGCATCCAAAAACGTGGCGATGTTACGAATGTCGAGAGATTGTGTTCACGAATATCGGCAAAAAAGATATAAAATAAAAAATCTATCACGAATCGTACAATTTATTTAACTACATTCCACTTCGTGATTCTTTATTGAAAGAGAGTTTGAAATTCATACTGTGAAGCGTTCGGTACTCAAAGTAAACCAATATTGATAAATTTGTTTTTCTCAAAGATCTCACACATATCAATTGTTTTCATTGATGATTTCGTAGACGTTTGAAACGTTTCTACTTTTTTCTCTTTTTCTTTTTCTAAGAAAAAAAGAATCTTTAAATATAACTTTCACTAGCATCGCTTGAACATAAACAGGACGCATAAAGTGAATAACTATCGAAGAATCGCTTAGCAACGAGCATGATCGATGGATTCGACGCATGTATATAGAATTATAGGAAACGTGATTTTATGAGGAACGGCTAACTGATGAGACTAATTTCGAAGAAACAAAGAACGATCTACCGAGGACGACGATTATCGTCGCAACCATTTTCACCGTAATAATTGTTCACCTTGGACTTTCCCGACATCGTGATTCCCTTCGATTTACTTTAGCAACTTCGTCGAAGAGAATTATCAGCAGCTTAAGAATGCGGATACCTTTCGACGACTAATTTTCGAATTTCTATATCTTCGAAATGTTAGAAATATCAACGATTTCTTTCTCGATTTCATTGCCTTTTGCACGTACACACGGTGAAAAGGGGAGAAAAAAATATTATGACTCTTGGAACTTAATAATCAACTTGTGAAACAATATAAAAAAGAATATCAAGATCTTTCGAGCTTACTTAGCACGAAAAATGTACATAGGTAAGTAGATATTTATCAAGTAGGCTCGGTTAAAACCAATTTTGTTAGATAATCTCGCCAACTTTTCCATAATTAGCCGTAACATTCTGCGAAAGCACGAGGCAACGATAGTCGTCGTCCGGTTTCGGGAAAGAGAAAATAAGGAGGAAAGGTAAGAAGGTAAGAGAAGTAATGATCGGACACGTAACGAAGGGTTAGGAGGGAGAAGGGGAAGGAAGGAAAGAAGAAAGGAAAGGAAAGGGTCGTTGGCAAAGGGCCAAGATTCGCGATCGACGTTAGCTTCGCGCGAGGTCGCGAGCGCGACTTAATGCTCCACGGACTAACAGGAATCAAGCAAGGATGTAATTAGGGACATTAGCGTGGCGGTTAGCGGTTGGTGGCCGGCGCAATGGGGTGGCTGCCTACATAAATATACATTCGAATATACGAATACATTCGAATACGTAGCGGGTTTACGTAATAGCTATATATATATGTATATATATATATATGTGTGTATGTAGGTATATATTATATGTTTTATATATATATATATATATATATATATATATATATATATATACATGGTGAATCAAATGCGCGAGAACGTGCGTCGCCTCGTCTTCCATGAACACGTTTCGTATCAACGCTTATGTGTTTATGTGTAAATGCATATATGTAGATATCTGTGTATGTATGTGTATGTGTGTTAGCTTCAATATCAGGGAGTCACGCGAAATCAAACCGCCGTAACTATGAAAGCACACCACACTACCACACATTGAGCCACCTGCTTCGGTAATAACAACGATAACGCACGACTGAAATGTTATTAATTTTAATGTTACGACCGAACGAGCAAGACTCGCCAATTCGATGAAGTTCTTCCTTTTTGTGTATTTTGTTATTTTTCTTTATATACCCCTCTATCCTTCTCTGTTTATTTCTTTACATATAGGTAACTTTTTTCGTTTCTCCTTCGACACCCTTCAACACGAAGTAATCGAACGATCGTCGGAACCAACTACGACGAGCTCGAAACAAGATTTTCGTACACCATTCAGAGAGAACTCGGTTATCGATCGTTTCGACGACTCCTTCAAGGCCAAGGGTTTCAATCAAAATGATAGGACGATCGTAACAACTTCGGATCTCTATGTTGGGAACAATATTGTTAACAAATTGATATTTATTACTGAAAAGAATATATGGAGAGATATGTAGAGATTCTTTCTTATTATATTCGTATAATAAACGTTTTAATGTTTTTGTCAACTAATAAAATGTTTCAATAGTAACTCGAAAACGTTTGTAAAAATTTTTAAAAGAAACGTAACTGATAGATATGCGAAGGTAATTTGAAAAATTTACAACTAAACTCTTTCTTAAAGTGGAATACATATTAAAGTAATTGCTCTGGTATGTATGTATATACATGTATCGTTTCTTTTTATTTTGTGATCCATTAACTTTGTGATTCATTATTCAAAAATTAATCGAAATTACAGAATAAAATATTAATATTCATTACAATCGATTAAAATCGATCTTATCGAAAACAAATCTTCATATAAAAGTCTTATTTTTCAATTTTGATTTATTTCTTCAAGACATATCACAATTATTGAGCTCCTCTGTATATATAAATATATATACATATATATATATATATATATATATATATATATACATACATATAAAATTCAAGAAAGAAAGAGGTACTAGCGAAGACAAAGAGCAAATTGATGTCTTCCTGACACGGCTAGGAGACTAACGGTATCGGCGTTAATGATCGAAAGCAATCGACCTTTGGATAAGGCGTGTTACGAGTATCGCAATTTCTGCGACGAGTAGAGAAGGCCAAGAAAGGAGAAAATAATAGATTTTTATATCAACGATAACCGCGAAATGATGATCGTAATCAACCGACGTCGATCGTTTCATAGATCGAGAACTATCGAAGCGTTCCGGTTAGACGTATCGTTGGAAATGATAGGGCAATCGAAAACGAAGATGAAAGAGCTGCTCCAGAGTTCGATCGACGCCACGATTGCAGCGTTGGAGAGTAAGGGACGCGTGGGAGGGTTTTAAAGCTATCCCATACGTATACGTATATATATATACACACACACGCACCCGCGTACGCACGTATGCACGCACACACACAAGAAAGAGGAAAACAATACGACTCATTTCTAAACGACTTCTACATGCTCAGAGAAGAATAACAATTTGATTTTTTTTCTTCGTGAACGAAATGAGGAAGCGGGGGAGAAGAGAGAGAGAGAGAGGGAGAGAGAGAGAGAGAGAGAGAGAGAGAGAGAAAGAGAGAAAAATGGAAACGAAGAAAAAAATCGCGTAATGCGTTTGCTTAGTCATGCGCAGCGCTATTAAGTCGCGACGGTGAAAGGAAAACATAATTCTTCGCTGTCGTAACGATCGAAAGGACGAAAGCGCGAGTTTGACGAGAATTTTTCGTTCGTTTCATTCTCCTTTTCTTTTCTACGTTTTCAACGTCGGCTTATAGAAATTCGATAGATTTAAGTAAACTATGAGAAAAAAAATATAAAAGAGTGAGGGTGAGAAAGTCCGATCGAGATAGGTTTACGATTTGAGACTAAAACGTCTCATGAAAATTACGTCCTGGAAACTGGAAGAAGATGGTCTCTTTTAGGGATTCGGAAGATGTTCCGCGCGGTGAGCAACAAATTTCGAACGATTAAAGAACCGTAAAGCGAGCGTGGACGAGTTAAACACGAATATCCTCTTAAAGAACTTCTCTGGTCTCGGCGTGGATCTAAATAGAGCCATGATTAGGTGAGATTAACGCGAGACTGAGTGAGACTGGTCGGACCGAATGCCCGTACCCTGTTAAGATAAGTCGAGTGCCTATACTAATCGTGTCCCTTCCTTCTGGAGATAGAACGTTTTAGGTCCGTGTCCCGTCGTCGAAGCGAGAGAGATCTTTTCGTAAGAAAAGGAAAAAAAACCAGAAAAAGAAAGAGAGAGAGAAAAAGAGAGAAGACGCGAGGTAAACGAAAGGAAGGTAAGTTGCCTCGACCAACATTGTCTAAACCATTTCGAAATGGATGTATTCGCGATATCGTTTTCTGCTGAGGAAGATATCGATTGAAAACGTGCATACGAAATTAACGATTTCGTAGAAATTACTTCGATTCCGAACGTATGTATGTATTTTTTGTTTCTTCTTTTCTATTTTTAACCCGCATAACTCAACATTTTTTGTCTATAAAAAAATATAATGTAAAGATCCGTATAATATATATTATAGAATAATATTATTGAATAATAAAACGCTATACAATATATATACAATAAAATTATTGAATAAATAATAATACTATAGAGTTATAGAATAATAATATATAGAAGATATATGAAAAAGAGTTATAGTGTTACATATACTATAATAATTATAACTTATACTTGAAAAAAAACCTAAAAAAAAGTCGAAATACGAAGTAAAATTAATTTTATAACGATAAAATGAAAAATCTTGAGAACTACAGATACATAAATCTGTGACTTCAAAGTTATATAGTTATATAGAACGAATATTGAAAACCACCATTAAAAAGGGCAATCCCTAAAAAGACTCGTAAACGATTTCCGCAGATCTCCGATGTTTTTTATCTCTCTTTTTCTTTGAAATAAAAATGCATTGCGAGAGGAACACGCTCTCGGTGCGTTTATCGTATTACGGTGGGCGCCGTCATGCGTTTCGAGAGTCTCGTTTCGCTCTTTCGGATTTATTTCGCTTGAATCGAAATGCTCCAACCGGGAGAACGTAGGAGGTAGAAAAATAATGTAACACGGCATCGTACCGATAATTCTCTTTGCAGGGAAAGTTAAAGATAAAGCAACGAGGAGCCAACAAAGAACGATTACCATTTGTCATGACTGTAAACGGTCCGATGGACGAACCAAATTATGTAAGTAAATATACTATACATATATACATATATATATGTAGAGTTATATAGTTAAATATATATTTTATATATATATATATATATATATATATATATATATATATATATATAAAGTACTTCGCGAGCAGAGATTACGAAAGTCTGTCGTAGCGATAATGCGTTTCGTGCGACACGCACGAGAGGCGAGAGACAAAAGGAGAAACGTTAATGGGTACTACACGGTAGGTAGCAAGAGAAAGATAGAAAATACTAACAAAAAGAGTATCACAGACGATATTTCCTTTTTATCAAAGGAAAAATTGAAAATCTAAGTAAATATAAGTTGACAATAAAGACAAAATTCCGTTCGTTTTACGCACGTGTCTTAACTCGATGGCTAGAAATTCTCTTTTTCTCTCTCTCTCTCTCTCTCTCTCTTTCTCTTTCTATTTATTCCTTCTTTTCTCGCGAACATTCTCTGGAAGATGCCGAAGGATGGAGACATTTAATTTGTGAACAGGTCCTGCTATCGTCGAGCTAACTCGGCTTATAAATTAGCTACAAGACCACGGCTCGAGATAAAGCTCTTTTTTTCTCTCTCTTTCTCTCTCTCTCCCTCTTTTTCCTTCTCTCTTTCTCTTTTTTCTTTCTCTTTCATCTTTTTCTCTTCCTCTTTCTCTCTTTATCTCTCTCATTCTTTCTTCGAGCGTATCGACCATTCTTCGAAGAGGTAAATGTTCACGAAATTAAGATATCTACAACCGGGGCCACTAGGCTAAATCGTTCCCATTTATATAGACGACTACTCGGAAACGAGGAGGACGATTTATGTCGTAGAAAAAACTTCGTAGTACCCGAGTCCAAATAGAAAAACAAATTCGAAGTCAATGCCTCGAAATGTCAAGTTCGGAAAAGAGAAATGAACAAGTAGTTATACACAAACACACACACATATATTTATATTTACATATATCATTTTCTATATATAATTATATTAAATATAGTGAGAATAAGGTTTTTGATCCAAAGAGAAAGAGAGAAAGAGAGAGAAAGAGAAAGAGAGAGAGAGAGAGAGAGAGGAAAGGAAAAGATTAATTTTGTGAAACGTCGTTTCTACAGGCGAGATTTCGAATTATGTAAGTAAACGAACCACGTGAAGAAAGATAGACATACATAAGTACATACATATGTATACATAAGTATGCGTCCTCGCGTTTCCGACGCGTCTGGTAATCGAATCTAACTGTCTTGTCTCTTTCTCTTATTATATCGTCATTATGTCACTGAGGAGTTGAGTACGCGTATCGCGCGCGCGAATGTAATCACTGCGATTACCTTCGTTCGTATTACTGATTTTCATCGCGAGAAGTCTTTTCCCCCTTTCTCTCTTCATGTCGACTTCGTCGTCGAGGACGAAAGGAGATCCACTCGTTCGAGGATAGACGCTCGCTCATATATTTCTTAATAAATATACAACAAAAAATAACGACGCGAGTGCATCTAAATCTACGATACAACTACGTCGCTCTCAGCTTTTTCGCACGTCTCTTTGAAATCTACACCGATCACGATCATTAGACGGTTCGTTCTACGCGTCACGTAATTCGTGATCCTTTCCTTTCTATTTGTTATCCAAGTCGAAGAGAGTCGATTTTCAAGTTCGTTTACCGTGCCAACTACGAACCTTATTCGTACGTCATTTATACATGCATACATATATATATATATATATATATATATATATATATATAAATTATCATTTCATTTACAAACTTTTTCTAATGGAATCGTCGGTCAAACCAGATTTCACATTTGATTTCAAATAATAACACTCTATAATTCAAATTGATTTCCTATCTAAGAAAGAAAAGAAAATCAACATATTATATAACATGTATGAAATTATCGTATAACTTTTATTAGTGTAGCGATACTACAGTAGAAGTTATTACTAAGTATAATTTAAATTTAACAAACATTAACCTATGAATATGAACTAACTATTAATTTTATTAGGAAATAAACGAAATGTGTGTAGGAAAATGATCGATGAGTGCCTCCTTGGATCGTCCCGTGAGTACGAAAATATAATTTAAAGTAGCGCAAGATACGAAGGAAACGAATCAATAAAATTTAATGAACATTTCGAGATACTTATGCGCATTAATAAAGAAAAAGGAGCGGAAGCGAGGTGTTTAATAAAAATAATGATAATATGAGCATTTCGTGTCGCGGTAATAAGAGGTACGGATCGACTATCTTCCGCGGTCCATGTCGACGATAAGCGGCGTGCATCAATCACACCCACCTCCTTTTCTCCCTTTTTAATACTCGCTTTTTCTTTTTTATTCACCGCCCCCATCACTTCACTAACCATTCGATAATAAAGACGAAGCTATAACAAAATATATTTTTTTCGTTCTTTCACTTTTTTTTATTGTTGCCTTTCTTCTGTAGCTTCATTTTTATTTAATTTAATTTTGAACTCCGAAATACTTGGAGAAATGACCAATGCAAAAGGATCGATGCAAATTCCGTCCACAAAGTGTCGACACGTTATTTTATCGGATTATTAATTCTCTCTGTCTCTTTCAAACGATCAAATTCGAATGGTATACGAAATAATATTCAAATGATTAATATCATTCGCAGTCGTAAGATCTATCGTCGAAATAATTTCGTAAAGAGCGATAAAACTAGGAGAATTCGAAGAAACAATTTGTCACCGTTGGCTTGTTAACTGGAAAAATTATCACTAAGTAAAATTATCAGTAAATTAACGTGCATGAATTTCTAATTGAAATAGAAAACTTTAGACAAATTAATCATAAAAAAGAAAAATTGATATAATATTTTCTTAATAGCTGTAAGATGTAAATGAGAGGTCCAATGCAAGAAGTAGTTATATTAATATACTACTATAGTTATATTAGTATAGTAAAATATTTAAAAAAAATTATTAATTTGGAGATTTTTATTAATTCTGACACCTATTGGTGTGTAATTATTATTTCCTAATTTAAAGCTACGTGACAAAATCTCTAGTTCTTAAATAAAATATTTTGTAAAAATTCCTTTACAATCCGATCTTCAAATTAAAGTATATTGAAAATACAATATAATACGAAATAAAACATTTTCCCATATACACTAGCTTCGTATTAATAAGTATAAAAAATAATGTCAGTCTTAATTATACGATTTCTATTGAAACGCTATTTTTCATAAAAGCCTTAGTATCTCATAATATTACTGTCGTGGCATAGCTCCCTCTTGTATTGAACCCTTCAAATGATTTATTTATTCTATCTCAAGATAGAAGAGTTAAATCTTATATTAATTAACTCATTTTACCCGATTAATAGGTTAATTAACCTCCGGAGATTATTTCAAAGAAGATCTAGATTTACCAAAGATCATTTTTATCACGATAAATGTTTGTATGTTTATGAAAAAGAATTTAAAACAGAATAGAATTTCGAAATTGACGATCCAAGAAGACTTTAACAAAATGAAATAAACGAAGAAATATTAGGATAGTGAGCGACTTCTCCAGTGGCATATAAATATATATTATATATATATGTGTGTGTGTATGTACATGTATACATATACATGTATATATCTTGATCGGAGATTGGAGCGAACTCGCGAGAATACATGCATGTGTCTCCCTATATGCGCGCATAAACTCGCCTGAAATCAAAAGGCTGCGGATCGCTACGCTCGCTCGCCTCGTAATAATTGACTCGGCAATGCGTATAAACCGCAGCATGGCGGACGGATGGATAATTAAGTAACAATTAGGCTTCAAGTGGGCGAACGCGCCGTTCTCAAGTGGGGAAAGGGGAGGGGAGAGAAGGGGAGGGAAGGGGGCAGCGCGCGATTGCTTACGGCCAATGGCATGTATGTACGTGTATATGTTTCTATGTGTGTACGTAACCTTCGTCCTCGTCGAAGAAAAAAAAATTAATTAATCGATCCTTTGATCCAATTCATTTTTATAAATATAAAATATATCTTTGAGAAAATAAATTGTCAACGTATCTTCTAAATAATACAATTTAAATCAATTTCTTGATATTTTTGTTCTTCGTTCATC
>NC_057686.1:10670439-10702939 GCF_014466175.1 Vespula pensylvanica
TCATTCTGAAATACAAAAATGAATAAGATACTGATAAACGATATGAAAAAGTGTTAAGAAAAAATTCTATTAAATTTGTTCCTTCCCAAATATCATCCTTATTATATACACTGTGTATATATGTGTATACACACACACATTCCTAAATCATATACTCCGAGCTGATGACTCCGAAACATTGAAACCGTAGTAATCACAAACACTCGTTTCGCCCTACGTCCCCTTCGAGATCATTTTCTTTTTTAGTATATTTCTTTTTACTTTCTTTTGCTTTCCTTTTATTTCGTTGGTCGTTTCTGAGTGATACACGCCGTTCATCGAACGAGTTCCCATAGAGGATATATAGAAGCGGCGCGGATCATTATAAAAATTAAACGACGTTCATACGATTGATCATTGAAATTATATATCATTCGTGGAGCGTTCTTCGTGTTCTCTCTTCGCAGAGAGACATTCCACGTCGTCGTCGACGTCGGACGACTCGACGTAAAAGGGGAGAAGAGAAAAAAAGAGAAAGAGAGAAAGAAAGATGCAACGTTTCCCGTTCGTAATTCCACACAGCTTCTACATAGGTGTATACATACATACGAATTCACCTAACACAGAAAAAGATGGAAGATAGTTCGGACGCATCTTCGAAGCACCGGAGCCTTAATAAGTCGTTTTCGAGAGATAATCCGCGGCGGGTGTGTCATTTCATTTCTTATAATTTCGTACCGTTCCATGCCGCGTGGTTTTCTCTCTCTATCTATCTTTTTCTCCCCCTCTCTATATCTCTCTTTCTCCTTCTCTTTACACGTACGAGCGTATGGAGAACACGTACACGTTCAGATGTGTGTGTAGCTTTCATCACGATCCGCCTTTTGTCTTTTTATTCTTTTTCATCTTGAGTGTGAGAGAAATAGATAGATAGATAGATAGATAGTAGAAAGAAAGAGAAAATATGCTTTATCTCTCTTTTTTATTTTCCTTTCAGCTACCCCCTCGGTGCTTAAGATTACACTCATTCAGAGATTTCGGTCGGTTCTTTCAGTCGTCCTTTCCCTCCCCTTTTCCTCGCCTCTTCTCCTCACTTCATTGACCAAAAGATTTCTTCTCAACATAGTAGCTTATACTTATGAAAGTTGTGTGTATATATATATATATATATATATATATATATATATATATATATACACACGTACTTCCATACACACATACATACACACCTTTGTCTTTTTCTACACCTCTCACGAGGATCGAAACTACTCCATGGTGCCCCGGGGAGCTGTTCATTCAAGACGTAGAACTTGTAGAGTTTCGTCTCGAAATCGACCAAGAGGGTAATAAAGAAAAAAACATCTTCGAGAGGATCGCGCGTTCTCACCGGTCCTACTCGTTATCCCAATTCGGATCGTGGCTTTCTCTATCCATTCGATCGACACGTATTTCGTATTTTGTGCTCAAGTATGGTATATAAAAATGTACTTGATCGAAGAATGGAAGTCAATCAAAGTATCGTTAAGAAGATTTGCAGCATCGTAAGTGTAAGAAATTGATAGAACGGTCGATTCGCTTAATTTAATCCTGATAATTAAATGCATATGTCATGTGATATGAAAGTCGGGTTGAAAAGATTTATGGAGAAACTGATGATAAAAAAGAAATTGCGATTCTTAACCAACGAAAGAGAGAAAGGGAGAGAGAGAGAGAGAGAGAGAGAAAGAGAGAAAATGATGTTGGTAGGGTGTTGTTGGAGAAGTCGAGCGAGCTGTCTTTCCATGAGGTAAGGGATGATTCCGGTTGAACGACGAGGGCCGAGTGGGAGAGGAGGCGATTCAAATTAAATGCCGCTGAAACAAAAAATGAGTAGGTAATGACAGTACCGGGGCTTAACACACACGCAAACATCTATAGGAAACACACACACACACAAAGAGTGGCGGTAGGTATCTCGGAGAACGTTGAGAAAGAGAAAGAAAGAAAGAGAAGAGGAGAAAGAGGGGAGACCGTGTGATTACCCATCGACCAATAGCCGTGCTCAGAGCGGCCATCATGGTCCAGCCGTAGACGTGCAATCACGCGGTTCTCCAGCATCTCCTGAGAAAGAAACGGGATGATCTTAGACTCCTACAGGCATCTCTTGACTCTCGAAACGCGAGTTCGAAGAGTTATGTACGTTTGATAAAGACTACTAAAGAAATCAATCTAGATCCTTCGTAGAAATGTTCTTGATAAGGAATAAACGAAAAAGAGAAATTCGATTTCGGTGTTCGAATTATGTTTTTGTTTTCTTTTTTTTTTTTTTTTGTTTACACAAACGACTCGTTTCTTTTTTTGCAAAGTAACGAAAACATTACTTAGATATACATAGACGTTGGGAATGCTCGTTAAGTTAATTAGGAAAGAACCTTCGAGGATATCGCAGGCCAGCGTCAATTTGTTTGGAAAACGCGGGGCGCCGTAAAAAATAACAACGTTTTGTTAAGCGCGACAGGATCGTAGAAAAGTAAAACCGGCTAATGGGCGCTTTCACGTGCGAGCGGTAGCCTCGGCATCGTGTACGTACCTACGTTCACCTGCTACGTTCTATGTACTTAGTACTTACGTACATATGTACGTAATGTAACTACCTTATCTGAGAATTATCGTTCGACTACGTGGCGAACTTCATAAAGCTAATTACGAAGGCCTCTTAGCGGTTCTCAACTATAAAATGAAAGCCGACTAAACTATCGAAAGAGAAAGACGGTTACCTCGTAAAACTTTGCGAAGCGAGCTAATATCGAGACGAAGAGAAACAGAAGGAGAAGGAGAGGGAAAAGGTGAAGGAGAAGACAGAATAAGAAATTTTACGATACTAATAGAAACTTACAAGTTGCTCTTTTCGATAATTATCCATCAAGATTCAAAGGACGATATAAAGAGGAGATAGGAAACAGCTGAGAGAGTTTAGGCGAGCGCGTTTTTCCTTTAACGATAACACTTAAGACCGAGTATAATTGCATCCTGTCTTTAAAAGCTCGACCACGCGAGGAATAAAAGAGAAAGAAAAAGGAAGAATAAAAATATAGACAAACGTGAACGATCGTCCCGTTGTCATATTCTTCATCGTCGCATACTGGAATCTCACGCGTGCACTCTCGAAAGAAGAATTACGTGAACTGACGAGGACGAACTCTAGTACTACCTACACACGCTTTTCCTATCTTTGACGGATCGCCTCGAAGATTTCACCCGGAGGCTCGTGTGAAACGCGCGGATAATGACGAGTAGAAGAGAGGCATCGTCGTATGCGGAATAGCCGGCGCTTAATAACTCGTTAATTATCGTTTTAGGAAATCCGCGAGCATGCACAAAGAAAGAGAGAAAGATAGAGAGAAAGAGAAAGATGCGGAATAGCCTATCTATGTATATATACGCTATATATATACAAGCGTACGAACCTTAAGCCGTCTTCGTCCAATTACTTTACGTAACTCCCGCACGTTCATTTCTCCGTTGGTCGCGGTAATTGGTTTAATTGCGTTTCGCAAAGGAGAAAAAAGAGGTGCTTCGATGTTGTAGGTGTCGACCGAAGGGAAACGCTCGCTCTGGAAAAAGAAAGAGAGAGAGAGAGAGAGAGAGAGAGGGAGAAAGAGAAAGAAAGAGAGAAAAGGAAAGAGAATCGGGGAGAAAGAGAGAGAAAGAGAGAGGAAGAGAGAGGAAGATGATTTTCTCGACAACGACGAGGTTAGACGGAATCTTTTTGAAACGTTAGACATTAGATGGCCCGTTGACGTTAGAAATAGGCAAGAAATTATCCCGTTCGCAATTAAGAATCGTTTTTTATCGTGGCTCTTGGTTTCTCGATTTTTTTTTCTTTCTTCTTCTCTCTTCTTTTTCTCTCCCCCTCCCTCTTTCTCTCTCTTTTTTCTCTCTTTCTATTTCTTTCGCTCTTTACTCTTTGCTCGTCGAGTACACGCGACGACCTCCATCGAGCGGTTAATATTTCGCCATGTTTCTTTTATTTTTCCTTACCGTCGACGGTAGAACGCACCTCACGACTTCCTGTGAGATTGTTATCGACCAGTGGTTTTAGGTTATCATTACGGGCGGTCCTACTGGCCAGGCCGATGGAATTTTCGTTCTGTTCTGTTATATAAATTGTGTTCGCGAATCGGAACACACGAAACTTACCCACAATCTTGACTTTTAAATCGTTTCTTATATCTGACATACACTATTAGGAAAGATCGAAGCTGCGTGCTTTTTCGTAACGACGTTGACGTAGTCATTCTGATATTAAGTATTATCAAGAAACTTTCGAAATTTTTTTCCTTCTCTTTTTTTTTTTTGAATATTTGTGTACTATCATAAATTCCTATAATTCGGTCTCGCGAAGTTGGAATTTCTCACGGTAAAACAGAAGACGTCGATTAGTGCAAATTCAAGGGGCCAATAAATCACGGTCAAACGCTAGTACTTTTTCGTCACACCCACTGTACGCGCTCTAGCTGCCGGCATTAAGTCGCCTTTGAACGGCGTATAACGCTTTTAACAAGGAGATCGCGTGACAAGATCTTCTATCCTGGCCTTCTTCATTGGCACTACAAAGTCGCCAACTTGACAAATATCTTTTTGTTTAAGAATTTTCGATACTTATACATTCAATACATTTTGTTCATAATAACAAATGAGAAGGGATTATTTATTTCAATATAAAGGTAAATCAATTTATTTTAATTAAATTAAATTAGATTAAATTTTTGTTTTAATCAATAGATTAATAAAGATTATATTATTATTTCAATAACTCAAACAAAGTCGATGAAAAGAAAAAAGAGAAGGAGAGAGAAAGAGAGAGAAAGATACACACACATACATACATATACAAGAAAGCGGACAGAGTAAAAGAGAAGTAGAGAGATACAAGAAGAACGGAAGTTGGATGACGTTTCGTTTCGTCGTGGCACAATGGCGCGACGGAAAGGAAGTAATTCGCGAGGGACTTAGCCCGTGGCACTATTTAGACTTCGGACTTGCACGCTTCTTCGTTGTTACCACGTTTGGTACCTTCGCTTCTGGTAGAAGCATTGTCTTGACAACTTAGCGGTTATTTTACACGCTGTTAGCTCGGTAAGCTAGCCACGAGTTTACTGCTATTTCTATGCTAATGAGTCGTTCCAAGAAGACGTAGGAGTTCGTTTGGTGGACAACCAAGGTAAGAGGGTATACGTGCACACGGGCGTACACGAGACAGGGAGAGTGATAAGAAGAGTATAGAGAGAGAGAGAGAGAGAGAGAGAGAGAGAGAGAAGGAGGGAGGTCGAAGAAGAAACTCCTACAGGAGTCAGTTTCCTCAGTTTCAAACGGCTCGAGTTAATACCAAAACTTCGCTTCTACTTACTGCTCGTGAGTTAAACTCACAGCAAAACGAGCACTTGCGAAATACATGCACGTAACAGCGTATCATGGCTTTTCAAGAAGAGAAATAGAGAGAGAGAGAGAGAGAGAGAGAGAGAGAGAGAGAGAGAGAGAAACCAGGTTTCTCAGCAATTAGCTATATCACCGAAGAAGTTCGAGCAGGTATCTACAAACAAAGCTGGGTTCGATTCGGATCGGTTCTAAGCAGCAGCTTCGCTCCACGTTGATCTAAGGAGAATATCAAGAAAAGGAGGATGAGAGAAAAGTACTGTGCATTTATCTTCAACAGCAACGTTCACGCGCGCGCACCTATTCCCTGGCATTGACTCACACGACCTCGAGCATTGCAAATCGATCTGTATCGTAAGTGGTTTCGAAAAGAAATCCCGAACGCCATCGGCTTACAACTTCAGTACACAACATGCAAATTGCTGCTTTCGATTCAGACAAGAAGGGAAGAATTGCTTGAATTTTTCCGATTGCCAACTACTGATGCTACGAATGCGATCTGTGTTCGTTTGCTGGTCTCACGCAGGTACTTCGGCTAAGTAAATCATACGAAAGTGAAATCAAAGATATAAATAGAAATGTTGAAACATCGAAAAGTCGTTATAGAGAGTAAAATGTTTAAAAAATTTTGTATATATACTTAAATATAAGTTAAATTTTGTATGTATTTTATGTATAGACATCGACATAACGACGTAAGAAACAAACAAACGAATTGTAAAATTATAGAAGAAAATGATCAAACAAATCGAATCTCCAATTTGTTTTTTATTATATATCGGTATAACTTTCTTAATTTTAACTTTGAAATTAATTTTTTAATGGTGAAAGATTCTCTGATTCTTCGATATACCTAACTTAATGGAATTCATGTAAAAGAAAATACAATGAAAAGTATTTTCGAATTTACGATAAAATGTCAAAAATGATGGTGTAATAAAAGTGCTTCAAAGTTTGACCACCCCCTCTCTTTCTCTTATATTATGATTGCCTAATAAAAATGTCTTGTACTTTTTTTTATATGAAAAATTAAAATAGACTGTTTATAGACTGCAATAGAATGGTACATTTGAACACAGATTTATTTTAATTTATTTAAACGGGTTTATTTTAAAACATAAAAGTATTTAGAAAATCGAGTATAATAAGGCTAAATTTCAACACTTTGTTAGTTTCGTTTGCAAACGCTGCAAATATATTTATTTCTTTTTCCGTATTTTTTACCGGATAAACGTATTAAAATTGCTTTAGAAACTTCAAATCTTTCAGCAACTTTCTTTTATCTTTTTTTCTTTTTTTTTCATTGTTTCTATCGCCCATGCCTTCGATTCATGAAACCACGATTTTTCATTTCTGTTATCGTTTACTATTGTCTATAATCTAAAAATTAACGGAAATAGTTTATCTCCATTAAAATATTCTATGAAAAATATTCTGATTTTAAATTTGACTTCAAGAAAGAGAATTGTTTCAGAAATATGTCTGTTAATCTGTCTATTAACTGTTTCTTATTATTACTTTTAAGAAACAGTTAAAAGAAAAAACTTACAGGTTTTCTTATCTCTATTCTAATTCTACAAAAAGTAAAAGTAAAAAATGGATAATTACTAATTTAAAAATTAAATCATATCGAAGAAAAGACATGTTGAAAGAATTTCCGAAAAATCACAAAAACAGAAATGAATCAGTAACTTACTAATGTACGATTCAATAATTATATAATAAATGATATATATAATCATATACGCATAATATCATTTTGAAGTAAATGTCCCAGTTATCAATAATTTGTAGAATTTATTTAACAAAATAATTCAGTAGATAAAGAGGTTTCGACTTTGGTAAATTTTCTTTTATTCTTAATTGTCATGAATAAATCAGTTATAATATCACCCAATTATTTTACAACCTACATACACAACTAAAGGGAAGACATATAACAGTATAATGTAAACTAGAGCTTTGAATTAACTAAAGCTATTACCTGCCTACATTACAGAACGAGAAGAAACAAGAGTAGGGGTGGAACCACCGAAAGGTGGACGAAAAAAAAATAACAGATACGTCATCGAGATAAGGCGAACGGCTACGCACGGTGACCGGGAGGCATGAAAATAAAGAGAGGAACGAAAAATGTAGCCACGCTACGAGTCGCAAAGCGATTAAGTCCATTATACAGTTTTATCAGCATGAGAAAGATCTAATAGCGGTAACGTAAAGACCCTTCTTTGCCTCTCTTTCTCTCTCTCTCTCTCTCTCTCTCTTTTTCTCTCCTTCTCCCGTTTCCTCTTTACCAGACTAATTCTCGCCCCTCGGCAATGACCCTCCACCGAACACCCGCGTAATACTAACGCGTAAACGGACCCCCTCGATGTGTCATATGCGCCACTTGTATTCGCGTGCTTTTCTCCCCACTATTTTTCTGATGCCTCTTTTAACTCGTGTATGTAAAAACTCTTAGGAACCGTCGAAGATAAAACTCTCTTGCGTGTTTTCGGTCACTCGAATATTTGGCTGATTCATAAATAGCTAAGTGTTTTAGGTAAAAAATTTATTACAATGATACGACAGTTATTCAGAAATCAATCACAATAATATATAGTGGAAATTTATTCGAAGAACTAAATGGTGTCGTAAAAAAAAAAAAAAAAAAAAAAAAGAATTTTTTCTGGAGAATCGGAATTAAATATATATCTTTATTGAGAGAATATTTTAGAATATTAGGATAGAATATTTAAAATATTTAGGATAGAAGATAATTTAATGGACGAGCTTTAAGAAATTCGCGAAGTTTTTTCTTTTTTTTATGCATCGATCATATGTCCATTTATTTAAGTAAATTCGTTTAAACGGATAGAAAAGAACACGAGCAAGGTGTGCACGCGTGACTCGTACGATATACATATAACGATATACATACATATGTACGCTTACACTTCGTAACGAGAGTTTGCTCGTTACACTCCGGACGATTAAAACACCTGCAGGAAATCACGACCCCCTACCTCCCTCCCACCCTTGATTCTCCCTCGAATGCAAATATTATCTTAATTGCTATAGAAAACTAGCACCGTTACGTAGAAATGCTTTTTCTTTCCTTTCACGTGTTAACTCTATCTAACGAGTGCGAGTATAAAGCAGACGGAGAGGGATGGAAAATAACTTAACCCCAACCACAACCGAGGAGAACAAGCCTACAATTTCGTACAATGCTTTCACGATGACTCGTAAAAGTCCTTTTTAGTTTCCTATTACGAATCGATATTAAATTTATCGAGCAGGGATTTCCTTCGAGGGTGACCAAATCGTTAAAGACAGGAAGGAAACGTTCTTAATCACTCGTTTGTCGCTTTTTAACTACTACCGATTCAATTCCACTCGATTCATTTAGAATCATATCGTTTTGTCCAATTATTATTATTATTATTATTATTATTATTATTATTATTATTATTATTATTATTATTATTATTATTAATGTTACTATTATTATTACTATTATTAATATTCCTTTTTCCTTTTGTATCTTTTATGTATTCCGTTCGTCTTGGATAAATTCTTACTCAAACACTTCTCAATTTACCTAACATCCTGCTACTCATTACAATCCATTCGATAGGTAATAAGTTTAACTAATAAGATTTCCTGAACATACATAGGTACATAAAACGTAATTACATTAGTTGCAGAATAACTCGACGTTCTTCTAATTCATGCGAGCAGAAAAGTAACGAATACCTTTCGAAATCGGCGATGATGAATCGGCGATTTAGCAAGGCACTCGCTTTAGGCAACGTCCGCTTCTCTTGCTTCTCGCGTACTCGCGTTTATTAAGCGGCTCCTTTATGTTTGACTTAATTAACTTCCCGTGTGCGCTTCTTCCCTCCGTGAAAAGTCGAATATCTTACGTGAATCCCTCCATAACGAGCATAAAAGCAAAGGATATTAACAAATCGTACTTATGCTTGAGGCATTGGAATCATTTCTGTTTGATCAAGATCCATCAGAAAGCTAATTAAATTCGATTTAATCGATCTGTCCAATTCTTTCTCTTTTTTTTCTTTTTCATTCTCTTTTCGAACACGTATTAAAAAAATTTCTAAGCTAACGTCTCAAGCTTAACGAGCGCTTAATGTAACAAGGAAACGTTATAAGATCGAATCGAGTTGCTAAGCGGACTAAAACGTGTACTTATGTATTTACACGTATATACCTCTGTGTGTATACATACATATCTATCTATATAACACGTAAGTTCACTGCGACGAAAGTGGATAATAAAATGGAAGAGTGAACGGATGGAAGAGAATGATGATAAAAAAGAAAAAGAGAATAAAAAAGGACAGAGAGGAAGAGAGAGAGAGAGAGAGAGAGAGAGAGAGAGAGAGAGAGAGAGAGAGAGAGAGAGAGAGAGAGAGATAAAGAAGAAGCGCATCTTTGCGTTGCACCATGATGCGCATGCGAACGTCTTCCGACTTATGGAAGTTTAGCCGTTAACTTAACCGGCGTTTACCTTAATCTAAGATCAGAGCCCCGGACTGCGGGCCGTGCACTGTGCGCTATAATGTATGACCGTATGAATATGCATTGGACACGGTATGAGGTCCGTACCTACCTACCTACCTACCTACCTACTACAACGAGCAAGGCCCACTTACACACAAGCGTACTTATTATTCGCGCGTGTACACCTCGTTCAACATGTTTGCTCACGCTCGTTTTACCGGTACACACGGCGAATCGCACACGGTAGCTTCTTGTACGCGTGTAACTATACTATTACTGCATATACGTGTGATTATGTGTTGGTCTATCTCCATCTTTCTGTGTACATTCTCTCTCTCTCTCTCTCTCTCTCTCTCTCTCTCTCTCTCTCTTCTCTCTTTCTATTCTTACGTATAAATAGATAAATACATACTTACAAAACACGATACTATTTTTCTTTATGTATATGTACACCTACTAAAAGTCACGTTTTTGGAAAGCACTCGTAAGTATCAAGAAAGGTATCCTTTGTGTAGGTGTAATTTGTTCGTTCACGGCTACGTAAGTATACACATTTATACGCGTACCTATAGCTTATGTACAAGCCGATAGAGGCAGCCACGACGAAAGAGGTGAGTCGAAGGTGGATCCTTATCTTCAGAAATTTTACGAGCGTTTTAAGGGATCGTTAATTCCACGACTTTTATCGTATGTCGACCTCTACGGTACGCTTTCCTTTCGTTTTGTAGCAGCTGCCAGGCAACAGCACGCTTCCAGCTAAATTTTTTACGTCTTTTCGCGATAAGTTACACGGTGTAACGAATGATTTCGTTAATGATTTCATGGATATAATGCGAACGAAGGGTGCTACGAAATTTTATGGAAAGTTGAATTAATTTAACGGTTCCTGATCGTAATTTTGATAATGGATAATAATGACAATAAATAAGAAAAGAAAAATGAAACGAACATTTACCATTGCAATTTGAAAATAGTCAAATAGAAGCCATCGAAAAAACTATGTTCAAGTATAAACCTTTCTCACGTCGTTCGTTGTAATATGATTACAAGATCAGTCTTTGACGTAGATACATACAAAACACAGGATCGACTGGTATTCGATACACGACTCATTCCATTGCAACATTTGTAAAGGATACCAAAGAAAACAGGTAGGTATTTGTCATTTTATCTGCAACCCTCTAAACCCCAGGAAGCCAGCCAAAATAAAAGGGTAAGTGAAAACAATGCTATTATCTTGAATTACTTGTCTTTGTCACTAAGCATACATTATTAAACATTCTTAACGCTAAAAACTGTTACGTTGTTACGATCTTCTAAGTACTTCGTAAATAATTCCTATTAAGAAAAAATAAAAAAAAATAAGAAAATAAATAAAAAAAAAAAAAAAGATAGAGAAACAAGACAAAAAAAGACAAAAGGAAAGAATATCTATAAATATTTCTTTTGAAAAAAAATTCATCTATTTTTTCTCTCCCCTTTTTTTTCTTTCTTTCTCTTTACAAGGGTATCATCGTAGAAGAAGTAGCTTCTACGATTCATGAGGCTTAATTGGCAACTCGATAAGAGGCAGTTTTAACGCTTTTAACTTTTCACTTCGACTCGGCCGGCGCCGTCCTAGCGAGAGGGAGGTTCGCGCGACTTCTCATGTATATTTAAACGAGAAATATCCTGGGGGCTGATGCGTTTCTTCTACGTATATTAACACCACGCATTCATATTAATATATTTGAGTCGCGTCTCATGCTGAGAGAAACAACCCCGTTGGTACGAAAGAGAGAGAGAGAGAGAGAGAGAGAGAGAGAGAGAGAGAGAGAGAGAGAGAAGTAAACGAAGAGAGAAGGTGGCGTTCGCTACTTGTTGGAAGTGTAAACGGAAGTGGAAGCGAAGTGCCGAGGCTTTTTCTCTGCTGGAAGTTAATTGGCGAGTGATAAGCGCGCTCTTTAACGCCATTAACTTTTCATTTCGTCGCCTTCGAGTCGCGACACTCACGGCTAACTCTCTCATGTTTTATTCAATAATTCGCTTACTGTAAGCTCTCGCGAACACACGAATATATACAGATATTACTTATATATATATATATATATATATATATATATAAATATATAAATGAATACTCTATGTATATGCGTGGAACGATCGTACGAGTATTTCTTACCTTCGAGAAAGGATAGCAAGTGTTATGATATGCGAGACGCGAGAATACAGTAAGGGAGTCTTATCCTCGTATTTCGTTCAGAGTTAACGATTAGAATACCGTGTTACGCATGCGTGCTCATATCGCTGAGACTCGTTTAATCTTTCCCTTTTCCGATTTGCGAAACCGCGGGAATACTCCTACATGTTATATAGATATACCAACAGTGTATACAGTGTAAATATAAGAGTATATATATATATATATATATATATATATATATATATATATATAGAATGTTGTAAGTTTATACACTCATATATGGCGATATCAATTTATCGATGATCTATTTCATGACAAATGGGTTTTATACATATACATGTATAGATATATATATATATATATATATATATATATATATATATATTTAAAACATTAGATGGTCATCAAGGTCTCCGATACCGGATGTACCATATGGGCCACATTGTAGTCGGCAGGTACGGATCAAAGAAGCTACCCTATTTAATGAAATGATGTCACCAGGCACCCTTCCTAATTTCGATGATTCTTCCATTCCTCTCAACTCCACCGTAACTAATTCGATTTAAAAGTGGTCTTACTCACTGCAAATGCTCGTTGCATTTCCAAACGCGTCGTCGTTAACGTCGTAAATTCGTAACGGAAAGAGACATCGTTACTAACAAAACGAATAAAAAGATCGTACGCGGAGATTCGATCGATAAGAGACAATCGGTATCACACTCGCGTCGCTTTTTATTTCTCGCGAAATCGTTTCTACGATCGGACGATCGTTCAATGATCGACGAAAGGCATGAAAACCACATCGTAAAAAGTGTTCCTCGACGGGAGTGGCCTCTGTCTCTGTCTCTCTCTCTCTCTCTCTCTCTCTCTCTCTCTCTCTCTCTCTTTCCCTCTTCCTTCGATGGTCTCATGAATTCGTAAATTCGCCGGGTAACTCCGAGCTAGGCTAGCACCCTTCCCTCGATCTCCCACCCTTTTCTTCTCTGGCTCTCGATGGCTCTCTTCAACCCCCTTCCAGGTGGTCCCAAGCCTCTCACTCTCTCTCTCTCTCTCTCTCTCTCTCTCTCTCTCTCTCTCTTCTCCTCCCGTTTGGACTACTCGGTAGCCCATCTCGAAGAGAAGCTGCCGAAGAAGTGGGAGAAACTCGCGTCGAGCAGCTCCCACCCCTCGTTTCATGGTCCCAGCCACCTCCCCCCACTCCCCCCATTTCACTCTATCCCTCCCCACTCTTCTCTTTCGTTCTCCGGACGCACGAGGAGAGCGCCGCTGCCTCCTCAATACCTTCCCCCCCTTTCCTCGCGACTATAATGAAAGATATTAACTACAATTTTATATCGAATTACCGCTGAAACACATTTCAAATTACTTGGGCGTAGCCGCGGCACGTAGCAGAGGCGCCGAGGTTGCTCCCATGCCGATTGGCTGGCTACTTAACGTCATGCCATACGATTGGTCGATAAGAATTTGTGGTGGGGTGAAGTCAGGGCGTGCCAGAGACTCGATATGGCCGCCCAGGAACGAGTGGAGGCGCCTCGAAGACTTAGTCCGGACAGACCAGTCGAGGCAACTCGATGCATACGTACGCCTCGTGATTCGACATCGTTCGTTGTTATTATTCTTCTTCTTCTTCCTCTTCTTCTTCTTCTTCTTCTTCTTCTTCTTCTCTTTTTCTCTTCTTCTTCTTCTTCTTCTTCTTCTTAACCAATCTTTTTTTCCTTCTCTTCGTAATCATAATCGTGAAATCTGTAAACCGATATAAAGATAATTATTATTATATACATAGAGATATATTTATGTATCCTAGTGATCGGAACGTGATTAATATGGGACAAGACTATTTTCGTGCGTACATGTGAACAAAACAAAGGACATCGTTCGATAATAATGGACCCATGATAATCGTGCCAGTTCGATGACCGGTGAATGTGCTTTGAAAGATACCAATCGACGATATAAAAATGTAAGAGATCCGCTCGAGAAAGTGATTGCGTCTTCGAAACGATCGAAATCTGAAGATTGGAACTTGATTAGTGTTCTTTGTAACAGTGTTAAAAAGTGACGAGTCCAGCTTGATATTGCAAAAACGATCGTAGAAAAGATCGGAAAATCTGATCGGAGCTTATCGAATCGTGGAATCGAGAGAAGCTTAATCGTTGAATTGGTAAATAAGTGAGAGGAGATAGCGAGTTTGGTCTATCTTATCGCGAGATTCGTTTCTTACATAAAAATCATAATTAATAATTGCGCGGGTAAGGAAAAGGAGAAGGAAAAGGAAAGCGGAAATGGCCAGCGGGCGTGCAACTCCGTGCGGCAATTATGTTAAGTGGGCAATTAGCAATTAAGCAAGGAGCCGAGCCGAGCGGCCCCTTAATTGCGTTCGAGACGAAGGTGGTGGTCAAGCCGCCGGAGGTGGAGCGATCGAGCTGACGTACGGGAGGAAGTGCAAGGTATAACGAGGAGTCGTTTGATAACTTTCCTCGTTGATACGGTGTCAATGTAAATGATCTATCGACCGTCAACTTTATTTATCTTCTACGAGAAGATTCTACGGATGGATTCATTTTGAAAATTATTATACTTTTTGGGATCGAGACGTTTTCATGCCATCACTGTGTCACTCGATTAGAACTGACAAAGACAAAGTTTCTTGACCCTGTCTTCCGCTATCGAAGATCATCGTTCGATCAGCGCCGAATGATTTTGGAATGTTCGTCGAGATCGTCGCGATCCCGAAGAGTTTCGAGAGATTGGGATTACGCGATCAAGACCTTGGATACAGTGAACGGTGAAAAAGAAAAAGGTTTCTTCGGAATAGACTCGTAAAACTCGATATAGCTATTTCGCTGATAGCTAAAAAGGTGGTCGTGACTTCCTGGTGAAGCAAACGTTTCGATTATCGGCAAGATTCTTTCTCCCAGGTACCGGACGAGTCCTGGCGTGGCGACAGAGGCACCAACGGGTGCCCGTAGCCCGAAGGAACCACCGACGTCCACCGTAATGACGGTCCACCATCATCAGAACCACCACGTGGCGGCTCTCAGTGGCGTCACCGTCGCCGGGAACGGTCTTAATCTCAGCAGAATGTCCGGCCTGGAAGCCCATAGCCTGGACAATATCGTCGATAGAAATGGAGTAGGCATGGAGCTTCTTTCGAATGGTCTCGATGCCAGGAACAAAAGTCACAATAACAATAACAATAACAACAACAATCACAGTAACAGTTTACCACGAGGTAACGCCTCTACGACGATGCCTCAAAGATCGAGGTTCATGATCACCGATATCCTTGCGAGTGCTTCGAGCAAGGTACACCCATCGGGTCTGCCGGCACAAGAACCACCTGGAAGTCCACCTTCGACGCCTAGGGATCTCAGCGTTCGACATCAATCCAAGTCATCCTTGAGCAATAGTAATCTCGATGAGGATAGCGACGCCAGTCACCACGACGGTGCTTCCGTCACTTCCAATGGTAAGGATATCCCTTTCGATATTAGATTCTTTGATATTTTTTTTTTTTTAGGGTTTTATTAACGAAAATATTCGTTGAATCTATTTAGAATTCTAACGTGGACGAAACAAAAAGAAAAAAAAGAAACGATCGTCTAAAAAATCGAACGACAAGAGAATTAATTTCACGATTCCACGCGTATCTATATCATGATCACCATTCGAATAGGCTTTCACGAAGGTGCCAAGGACATTTATGGGGCAGTCCTGCCCAACCGGATGTTCCAGTCGGTGGGATTGCCGTCGTCCGTCGCTTCGTAGCCGGCTCCTACGAGAGAAAGAGAAAGATAAAAAGAGAAAGAGAAAAAGAAATAGAAGAAAGCAAAGAAGGTTCTCGCCTTCTTCACAATCAGATATTTCCCGAGAGATAAAGGCTTCCACCGATGGGACCCCTTGTCCGACAACGTTTAGGGATTCTAATGGTCCCAAATTGGAGCTCGGCGCTCGAGCGCTTTAATTATGTTACCCTCATTTGTTTCATTCATCTCTTCTCTCTACCTGCTAGTGTTGTCGCTATTGCTCTTTCTCAAAATCTTTTCTTAGCTCGAAACAACGACGTTTGATCCCTTCGGCGCCAAGTGCCGAGTGGTCTCGGTCCTACGTCGATTTTTCCTCGATCGACCGACGACTTTTGAATTTCGTCAAACATTTGGAATACTATTAATAGTGATATTCGAATTTTTTTAATGCTGGATCATTAGAAAGAGAAAATCGGTACACTCTTCACGAAATTATTCCAATTATTTTTGGCACCGTCAACCTACGCAGAGTTTCTTCTTTTTTCTTTCTGTCGTTCATTTCGCGGTCTATCATTAGCTTAAACGATTCACCTAAGAAAGATGGAGTTCGTACGGTGTTCTCTATGATACACCGTCCGTCATACCAACAGAGATACGAGTTTATTTATATACCTGCTTCGAGCGTATCGAGTTGGACGGCAGGATAAGATCAATGACCAGTTGGCGTTTGAAAATTTCGAAAGTCACGTCACGGTAATCAATAATCTGTGTCCTTGTCGAGTTGACACCAGGAAAGCAATTTGCGATAAGAAGTTCGCCGGCTTCCACTTTATCTATCGGACCCTGGCAAAAAGTAAGCTAGTAACACTTTGGTAAGCGTCGTATTTTAATATACAATAATAGGGGGATGGTGATCGTTCGGTGGCCATTATGCTCTTTGACTCGAAACAATTTCATTTTCATTTTTTTCATGGAAAAAGAAGATTTTTCAAAGCATAATATAATAATAAGTTATTATAACGACGAAAACATATCGCAAAAAAGTAATTAATCCGAATTCATAATTATTCTCAATATATCCTCTTAATTATCATCAATTAAATGTCACATTTATCTAATATCTTTTACAATTCTTGAAAAATTCAAAACTCTTGTTATTGAATATTTAAACGAGATGGCTCGACAATGGAGTCTGGTTCGACGTACGAAGAGTCAGTTTGAAAACGTACGATCGAAGGAAGAGAGACAGAGACAGAGACAGAAAGAGAGACAGAGAGAGGAAGAGAGAGAGAAATAAAACGTAAAAGTAGCACGAGAGAAAGAGAGAGAGAACTAGGGAACGTGACGTACTGCAATTGTATCACACACTCGCGGCGCGTTCTTATGTGTTTCTAATGATACACGGCTACAGCGTTATCAGTCCGCGGTTAACCTCACGCGGCTAATCGCCGATGTGTGTATACGGTGTCTAACTCCCTCACGCTGTCGGATAAAGAATTAATGAAGGGCAATTAGGAGTAGTAACGTTGAGTAGTAATTGCCGACGGACACGCTCGGAGAGCCATCGTCGACGATTTTCGAGATCGATAGCCGATTGAAATGCATTTTCACTTGCTCACTTTAGCTTTTATATTTCTCATTTTTCTTTTTTTCCTTTCTCTCTCTCTCTCTCTCTCTCTCTCTCTCTTTCTCATATGTAGCTATTTGTCTATCTCAATGACACGTATCAATTATGTTCGAAGTTAACGAACAAGAAAAATGAAAAAGGATTGAATATTTATCCGTATGTTCGAGTTTTCGAGGGACATTAAGTGTCGATTTAATTCTAATGCGACCAATGTCAGCCCTCTCAGTGACGTACCTATCTACTTTTCAACGATAAATAGCGTGCAAAAGAGCGGGCTCTTTCCTCACGCAAATATCGTTTTTCAGCGCGTGTAGCAGTCGTTTGTAATCCGCTTATGAAGCCAACATTCGGCCCTCGGGGACACATTGTCGTCGTCGACCCAATGCTCTTCTTTCTCTTTCTTTCTCTCTTTCTTTCTCTGTTAACGTACCAGCAAGACGGCAAAGGGATTCGACTTTTCGCGCGAGACTAATCCGAGAACCGGAAATGATTGGCAACCGTTTAGAACTCGGCACGGATTAGGAATTCTATGAGAGTTCGCTGAGACGAAAGAACGATCCTTCCTTAGTAAACCGATGGCCCTTTCGTTTCCCTATATATATATATATATATATATATATATATATATATATATATATATATATATATATATGTTTGTGTGTGCGTGTGTGTATTACACCCCGGTACCGTGCGCCCTCGAACTCTCCTTCTGACAAACGAGAAACCGGCTGTCAAGCTTTTGACGAGACAATCTGCTCTCGATTAATTCATGTGGCCCAAGCGACGCCGAAAAAGAGGTAGCTATATTTAAAGACGTTCACAGAAATGACGATCTTCTTCCTTAACCGATGACGAATGAAATTGTTCGATTTCCTGCAAATATATCCTATAAAAATTTCTATCTTAATATTTCTTTCTTCCTTTCTTTCATTCTTTATTCCAACGAGTAATAGAAACGACATTTATAGTAATACTGCAAATCCTATTTTTCCAATGAACACCCGAACGATACTTTTCTAAACATTCTCTTTCTTGACTTACTTTGTCTAATACTAACTAGTATGGTCGACTATGCTGTCATCAGAGTTCTTACGTTCGGACTAATGAGATTCTCTCGATGGATGGCAAAGCTTCTTTTCTTAACCAGCTCTCTACAATGTCGACCGTGTTGACCTCGCTTCGCGACATACTTGAGAAAAAGAAAAAGAAAAGAAAACAATAACAAAAACAAAAACAAAGTTATTCCCCATCGAAATCGCTTTTAAAATCATTGAACGCCGATGATAAGAATGAACATGGAAATATAAACATTATCCTCTTAAACTTCAGAAACTTTCGTTAAATCGATCGCAAATCTTTTGATTTACAATCGATCGAAACGACGAATTCAAAGAACGTTAGACAATACGCATTGTTTCGAGCTATACCTAAATCGTTTGATATCGAACCGGATCAAATAGAATAATTAATTGTTTCTCTCGATATCTCTACTTTTTTCGTTCGAACGTTCTACGAGAACGATTGCTCGTAATTCCGTCTCAATAATAATTCTCGAAGAAAATATGTCTCTTTCTCTCTCTCCTTCTCTCTTTCTATCTATCCAGGTGAGAAGATTTCTGAAGTCTGATATCAGAGAAGAAATATTACCGATGCGATTCGAATTTAGTTATATAGTGGATAAATGAAGAAAAACGTGACGTTTTAAAGTTAATCGTCGACGGCACGCTTCGACGCCTCGCACGTTCACCGAAAGAACTTCTCTCTCTCTCTCTCTCTCTCTCTCTCTCTCTCTCTCTCTCTCTCTCTCTTCTTCTATCTCTCTTTTCTCCTCACTCTTTCTCTCTCTCCCTCTCTCTTTCTCTCTCACTCTCTTTCTCATGAGATTTACAGCAGGAACACGCGCATACGAGCGATTAACACGCAAATCGAAGTCTCGAGAGTGACGTGGCGCACCTGCAATGTATATAGATATGTCTATAGGTATATGTACCTACTTAAGTATCCACTGTCCATATATATATATATATATATATATATATATATATATTCGTTTTATAAACTCACTGACTCCCTCTCTCTCTCTCTCTCTCTCTCTCTCTCTCTTTTTCTTTTTTTTTCTTTCTCTTTTCCTCTACCTGACGAAGTCAGACACGAAAGAAAGGACGACACGTGTAGTCGAACCCCCTGGAGCAAGAACGACGACGACTACAACGACGACTACTTGGAGGCCACTTGGCTAGTCGCTAACACGAGTTTCGCGTGACTGTCTCGAGCTTAGTATCAAAAGGACCGATTTTCTTCGCAATCCGAAGGAGATTTTCATTCTTTTTCTTAGAAGTCGACTATCGATTCGAAGAGATACACGATTTTCGATTTGTAAACTGTTATACTTATCAATGATACAAAATCATTGGATAATTCGACATAACAATCGATTCGAAATCGATTGCCTTACTACGATCAAATAGAATTGCCTTTCGAGTTAATGGATTTTCAATTGAAAAGAAAAGATATAAGGAAAAGAGGAACGAAAAATTTTCTTACTTGCTAAACGATGACTCGTCGAAATCACGATCCAATTCCTTCGAGGAGAAAAGGAAACGAGGCGAGTCGGTGACAGTGACTGAGTTCTACACATCGATGACTTACAATTAGAGTGGGCGAAAAGCTATCCACGAGTTCTTTTTCCCTTCAAACACCGTTATTGTTGTATCCTTGTGTTGTATGTAATCCCCTTCAATCCTCTCTCTCTCTCTCTCTCTCGCTCTCGCTCTCTCTCTTTCTCTCTCTCCGTCTTTTTCTTTCTCATTGTCATTCTTCCTATTCTAGCGTCAGACGGTGAGCGTAACTTTTTTCTCACACTCGAATCAAAGCATACCTCTTACCTAAGCGACGAAAAGTCGATTACCATAACCCTCTTTTAGCAGCCCTCGTGTTTTGATTTAACGAAGCTCGAAAAAGAGATTCTAACGCATACATAGCTACATATATACAAATACATACAATGGTGTTTATTAGAACGTGGACATGGTGTATTCATGATAAACGAAAAAATAATAGACGCTTAGATCGACGTATTATCTCTTGATAGACAACATATAGTCCAGCGATAGTCGAAGTCATTGTCAGTCGTCGTGCATTTCCATTCACCGCCTACATGGAATGCACCCGTGAAATTCGAGAAACGCGAGCTCTGTCTCTCTTTCTCTCTGTCTCTTTCTCTCTCTTTCTGTCTCTGTCTTTGTCTCTATTTCTCTCTCTTTTTGTGCACTCCGCGAAACCTTAGGCTCGCATAATTCGATCTGACAGTAACTCCTGATTGCATTTTTCCCTATAATGTTTCCGAGGCAGCGACAGATCGTTGAACAGTACGACACACGACACCTAACGAGTCCTTATTCTCAACATGTTAGAACCTATGAAATTCTCGAGGTATTACCATGAAAGAGAACGAACGAATATTTCCTAATACTGTAATCGTAATCGTAATCGTATCGTTCTTAGAACTGTTTTTCAAATGGTAAACTAAGAATTATTTCAACGAATCAAATAAATTCCTATGGATATAATAATTGTAAAATATTTAAAACGATTTTAAAATCTTCTTCATAATTAGAAAATGATTGGTCTAATATATCTCGAAGAAATAATAGCTATTTATTCGCTACATGTTACATGTAAATAAATTTTATTATCCATTATGTCTCAATCTAAGCACTGATTGTGAGTCATTTAAATTGTTGGAGGGAAATACTATGATGTATACTATAATGAACGATTTCAATTATAATTTCAAACAAATTTTACAAAATATTACTTCTTTTTGATGATCCTAACGATATCCTGCTTTATTCCTTAATAACACAAATGATGTCAGTTACAAAGTATAAAAAGCAATATGATGTAATAGGAAGAAAATAGATAAGCGTTTAGAGAACCCATCGAATTAGAAATACTTGTAACCAGCAGGCAAATATACAGCTACTTATCGTGTGGATCACTGATTCGACCCCATAGTTTGTTTTTTGAAGCTCTCTCGTTGCAAGTTCGATTCTACTCTCCCACCTACCCTCCCTCTCTCTCACTCTTTCTTTCTCTCTAGCAGTCTGCAAATAGAGTGGGCAGGCAATAAAACGTGGCCCCATAACATTATCCCCGGTGTTTTCTCCCCCAAAGGTGGCGGCTGTAACACAATACAGAAGAGGGGTCAGATTGTATGGCGCGCGCCGACAGCCACCGCCCCTGCATAGAACGGATCGTGGAAGGGGGGGGAGGGGTGCGTACGGAAGTAGCCGAGCTAAGAGCGGAGACCACGAGTATGACACGGGGCCAAGCACGAACAAATTTTGATCTTCCATCTCTATTGAGTTTGCTACAGAATTTGAAAACGAATTTGCCTTCGTTTATATAACAACTGAGCTTATAAATATTATTAAAGAATTTAGTTAACAAAGAGGATCATGTTCTCTCTACAAATCTGTGTTAAGAAAATTTTTTTTTTTTTTTTTTACAATCATTCATTTCCATCAAGATGCTGATGAATTTTCATCAATCTTATTACATTCGTTTGGCTTTAAAATCTACAAAATCTGGCCTATAAATATTAAAAAAATTTAATTAAGAGAGAAACTAATGTTTACCGACATTCTATCCAAAGACGATTTATTTTTTTTTCTTTTATTTTTTGTCGAACTCACTGAAGAATTTCCATTAATCTTCTTACGTTTACTCAGCTTCAATATCAACTAAATCTAGCCTATTAAAAAATTTAGTTAGGCGAAAGAATTATGTTTTTTTTTTAAATTTCTGCGAAGAAAAGTTACTTCCTTTTGTGATGTAATATTGTTTAAAAAAAGGAATCATACATATAGGCAATTGTACACATGTAGGAATCGTACTCAATAAGCAAACATGTTAAGCAGAATACTAGTATCTATTACTACTATTACTATTACTATTACTACCACTACTACTAGTATTATTACTATTGCTACTGTTACTACTAATATTACTTACTACTACTACTACTACTACTACTGCTATTATTACTTATTATTTCTAATACTATTATTACTTACTATTTCTACTATTACTACTACTACTATTAACACTACTACAATTATTACTATTACCTACTAATTCTACTATTATTACTATTATTATTATTATCCATTAGTTATACCACTACTATTATGATTACTAATGTCTGTTAGTTTTACTACTACTATTACTATTATTACTACTAGTACTAATACTACTTCTACTACTATTATTATTACCACTACTAGTATTACTATTACTATTATCACTACTAATACAACTATTACTATTATCACTATTGTTACTACAACTACTACTACTATTACTATTACTAGTATCACTACTGCTGCTGCTACTATTGCTGTTACTAGTATTACTACTACTACTGCTGCTACTCCTGCTGCTTCTGCACTACTACAATTTACCCTTCTCGCAGACTCGTAACGAAATATAGCGATAAGCAAATAAAATCGTGCGCACAATGGAGAGACTCCGGTTCTCTTTCTCTGCTTTCACCGTCGCCACCGGCAGCATCGTCGCTACGCGAACACCCTCTTTTACCCTCTCCTCCCCTCCTCCTCGACTCCTTCCCCTTTTCACCCGCAGTACTATCTCCGACGGCCATAAAGCGCAAAAGCAACGCTTTGCGAAAGTTTTATTATTTCCATTTTTACGATCCGCCCGGCTAACTCACCGCTTCGACCTCGTATTACATACACGCACCCACGCACACATACATAAATACATACGTTGATCTTATACTAACGATGCGTAGATACTAACTCTCGGAAATATAGGAAGGCTCGTTATAGGTACGTGATACAGAAAAGTTTCGCCATCGTTCAAACAAGAAGGACCTCGAAATCGACATCGTATCGCTCGTAATCCGGCATAAACGAGGATCGTCTAACGCTAATCGCATCGATGAGTTTCTACTATTCGAAATGCCTTCCATAAAATGAACAAGCGAGAGAGTCGAATAGCTATGTGAATTTACATAAGTGTTGTCGAAGCGATTCGATGTATTCGTGGTTAACGAATAAACGATGTGATTGAGTATCGTTAGAAATAAGCTGATTATTCGTGTTCACTATTTGATTAGGATTTATATGCCGACTTTATATCCATTACCTACATATATATATTTTCCATCTTTTTCTCTTTTTCTTACGTCGTTTATATCGAGTTGGCTAATAACTTGTGTCGAAATTTTTATGTATTTTTATGTTTAAATAAATACAACATTAGTAGGAATATTTATTTTCATAAACATCGATATTACTTATTAGCCAATCTGATATTACATATACTTTGTTGCTGTACTAACGTTGTTTTTTATTTTGATATAAAAAAATTCTGACATTAGGTACTTATTGGTTAAACAATTATCATTATTATTCTTGTTTTATATATAAAATGCTACAATTCCAAACTTATTTTCTCGGTAAATATAATCGATTTCAATAACTCCAAATTCAATAGTATTATGTTGATAATCTACATAAATTAACTCATACATACCAATAAAAATTATTAGACGCTTTTAATGTAAGTTTCATTTACATTATTGTCGAAGAATGAACAAACGTGAGGACGATAACGACGTCGACGACATTAAAGCTGAGCTGCGACTAATTGCAGCAGCCACGTAATTACTCAATAAACATCCTGTTAATCTCACTTTTGTGCTACGTACATACATATATAGTACATACGTTGGATGTATAGAACAAGGAGAATCGTGTAACACGGCTGGTCTTCCTTCCGACAATCCCCCTCCTTCGCGACACCATGACGATTTTCCACGAGCACGGACACACTTCCGCTTGAATCCGTTCTTCTTCCGTTCGTTATTATGAACGAATATTTTCGTTCGTAATACGTTTAAATATTACACATATGACAAAAAAATTATATAAAAGAAAAGGGTATTGAAAACACAGGGTTTGTAAGAGAAAGATAGAGAAAGAAAGGGAGAAGGAGGCGAAGAGAGAGAGAGAGAGAGAGAGAGAGAGAGACAGAAAGAAAGAGATAGAAAAAGAGAGAGAGAGAGAGAGAGAGACAGAAAGAAAGAGAGAGAGAGAGAGAGAGAGAGAGAAAATATCAACCAAAAAGATATGAAGTAGGATTCGTCGTTTCTGTCCGTGCAAATACGTGGTATCAAACATCGCGAAGTGAGAGAGCAAGGAGACGACGTCACCTGTAGGTACAGTTAGGAAGTGAGTACACGAGCGTGGAAAAAAAGTAAGAGGAAAACTATCTTTCTCTCTTTCTCTCTTTCTCTCTCCCTCTCTCTTTCTCTCTCTCTCTCTCTCTCTCTTACTCCCTCTATTTCCACGGATAAGAAGATAGAAAGGATATTCGTGTTGGTGAGTTCTGGAGTTATTCCAAAGTCGGTGGAAAAGTTTCGCCTAACGTCTTGGAAGTGTCTCAAAAAGAAAAAGAAGAAGACGAAGACGAAGAAGAAGAAGACGAAGAGGAGGAAGAGGAGGATTGAGGGAGGAAAAGAAAAAGAAAAAAAGAAGAAAAAGAAGAGTAGCTCGTGCAGAGGGACCAACCCGCTATGTGCTCTAAGTGTATCACATAGTAAATTTAGTTTTCCAACCTCCGTTTCTAGCCTTCCACCATACGATCCACCTACCACAGATACATACATACATAGATACCTACATACATACCTACATACATAACACACATAGCCATACATACACAAGATTTTCTCTCTCTCTCTCTCTCTCTCTCTCTCTCTCTCTCTCTCTTTCTCTTCCTTTCTTTCTTTCTGTCTCTTTTTCTCTCGATCCTTTCACCTCGAAGGGCACAGCCCGACCTGGAGAGATTACCCGTGCTAGAACGCTCATGTTGTAGGAAGAGAAGAAGGAGGAAGAGGAGGAGGAGGAGGAGGAGGAGGAGGTGGAGGAGGAGGAGAAGGAGGAGGCCAGGGCCGACGTTTCCTAGGGGGATCGTCGGCCATCTTTGGAGCATGGCGGACACGGATCCGTTCGAGCGAATCTGGCCGATCAAACGGGAGCTAAGAGCTGCGCTTTCGTCCGAGTTAACTCAATCTTCGAGCTTTCTACTATTTTCTCTCTCTCTCTCTCTCTCTCACTCTCTCTCTCTCTCTCTCTCTCTTTCTCTCTTGATGCTTCCCTACTCTTTTTCTCATTCTTTCCCCCCTTCTTTCTTTTCTGAGTTCTCCTGTTTCAGATCACTCTACCCCTCAGTCTAAGTCTATCTCCATTTTTCTCTACCTCAAACGAACTTCTTCCTCTTCTTCTTCTCTCATCCACCATTGCCATAGTACTCAGCACTCCCCATCGACCACCCACGACCGTTCCAATCGATGAACTCGCGACAACAGGCCTTTAGTTACTTTTACAAGTCCGCAGAACATCCCTCGAGATGAGGGTTCCCTTGATCGTCCTACGATCGTCCTGGTTGCTTTCAAGTACGCCGCTTTTCGACAGACAACGTTAGATATCTAAAATATCGAGGAGTGGATCGAAATGAGCCGTGAGGACCCTTTTAAAATGTCCTTTACCAACGTCAACGTCAATCATCTACCTCATTCGATTTCAAATTAGATCTGTCTCTCTCTCTCTCTCTCTCTCTCTCTCTATTTATCTATCTCTCCCTCTCTATCTCTCTCTCTCTCTCTCTTTCTCTCTCTACTTCTCTCTCTCTCTCTTTATTTCTCTCTCTCTCTCTCTCTCTCTCTCTCTCTCTTCCTTTCTCTCATTCTCTCTGATCTATTTCATATTTTCTCAAATTAAACGATATTAGACATGGAAATTGTTTCTGCACTATTGTTCCGCAGTCGCGGTCGTATTGCGGGCGAAAAAAAAAGATAGAAATATTGCAAGAGTAAACATGATAACGAGATATTTGGTAGATAAAATGGGCGGGAGCGCTTCTGCGCAAGCAGATTTTATCTGCGTCGATCCGTTGAGCGAGACTCTGTATGTTTGCCTGTCTCTCGACGACTATGCTCGAGAACGCGCGCGCGCAGAAGAGAAGAGAGAGAGATAGAGAAAGAGAGAGAAAGAAAGAGAGAGAGAAAGAAATAGAGAGAGAGAGAGAGAGAGAGAGAGAGAAACAGAAACAGAGAGAGAAAGAGAGAGAGAGAGAGAGAGAGAGAGAGAGAGAGAGAGAGCAAGTTGACGACGTGTATCGGGTGTAATCGGTCTCCTCGGGGAATCCCACCCTCTCGGAGTTACCGGCAAACCGGGGAGATAATTTGTGGCGTCTCGACGCGTCTGCGTGGTCCAATCCCTGCTATCAGCCAATCGCGTGAGTCTCAACTGCGCGTATACTCCCGAGCTTGAGAACAAAAAGATCTCGCGATAGAGAGGCGGCCCGTGATCGCCATGCAGAAACCAGGAAAAACTAGCGTAGGTATATCCTGAATCTTCTATTTCTCTCTCTTTCTCTTTCTTTCTCTCTCCCTCTTTCTTTCTCTCTCTTTCTTTCTTTCTTTCTTTCTCTTTCTCCCTCTCTCACTTTCTCTCTCTCTCTCTCTCTCTCTCTCTCTCTCTCTCTCTCTCTCTTCTTCTGTCTCTTTTTCTCACTTTCTATCTTTTTCTCTCTTCTCTCTTTTTCTCTTTCTCTCTCTTGGCATGGATGGGTTCATTCGATGTATCGTTGAATTCATCGATTTCTATAGGACAGTGATTCTCAAGGTATAATTCACGGATCATAGATGTCCTGTAATATTTCAAAATTTTTCAATAAATTGTTGTTACTCTCGTTAATTTTGTCGGAGTTTATTCTGGAAAGCAATAAATTTACCATTGAATTTATAAACCCGTCAAAATAATTTAGTTTCAACTATCAATAAATAGTTTTTCTAAAATTATTTATTTAATATTTTATCGTACGTTTTCTTAAAACATTATGACTTTTTGTATATTATATACATATGATATATCATATATGATATATCTTAATATACCGAAATAATTGTCTTGAATAATTAGTCTTAAGTTAATGTGTTAAGAATAATTAAAAAAAGACTACACTCTTTCCCAAATGTCTATTATAACAAAATATATTTATAAGATAATTTCATTGATAACTTTAAATTAGATTAATATTCAAAAAGAAAAGTTTTGAAAAAGATCCTTCGTTTTATCTTCTCGCAGGTGGTAAAGAAGACGATCCTAAAGGTTCCTCATCCAGTGCCTTGAGTTCGGCTCAAAGCAAGAAACAACGAAAAGCTCGAACGGCTTTTACAGATCATCAATTGCAAACATTGGAGAAGAGTTTCGAACGACAAAAGTATCTCAGCGTTCAAGACAGAATGGAACTTGCGGCGAAGTTACAACTTACTGATACTCAAGTGAAAACATGGTATCAGAATAGAAGGTAAGATCTAATTTCGAAATTACAATAATTATACATACTCTTCCTTTCTTTCTTTCTCCCTTTATCACTTTCTCGCTTTTTTCTCTCCCTCTCTCTCTCTATATATATATATTTATTTATCTATTTATTTATTAATTTATAATAATATATATATATAAATATATGTATATATATATATGTATTTGTGTTATGATAAATTAAGATTTAGTTGAACGTTAGAAGTATTAGAAAACAAATATATCAATAAAAGTTTCATGATTTCATGTGTCGAATATTTTAAAAGGACGAAATAAAATACTCGACTTGCGATTAAATCGGAAGTTTAATAATTCTTAGTTTCTCTTATGGAATATCCTATATCGTTTTAATTAATTAAATATTCTATATCGATTGTCTTTAGAAACTTATTAAGTAATATATGTATATGTGTGTGTATGTATGTATGTATATTATTTATGTATATACCTATATACAAATTAAAAAATTAAAGGATGAAAAATTATTCTTATAATAACAACAATGAAGATGATGAGAACGGTTAATTGTCCGATTTTGTTCGATCGTAGCACGAGTTTCGTGGCCGTAAATCAATCAAAAATATATCCGCATCACGATCCATGGGATCCAGAGCGCGCGGCGGTGCGTTCTTTTATGAGGACGCGTGTCGAATCCGTAAATGGAAATCGCGGCAGGCAACAAAGCCGTTGTTTACGTGGTTAAACGCGAGGATCGTCGGCCGACTGAATTCCAGGATAAAAATCACGGAAGCCATGCTTTTCTCCTGGTTCCATGGACTAGAACGGTTATAGTGTTGTTAATGAGTTTGCTCGTGTTATAAAGTAACGTCAACTCTCTTTCAAATCCTGACTGTCTTTCCTCCTATGGAACGCGTTCCGGTATTCTCTTCAATTCGGTTTTTTTATTTACAATTCTAATCTTGGACGCGCTCACGCGCGTATGTGGACACGTATGCGTGTCTTTTGATGTGTGGACAGGAAACATAAAAAAAAATATTGTAAAAATTTAACAGAACGATGAATACTTTGAGGAACTATGAAATATTTCTTTCGATCATTTCTCGATAAAAAATGATTTATTTTCGTGACACTGTTAAATGGAGCGAACGATTAGAGACACGGTAGGTTCGATGAATGGAACGAGATTATAGACGCCCATCGGAAATTCGTCACACTCGAAACGATCCTTCACGAGATCTTTGTTTCTTCCTCTTCGGTTACGTCTATCGATCTCTTTCTCTTTCTCTTTCTCTCTCTTTCTCTTTCTCTCTCTTTCTCTCACTTTTTCTCTTCCGACGTTTTATAGATTTCAGAATACACAGCGGCGTCCTTTGGCCGTACAGAAAATTGTACAGAGTCATTCGGTCGCGTCTGCCAGCCGCTCAACGATCTTTTGTTTCTTCGTGAATTTTCTACACACGTATTTCCGAAATCGTTAGACTCGTTAACCGTTCAAGAAAGTGATTTGCCGACCCTCTTTTCGTTCGTCTAAATTTGCTGTGAAAATTCGAAACTATGGACTTTCTGTTCTCCTCCGGAAACTATGTTGGTTACGGTCAATTAAAACAAAAGCATAATTGCCACGATATCTGTAATACATCTAACACATTGTAGCTAGTCATAAATCAGCAAACTTAGGAAGGATAAACGGTAGGACGAATTACGAAAGTTAGCCTGTTTTTTTTTTCTTTTTTTTTATTTTCTCTCCGCCTCTCTCTCTCTCTCTCTCTCTCTCTCTCTCTCTCTCTCTCTTTCTTTCTCTCTTTTCTCACATTTTCCTCAATACGGTTTTGGGTATTTTTCATATTAGCCGAGTTAAAACGATGTAATTTGTTCGACCATCCGGCCACAGTGATTCGCAGGAAGCAAAGAGGAAAGTACATTGCATTTTTCCTTTACACTTTAGAGGCTACCATACTGAATGGGCGGCGATTACCGTCGGAACACCCACAATTCGTGACTACGCGAGTTCTCATCGGTCGTTTAGTTTAGACAAGCGGCGAACGCGTTCTCAAAAGAAAAGAGAATCGTTAATGAGGATCTTCTTTGAGGATCGTGACGTACAATATGTTAGACGTATGAAGAACAGTATATATATATATATATATATATATATATATATATATATACGGAGAGAGAGAGAGAAAGAGAGAAAGAGAGAGAAAAACCATATCATTAAATTGTCAGTTAGCAACGACGCGAATAACTTAACGATGGATGTTCATTCTACCGAAAAATACTAACGTTTCTCTCACAAGATATCGAATAATTTTTTGAAAAATATAAACGTTTGTATAGATTCCATTAATCCGAGATTTGTCGAGATGGTTTCGAAGGTAATTCTGAAAATTATTAATTAACAATAATCGTTCATTTTGCCGAATATACTATTTCTTTTATAATATTTCTTAATTCTTCGAATAATAAGAACGTTTTAACAAATTTTATTTATCCGATATTTGTCCGAGAAAAGTATTGAAGAGTTATTCGAGAAATTGTTAATTACCATAAAACTTTTATTCATGCCGAAAGATGAAAAATATTAGCGTACCTAAAAAAGATATCTTAATTTTTTCATAAAATAAATGTTTCGATAAGTTTCATTTATCTGAGATTTGTCAAGAAAGTATCGGAGCTAATTTTGAAAACAGTTAATTAATTTTTCGGGTAGGGACGTCACGGTGAGATTAATTAGTCGAAGGAAGGAAAGGACGAAGTCACGAAGGCACGTGTGTATCGAAGTAAGATCGTCAGGTTTCGATGAAAGCGACGATGAAGCTGAAGAAAGGTCGAAGAAATAGGCGAGAAAGAGAAAAGGAGAAAAAGAGAGGAAGAGAGGGAAAAAGAGAAAGAAAAAGAAAGAGATAGATAGATAGAGAGAGAGAGAGAGAGAGAGAGAGAGAGAAAGAGAAAGAGAGAGAGAAAGAGAGAACGCAAAAAGCTGAGGAAAATTAGTGACGCTCCTGTCGGCTGGCTTCTTAAGTGTCCGCTTAAACTTTTGTTGCTTCGTAAGTTCTTCGAATGACTCGGCTCGTTCGCGCAGAGAGGCGCCGGCCACACCTTGGGCGCCACGACGACGGATTTTGTCTTCTTCTTCTTCTACTTCTTCTACTTCTTCTTCTTTTCCTCCTTCTTCTTCTTCTACTTCTTCTTCTATTTCTTCTTCCTCTTCATGTTTTTTGCGCGTTTAAAGTCTAAACGGAAATGGAAGACATCAAACAATCCTTTCGAACTAATCTTACGTATATTAATCAGTATCACCATAAAAAATTAATCAGTATACAGTATAAAAAATTCCATCGAATCTCTCTCTTTCTCTTTATCTCTGTTTCTTTGTACACGCGATCAATAATTCATCTATTATTTATTTATAATAACGAACGCGAAACAACGTCAATTATAACAATGTGAAAGACTTCAATCCGCAAGCGATTTTTCTTATATCTCTTAAACTTTGGTTACTATCTTTGTAAACATGCGTTTAGAAAAATAGCAATTCACATCCTTTTTTTATTCCGTTCTCTCGAAAAACGTCAATTAGTCGATCGTTTAGTTATTTAGAAGTCATTAGAACTTGTTACGTTATTCACGGTAAATTGTTCCTACTTATCGGTTAATTACCTAGACGGTCATAAAAGCAGCCAACCACCTTCCTATCCACGTGCATCGTGAGTATGCACTCACGTTGCTTATATAAATCAATTTACGTACGGTGTCGTTTATCGGTTTAGAAATGACGCTTTTATGAGACGATGATTTTAAAGAAATTACAAAGAAATAAAGAAGAGAGAGAGGAAACATGTATAGATAGCTACATATGTAGACATATGAGAAATTGAAAATTATTGACATTTACGAAAGGACGAAAAAATTGAAATCGTGCGATTCCAACACACATTTTTTTCTTTTGAATCATCGCAAGGAGATGATCTCGGTTACTTTAAACTTCCGAGTAAAAGGAGCCGCTTGGGTAGCGATTTCAAAAAACGTCAGCCGAGATAGAAAGCACCATCGAGCTACCGCATAATACTCTAGAATTACGAGTCACGTCCCGAGGGCAGGATCCTCTCTCACGCGTACAAAAGAGAGAGAGAGAGAGAGAGAGAGAGAGAGAGAGAGAGAGAGAGAAGAGAGAGAGGAGAGAGAGAGGAGAGAGAGAGAGAGAGAAGGATACATAGTTGAACGATGCAGTTTGCGACGCGCGAAAGCTGGCCCGGTGTATGGAACCCATCGTTGTTGCATACCTTTATATATATATGTGTGTGTGTGTGTGTGTGCGCGTGCGTGTATGTATATATATATATATATATATATATATATATATATTGTATGTAGCTAAGAGATTAAAGCGATCGAGATTACGTGGACGATACACAGCATCCACTCTCGTAAACGTATCTTCTCTCATGTAAGCTCGACCAAAGTGTTTTGGATTTACGAGTTAGACGAGAAACGTAAAGAGATCAGTGAATTTTTCACGTGGAATCTTGAAAAAGGAAAGAGAAAGAAAAAATAAGGAAAGATTCTTTTTTTCTTCGCAAAGGAAGAGAGTCTCGAAGTGAACGAGATCTTATGTATATACGAAAGTATACCAACGGCCCCGCAGTCGCTTAGGCGAACGTGACTG